>NC_061107.1:136107041-136189541 GCF_015104395.2 Macrobrachium nipponense | reverse complement strand
TGAATAATAGGTCGGGGTAGTTGTCTCAAGCAGGGAGCTTGGACTAATGTTTATAAACAATTGAATGACTACAGGTGACGGCATGTTATCTTAGCTTACATACTTATTGTATACGTCATCTTTAGCGTCTCTAGTCTGATCACATTCCTGCAAGCAATCTGGTTGACCTCTTTAGTTTTAGACTTTTATATATATGGACTAACATTCCATATTTTTATTATGTAAACACTTACATTAGCTCGGTCAGCTACCAAAACCAACTACTGATATTACTCAAACTTGACTTGCATTTGACTTATAGGAGTGTGATACAGACACTATGTGAATATATATATATATATAAGTAAATAAAAATTCATGGTGTACATGAATTGATTCAAGTAATAAAATATAAAACAATGATATTGGTAAATAATAGTGATCACATGATATATAATGATACAGTTTTTCACTTCATCTCTTTAAGATACTTATGCTACAGAAAATACTAATGTACTCTGATAATTGCATAGAATGAAGATTAACATGATAAAAATCATATTTTAACTGATAAAAAAAACATTTCATATATGAATTGATAAAAATTAGTAATGTTTATGCTAACTGTTATATATCTTATTCTTAATTCATATACTAACTCATAAATACCTGCAGATATTGGTAAGATAAAAGGTAACAGATTGATTATAGGCTACCTGATTTGTTATACATATGTATATGGATTCATATAATTATGATTAATATATGTGCACTTTAAATAGATTCCTATTGCGTACACGCAAAGATATATTTCGATTCCGTTATTTATGATCATTTATATAAGAGATTCCTATTGCGTACACGCAAAGATATATTTCAACTCTGTTATTTATGATCAATTATATATAGGATACATGATACTTTATATTATATACGGAATACATGACCGAGGTTATACTACTTCACTTTTAACTAACTTTCGAACAACTTTTCGTCCATTACACAGTTCCAGACAACCACCTTTAGCCAAATGAAACGGCCTTTTTCAATGGTTAAAACAAGGGGAAAAATTTGCCTGGGCGGGTCCAACGTTCCATTTTGCGCTCATACTTATTCTCTGCATCCTAAGCTACACGATTACGTTCGCGATGAATAGATCATCCCAGCACGAGTCCTTCGCCAGCAAAGTAGAGTTGAATATCCTTCGGGTCGTAATTGTCGGAAGTATGTCCCTTTTGTAGTCGAATTCCGACAGCCGCTGGAGCATTCCGCATTAAAACGAGATTAACGACGAGATACGGTGTCGGTCGAAGAAGTCCATGAAATTCCTTTCACATTGTAGGCGGTTGTTACTTGACTGTAGTCGTCCGCTGCGACGAACGATTTTTTTGAAGTTGCGATGTGAAACTCTCGTACTGCAGGATACTGTAACCAGGTTCCATTAATCAGCCTGCAAGTGAAATTATACTTGTCACAAGGGCAAAGTAAATTCAGACGACATCCAAATACAGGGGAGGGGAGAGAGCCATTTAGACCAGACTTTAACCCACATGAATTCGCTGATATTTCGGAATTCAAAAGAGTCCGCTGTACAAACTTTTTTATCCATGGCATTAACAATGAGTGAACCTATCCAGGTCTATGATGACTTGTAAAAATATCCATAATTATAAAAAATAAATAGATATCATTACGAATCTCAAAGAAAATTCGATATTACTGGTAGTAAGTTACTAGACAAAGAAGTGGAAAACGGAGCTAATTGTAAGATTGCCAGGCAACATAAGAGTCAAAGAGAAGATTAATCATGATTCTATGTGCCCTAACAAAAGTTTCATATTCAATTTTCTCGTGCGCATCTTCTGAGGTTAACTATTAAAACATTATTAATAGGTAGGAGATGCAACGAAAAACCCACTATGTAACTAATTTCTATATAAACTTTGGGTTTTTCAAGAAAATGTGACATTTTCCCATGAATGTTTACTTGAATTGTAATAGGCTAATGTTGCAAGTAAATATTTCATATATAAATATCTTGATACTTCTAAATGTCTATGAGGTTCAGAAAAAAAAAATTAATTCATTTTGTTGTTATAGAAATTCTATTTGCTTATTTTGTTCATTAATTTTAAAATGATTACAAGTCCTTAACTAATTGCATTACACACACGGATAAGAATATGTTATGTGGCCTGTCATGTGACCTATGAACCACATGTGAAGTTCATGAACTAAGCATTCCTTTCTCCAGTCAATCTGCTTTTGCAAGCAGAGACGACACACAGATGAAGCCTGTGTAAGCAGATTATTGAGGTTAAAAGGAACAAATGCTGATACGGCAATGATGACGTCGTCACTTGGCAGGAGATTGCTCTCAGCCAGCTAAGAGTTACGTTACTTGCTGTAAGAGATACGACTTTAGTATTTTCAAATGATATTTTAGTGTTTTAATTCTCCACCCGCATGAGAAGAATGTCTGAAAAAAAAACAACAACAGTACCAAAATTGAACAATATATTAGTTTCATGTTGGCATTATGTTAAATAAATATTCCTTATTCAAACTATATGAAAAAGGTTTCCATACAAATTCTATATATATTATTAGCCCTGTATAAGATTCATATAGGATTATTCCATAGATAACATTTTCACTTCTAGACTTCCTGACTTTAAAATCTCTTTTATTTTATTTTATTTATTTTATTTATTATTAGTTTATTTATTTATTTATTTATTTAATTTTTTTTTCATTGACTACGAATATAAATCACCGGGACAGACAATATGTCAGTAGGTTTTGATATGTGTTTGAACTTTTAGCTTATTTGTCATTACTAAAGCGTTAAGTTAGAGTTCAAATCTTTACGCATATATATTTGGATATTTAATTATCTATGGTTACGTTTTGCTTATTGATTTTATCGTGATTCCTTTTTTATTATAATTTGTAACCCTTCCGACTTCTTACGGAGTGTATTATATTGACTCCACTTGTATCCATATTTATTTTATTTTTTTATATGTATTTATTTATATATTTTTTTATATATATTTGATAAATTAATGGTTGGCTTGAATATGTGGAAAAATGTTCTAGCGGCGTACCGTATAAGGCTACTTGCGGCATCAATTCTATAGATACAAGATATAAATGATAAAGGTATTTAAAACCGCGAGAACCGCTATAATCCGGTCGGATCCAATATCACGAGTTGTAACTCGTAAGACATTGACACTTCCTATTTAATTATCCGTTATTCTACCAAACCGATTGACTCTGGGTGATAAAATATATTATTGGTTTCTTAATGGAAAGGAATTCACACCACGTGTTAAGGAGATTATTATTGATTTACACCACCCGAGTCACAGATTATTATGTGTTGAATTCCATATTTACTGATTTAGCACTCATAAATATTCGTAACGCACTCAATTGCGGTGTTTGTTTTTAGTGCTATTAATTCTATATAACGTGTCAAGGAACTATTAACACTAAGAAGTGTTTATTCCCTCTGTCAGACTCGTAATTCCGTTAATAATTCTACGTATATTCTTTCAAGGATTGATTTGGCACAGGATAGGCCCTTAAACTGACAGGTGTCTTAGTGTGTCCCTTGTCTTCATGACACGTGTTACAATCAGTTATGTGCTTTTTATATCTGTAAGCATTGTAGGCCAGTAAAATAGTGATTTGGCTTTCTGTGAAAAAGGAGGGAACCCT
This sequence comes from Macrobrachium nipponense, assembly GCF_015104395.2. NCBI lineage: Eukaryota > Metazoa > Arthropoda > Malacostraca > Decapoda > Palaemonidae > Macrobrachium > Macrobrachium nipponense. The sequence continues at coordinate 136,185,833 of NC_061107.1, read as the reverse complement.
GGATGACGGAATGCAACCAGTTTATGACGATTGGTATGAGAGAGATTATTACTACTACCTGGTCGTTAGTCATCTGCTGTGTTTCTTCGGGTCCTCGTCACAGACCTACATATAATATTACATTTGATTACAATTATTCTGATACACATACTTTAAATATACTTTTGCTTTAGGGTTTCTGCTCGAAGTGTTTATTGTTTTTTTGCCTAGCCACTGACCCTGTTTCCGTTTCGAAGTGTTTATTGTTTGGTGTTTATTGTTTTGCTTATCGCTGTTGACACTTGCTTTGTTCAGTTTGTAACAGTTCTGCGCTCCGACCCAGATATTCAATGCTCGCGATCTCTTGGGTTAAGGAATTTTCTTGTTTAGATACGGTTTTAACAATAGGCACGGATGTTTCTATATCTTTTAGTCCAATTAATGGTTCTTTGCTGTATGGTGCGGGATTGCGGGATAATGCGTCAGCTATGATAATTGCTTTCCCAGGTAGATATCTTAACTTGGCTCCAAAGACCTGAATGATCATTTGTCACCGAGTTCCTTTTGGACTGTGATTAAAGCCTTTGAAAAACTCGGTAAAGGACTCATGTTCAGTAAGGACTTTATCAGGATAGCCATAGATTATGAACTTAAAATGTACTAGTGTTAAAGATACCTAGCCCTTCCTTGCTTATTACTGCATATTTACTTTCAGAGGGCTTTAGTTTACGTGAATAAAAAGCTATAGGGAAGAACTGTTTATCATATTACTGAAGTAGTATCCCTCTTACCCCTTGGTCTGAGGCGTCTGTTGCGATAAAAAAAAATTCCTTATTTAAATCAGGGATTTTTAAGTTAGGTAAGCTGCATTATTCCGCTATTAAGATATCGAACGCCTGTTGATGCTTTTTAGACCATAATAAATCTACGCTCTTCTTCGTAAGATCTGTTAAAGGAGCTCATGATTGAAGAGTTACATATTTGCATACGATTGTAATACCCACGTACTACCAGCGCAAAAGTGCTGTATCCCCCTTTTACGTTAATAAGTACCGGAAAGTTATGAATAGCCGACACCTTACCATGGACTACTTTTAAGACCTTGACCAGACACATAAAACCTAGATAAACATGTTCGGTTTTTAAAAACTCACATTTAGATATTTTACTCTGAGATTATTTGTCTTTGTCTCTGTAGCACTAGCTCTACTTTATGTGAATGTACTTCTAAGGTATTAGAAAAGATTACAAGATCATCCATATAGGCATGTAGGTTATCCCCTAAAAGTCTCCAAACACTATATTGTAATTGGGGTGCAACGTAAGCCGGAGGCATACGTAAAAATTGATAATGTCCCCTGAGTGTGCTGAAAAAAACGGTGTATGAGGTACAATCACTTAGGTAATGGTATCAGGTAAAAGCCTTTAAGTAAGTCCAAGTTGGTGAAAAAAATTTATTCTAACCTAACAGAGATAAGATGTCGTCGGTACATCGCACTGGAAACTATCGGAAGTCGTTTCCTTGTTTAAGCGACAGAATCTACGCAGATACGCCAAGTCCGATCTTTTATGGCATGACATTTGAGGGAAAAATTATATGGGCTTATTTGATTTCCTAAGACTCCTATTACTAACATATTTCAACTTCGTCATTTATCTCTATTTGAAATTTCATTGGGGTTCTACACGAAGGTACGTATATAGCTTTATGTTTGTCCTTAGACCGTATTTTGTTTTCAATGACATCCGTTTTTCTCCCAGAGATCACTCGCTAGTGGAGAAACTTCCTGGTATTCAGGTAGAAGATAAAAAAAAATTCTGCTGAATCACCTCTGCTTGAATGACTTTACGGATATTACTTTAGATAGATTATCAGAGAGATTCATCCACGACCGGTTGGGCGTGATTAAAAATTAGCAACAATAAAAAATGCGATATTTATAACTTCCGTATCCACGATATGTATACTTTTAGGGCTTTGTTCGCGGAAATCGTTATATTTCAGAGTGTCGGGAAGGATTAAAATTTCATTTCCCAGCAAAGTCTTTTTACACGCACTAAGACATTCGAGGGTGCATGCTTCTCGAGATTTTTGCGTGCAAAGTACGACTGCGGTTGTGGGGAGAATTCTGTTGGGTCATTTGAACAATGTTACGATTTATGAGACCAAAAAATGTATAGTTCCTTTATATAAGTTATTATTTGATTAACTGTCTCATTTTTGTTCAAACGGATTTAATATGTTTGAAGGTTTATAGGATTTTCCTTTGATAAACACGCCTTATTTTGCAGGATGTAAGATAATATTTTGTATACCCCTAGATGGATCTTACAATTACACTACTACAAGATCAACTTTTTTTATAACTATAGAGGTATCTGTAAACGCTCGCTTATCCGGACTTCTCATTAGGGAAGTTCGAACAACAGACGGTGAGTCCGTAAATACAAGATATTACGTGTATTAAAGAAATAAAACAAGATATTCTAATTTTTACGGCGCGTACAGTCGGGCTTAATCCACCAGTATTTATTATAACTTAATGTATTAAAATTACTAGAACCTGCTCTGATTACTTGATACTGTCGTGTGATGCATAGGAAAAATCCTTTTTAGTTCAAAAGATATCGGTATGTATGAACCAACATCGCTTTTCCCCACTCTGCTAGAGTCGCTTATTGTGTGGAATTTGCTTCGCTTTGAAAACTCGGCAGATTTAACTAACCTTGACCGCTTGACTAGGTGACACAGTCACCGAGTTTGCTTGTTTGATTCTGAACGGGCTACTGTTTCTATTTCTTTTTGTAATAATTAGGATCCTTCTCTTTATTACCATCGGCAACGTATTGTGTGTTTTTAGCATTATGTTGCTGGTTACGTATAAAGCAATGAATGACGAACTATTGAGGAACTGAGCGATACTAATAAGACAAGTTATCACTACTGCATTCAATATACATACTATATATATATATAAAGATACATACATATATATATATATATATATATATATATATATATATATAATATATATATATATATATATATATATATATATATATATATATATATATATATATATATATATATCTATATATATATATATATATGTATATATATTATATATATACATATATATATATATATATATATATATATATATATATATATATATATATATATATATATATATATATAGATATATATATATATGTATATATATATATATATATATATATATATATATATATATACATATATATAATACATATCTATATATATATATATATATATATATATATAGATATATATATATATATATATATATATATATATATATATATATATATATAATATAGATAGATAGATAGATAGATAGATATAGATATCTATTATATATATCCATATATATATCTATATATAGATACACACACAACACACACACACACACACACACATATATATATATATATAATATATATATTATATATATATATATATATATATATATATATATATATATATAAAATTTGTACACAATGCTCTTATCAAGGAAAAAACAGAACCAACAAAGCGAAATATGGCATCAATAAATGGAAATACGAAATAAAAATATGTAAGAAAAAAAAAAGAGAGAGATTGGCATAGGTAGATAGGTAGAGGAAAATGTTATAGAGGGAAAAATTAGCCTTATGATTTCAGGTGAGGTGTTGAGGATGACGATTTCCGAGGATTCTTTGGACCAGGCTTCGGTTCTTCGAGGAACTTCAGCGGCGAATCCTCCAGTCACCCGTAGACTGCCTTCAGAGCTCCGTAAAGAAGAAGAAGAAGAAGAAGAAGAAGAAGAAGAAGAAGAAGAAGAAGAGTAGAAACGAAGGAAGAAGACGAAGAAGACCAACAAGAAGAATAAATCTCTGGAGACGAGAAAAGGACGATGGGGACTCGTTAGAAATTCTGTGAGTTCTGGAGTCTTCCTCGGAACGGATCCTTCTCCACTCGCTCCTACCCTCCTTCGGAGACGTATCGAGGACGTGGAAGATTCTGAAACTAGTGTTGGTGAAAGCCAGAGTAAAGGGTTAACATTTCAGAATGTTTTCCTTGCCAGTATTAGTAGTGAATATGCTCGTACTCGTGCTCGCCCCTTGTGAATTATGCTTGAAAGTATTCGGACTGAATCTGCTCGTATTCGTACTCGCACTCGTCCCTTGCGAAGTGTACTATTTGATCGTGCAGGAATTACTCAACATAATTCAATGCCAAGGACCTACCACTGGACACTCACTGGAAACTCTTCACCGTGCTGTCGTCGCCGAGTCTTGGAGCCCAGAGGTCGTGGAGACACGACCAGACAGCAGAAGCATTGAGACGCCAGTCTCTGCCGGTGCCGTCCCCTGGATGGCTTTGATGGCAGGGGCTCTGGCGCTGCTCTTGGCTGTTTACTGGAAGCCTAAACTCATTGGATGCGATGACCTTGATCATGACGAAGACGACCAGGAAGTGCCCACTTTGGATTCAACTCTGGAAACCGAGGATCTGGAATGTTCTGAGGAGGAGGAGGAGGTGGAAGAACCTGACAGATATAATGATGATGATGATGTGGAAGAACTTGACAGTTCTGATTCTGATGCTGATTCTGATGAGGACGTAGAGGAGGAGGAGGAGGAGGAGGTGGAGGAAGAATTCGACAGCTCTGATTTTGATGAGGACGTAGAGGAGGAGGAGGAGGAGGAGGAGGAGGTGGAGGAAGAACTCGACAGCTATGACGACGATGAAAAGGAAGAGAAAGAGGAGGAGAAGGAGGAGGAAGAAGAAGAAATTTTGGAAACAGAGGAACAGCTCGAAACCACCGAGGTAAAGGGGGAGGAGGAGGATGAACTGGAACGCCTGTTGCACGAGGCAAAGAAAGAAATCGTGAGGCTTCAAAACCAAATTTTGGAAAAGGATCTTCTGATACAAGAGAAAGCAGCTGAGGAAACCGAAATGAAAAAAGAAAACGAGGTTCTGAACATCGAAAAGGAACAGCTGCAGTATCAAAATCGAAAGCTGGAGGATGAATGTAAACTGGCTTTAGGCTGCGCCGACGTCATAGGAAGCTTACATAAAGAACTGATAGATGAAATAACGTCTCTGGAGAATCGATTGGAGGAGAAAGATCACATGTTGAGGAAGAGAGATGTTGAAGACAGAGAACTACGAAGTTATTTCCAGCAAACGATTGTTGAGAAAGACAAGGAACTGGAGAGCACTTTGGAGCTGGCAAATGAAATAAGCCGTGAACTGAAGGAAATGGAAACAATCAATGAAGCACTTGCTTCGGAGAAGGAATGTCTAAAGAGGGCAAATAAAGACTACAGGAATGCCTTGGTCGAGAAGGAGAGAGAAGTGAACCACTTGCAGGACTTAATGATACACAAAGCTGCAGGAGCTGAGAAGGACCAAAGGCAAATCAGAATATTAGAAAGTCAGATTTTGGACATGAAAGAGGACCACATCGCTCTCCAAAGACAACTAGAGCTCACAAAATCAGAAAATTCCAGACTTGAGGAGCTGACTACTTGCTACAAAGGTCAACTTGCAGCTTGCCACGGAAATGTAGCCAAGCTTGAAGACAAAAATTGTGAGCTCGAGAAGAACCTCGCAAATGAGACCCAGACAAATATCAGCCTTCGGAATGAGGTCCTGATATTAAATGACCGAGTTCAATCCCTACAGTCAGTGTTGTGCCATAAAGAATCTCAACTGGTCTCGGCAGCAGAGGCTCTAAACACTGAAAGAGCAAAAAATGAGATCACTGGCGCAGAACTTGAAGTCATGAAAAACTGGGTATCAGAATTAGGAGGTGAGAATGCCAAGATTAAGGAAGAGATAGGAGATGCAATCTTGGTAATTACTTCACTGAAGAAAGAATTGGGAGAAGAATTGAAGAGGACCCAAATTTTGATGCAAGAAATCCAGGCAATGAAGAACTGGGTATCAGAACTAGGAGGACAAAATGCCGAGATTAAGGAAGATTTAGAGGATAAGTCCCTGGAGATTACTTTCCTCACGAAAGAGTTAGGAGACGAAAAGAAGCAGACCCAAATTCTGAGGGATGAAGTCCAGGTAATGAGGAACTGGGTCTCTGAATTAGGAGGAGAAAACGCCACCATTAAAGAAGCCTTAGAAGAAGCGCTCCTGGAAGTGACCACACTCAAGAAGTCTGTGGTAAACGAGAAAAGGAATGCTCTCCATCACAGGAACGAAATGGAGACCCTATTGCAAGAAGAAAGGAAAAGAGGCAACGGAATGGAGACATCACTAAGAACAGTAAAATTGGAGCTCCACAGCAAGCAACAGCTGATAGAGAATTTCTTAAACGCAGAACGAAAATTCATACTGGAGAAACAAGAACTGGAAGACAAACTAGAAGTTGCCCTCAATCGTGGAAAGGAGCTTGAGAGAGAAAGCAGTGAAATGATACTGCATTACCAGGAGAAGCTCAGGGATAAGGACAATGAAAAGGACAAGCTAAATGAACAGAAGGAAAAGCTGCAGAAGAACTTGGAAAGTGCTATGTACCAACAGCAGAACTTGGAGTCTTCTTTAAAGCTTGCAGAAAGAGAGATCTGCTCTTTGAAGAAGGCAGAAAACACAAACCTCCAAGAACTGGAACACCTTAGGGATGAATGTGAAAGATTGAGAGAAAAGTGCAGGATTCAAGACGAAAATGTAATTAAAGAACGAAAACGTGTCAGGGAGCACCTAAGGATGCAGGAGGAAGAACTGAGAAATCATGATAAGTACATGTTAATGGCACTCCTCCATGGGACTGCCCAGAGAAACTTCTATTTGGAACACATAGCACTGGACCATACAAACAAAGACCTAGACAATGAAACCCTGAAAAACAGTGAAGAAGAAAACAAGTGCCTGGACCAAGAAGAGGACCTACAGCAACAACTGAGGAAAGTAGAAGAGGATCAGTACAGGGAGTACTGCAACGCCCAAAGAGAGAGGAAAGACTATGGAAAGCAGTGGGAGGTCCTCACACAGGTGGTGGAGGATATAATTGAGGGAGATGACCAAAAGAATTGCTGAGGAAGCGGCAAACTCTAAACTAGGCTCCTAATAAGAGGCAGCTGTTAAGGTGGGACAGATGGCAGATGTGATCGCAATGCCAGCCAAAAGTAGCTGATGTAGGAATTTTGGCTGATGGCTATGTAGCAGGAAGGACGAAGGGCTTGGCCCACTCTAAGGGCATTGTGGATGAGTCACAGGTTGACTTGACAACAACAGGGTCGAAGACCCACCTTTGGCAAAACGGGAGGAACTCCAAGATCCTTCCTAGGTTCCTTTGAAGGCGTCCCCCCACGCCTTCTCAGGGCCCTCTGAAGGATTTCCTCCATGACTTCTGAGGTTCCTCTGAAGGTGTTCCCCCCCACCTTCCGAAGTTCCTCTAAAGGTGTTCCCCCACACCTTGCGAGGTTCCTCTGAAGGTGTTCCCCCACACCTTTTGAAGTTCCTCAGAAGGCATGTCTGGGGTTCCTCCCTTGCTGTCTTTGGTGTGTATTCGACAACACTGTCATCAGGCCAGTCTGTGACCCATTCATTTGGCTCTTAGAGTTGTCTGGAATTTGTCAGTCAAGCTCGTCTCCTAAATGAAACATACGCAACTTGGCATCTGTCATCAAAATTGGATTTCTGCCCACCTTTTGGAAGGTGGCCTATCCACTTAATGAAATCAGTAACAGCCAAGCCCACTTACGGGTAGGTACAACCGTTCGAGACATTGTCAACTTTCCTTGGTCATCAAAATCAGGATTTCTCTCCACCTTTTGCATGGTGGCTTTTCTCCTTAGGTAATCAGTATATAGCTGTCAGGCTCACTAAAGGGTGGGCATACCAGCTCGAAACATAGGCAGTTTTGCTTATGTCATGTAAACTGAATTTCTGACCATCTTTTGTATGGTGGCCTTTCGTATTAAGGAAATCAGTAGTTGTCAGGCCCGCTAAAGGGTTGGTATACCATTTCGAGACATGGGCAATTTTGCCTCTGTCATCAAAAGTGGATTTCTGCCCACCTTTTAGATGGTGACCTTTCTCATTAAGGAAATCAGTAGCTGTCAGGCCCACCACTGGATGGATATACCATTTCGGGACATAGGCAACTTTGCCTTTGTCATTGAAACGGGATTCTGCCCAACTTTGTAGGGTGGCCTTGTCTCCTTAAGGAAATCAGCAGCTGTCAGGCTACCTTATGGGGGGTATACCATTTCGAGACATAAGGCAACTGGGCCTTTGTCATTGGAACACTGGATTTTCTGCCAAACCTTTGCATCGTGGCCTTTCTCCTTAAGGAAAATCAGCAGCTGTCAGGCTCACTTATGGGTGGGTATACCATTGGAGACATAGGCAACTTTGCCTCTGTCATCGAAATGGATTTCTGCCCACCTTTGTATGGTGGCCTTTCTGCCATTATCTTAAGGAATCAGCCGCTTTTCAGCCCACTTAGGGTGGATATACCATTTCGGACATAGGCAACTTGCCTTTAGTCATGAAACTGATTTCGCCCACCTTTTGTAAATGGTGGCCCTTTCTCCATAAGGAAATTTAAGCAGCCTGTCAGGCTACCTTATGGGTGGGGTTAACCATTTCGGGAACATAGGCAACTTTGGACCTTGTCCCATGAAACCTTTTGGATTTCTGCCAACCTTTGCGGTCGGCCTTTTCTCCCTTTAAGGAAATCAGCAGCGCGGCTTCACCTTATGGGTTGCGGGCTATACCATTTGAAGGACATAGGGCAACTGTGCCTCGCATCGCAAACCTGGATTTCTTTGCCCACATTTGTATGGTGCCTTTCTGGCCCATTCTCCTTAAGGGAAATTTCAGCCGCTTTCAGGGCCCACTTATGGGGGTATTACCATTTCGGAGATATAGGCAACTTTGCCTCTCTCATCGAAACGGATTTCTGCCCACCTTTGTATGGGGCCTTCGGGCTATTTCTTAAGTTAATCAGCCGCTTTCAGGCCCCAAAACTTATGGGTGGGTATTACCATTCGAGACCCCATAGACAACTTGCCTCTTTGTCATCGAAACTGGATTTCTGGCCCACCTTTTGATGGTTTGGCCTTTGCCATTCTCCTTAAGGTAATCAGCCGCTTTCAGGGCCCACTTATGGAGGGTGGGCATACCATTCGAGGAACATAGACAAACCTTTGCCTCTGTCATCGAAACGGAAATTTTTTTTTTCTTTTGGGATTTCTGCCCACCTTTGTTAGGTGGCCTTTCTGCTATTCTCCTTAGGTAATCAGCCCGCTTTCAGGCCCACTTATGGGTGGGTGGGTATACCATTTCGAGGACAATAGGCAAACTTTGCTTCTGTCATCGAAACTGGATATCTGCCCACCTTTTGTATGGTGGCCTTTCTCCTTAAGGAAATCACAGCTGTCAGTCTCACTTATGGGTGGGTATACCCCTTTGCGACATAGGCAACTTTGGCTTTGTCATTGAAACTGGATTTCTACCCACCTTTTGTATGGTGGCCTTTCTCCTTAGGGAAATCAGCAGCTGTCAGGCTCACTTATGGTTGGGTATACCATTTCGAGACATAGGCAACTTTGCCTTTGTCATTGAAACTGGATTTCTGCCCACCTTTTGTATGGTGGCCTTTCTCCTTAAGGAAATCAGCAGTTGTCAGGCTCACTTATGGGTGGGTATACCACTTCGAGGCATAGGCAACTTGGCCTCTGTCATCGAAACTGGATTTCTGCCCACCTTTTGTATTGTGGCCTTTCTCCTTAAGGAAATCAGCAGTTGACAGGCTCACCTCACCGTTGAATGGGTGCGGTTATACCACTTCGAGGCATAGGCCAACTTGGCCTCTGTCATCGAAACTGGGATTTCTGCCCACCCCCTTTTTGGTATGGTGGGGCCCTTTCTCCTTACAAGGAAATCAGGTCAGCTGGCTGTCAGGCTCACTTATGGTGGGGGGTGGGTATACCATTTCCGGAGACATAGGACAACTTTGGCCTCTGTTCAATCGAAACTGGATTTCTTATTTCTGCCCTTCCTTTTGGCCTATGGTGGCCTTTCGCCTTAAGGAAATCAGCAGATGTCAAGCGGCTCACTTATTGGGTGGGAGGGGTTTTTTTTTTAATTATACCATTTCGAGACATAGGCATAACTTTGCCTCTGTCATCGGGGAAACTGGTTTTTCTTGCCCTAGCCCCCTTTTGGTATTGGTGGGCCGGGTTTGGCCTTTTCCTTAAGGTTCTCCTTAAGGAAAATCAGGCAGCCTGTCAGGCTCACTTTATGGGTGGCCGGGGTATAACCATTTCGATAGATTAAGGCATTTTTGCTTTCTGGTCATCCGAAACTGGATTTTCTGCCCTTACCTTTGCATGGTGGCCTTTCCGTTCCGCCTTAAGGAAATCCGCAGTCTTGTCATGGCTCACTTATGGTCGGGTGGGTATACCATTTCGAAGACAATTAGGCAACTTTGCCTCTGTCATACAAAAAACTGGGATGGTCTTCTGCCTCCTTTTACATGGTTGGTGGCCTTTCTCCTTAAGGAAGGAAAATCAGCAGCTGTCAGGCTCACTTATGGGTTGGGTATAACCATTTTCGAGAACATGGCAACTTTGCCCTCTGTCATCGAAAACTGGTTTTCTTTTCTGCCCTCCTTTTGTTAATGGTTCGGCCTTTTATCCTTAAGGAAATCAGTCCAGCTGTTCAGGCTCAACTTATTATGGGTGGGTACACCATGTTCGAGATATAGGCAATTTTTGCTTCTTCTGTCATCTCGAAAACTGGGATTTCTGCCCACCTGTGTGGCCCGGTTAGGTGGGCCTTTCCTTTCACTTAAGGAAACAGCAGGCCTGTCAGGCTCACTTATGGGTGGGTTGTATACCCATTTCGAGACAAGAGGGCAACTTTGCCTCTGTCATCGAAACTTGGGAAACCTTTGGATTTCCTTCCCTCCTTTTGCATGGTGGCCTTTTATCCTTAAGGAAAAATCAGGCGCGCTGTTACGGCTTCCCACCTTTTATGGGGTGGGGTAAATACCATTTCGGAGGGAACCATTTAGGCAACAACGGCCTCTGGCATCGAAACTGGATTTCTGCCCTCCTTTTGCATGGTTGGGCCTTTCTCCTTTGTGGAAATCAGCAGCTGTTCAGGCTCCACTTATGGGTGGGTTATTCCATTTCGAGACATAGGCAACTTTGCCTCTGTTCATCGAAACTGGTTTCTGCCCTCCTTTTGGTATGGGGCCCTTTCTCCTTAAGGAAATCAGCAGCGTCAGGCTCCTTAGGGGTGGGTTAACCATTTCGAGGACATAAAGGTTCCAAACCTTTGCGGTCCTTTGGTCAGGTTTCGGAAAACTGGGATTTCCTTGCCCCCCTTTTGGCAATTGGTGGCCTTTCTTTCCTTAAGGAAAATCCAAGGCAGCTGTCAGGCTCATTATGGGTGGGATACCATTTTCGAGAACATAGGCAACTTGGCCTCTGTCATCCGAAATGGGTTTTCTCCTAGCCCGCCTTTTGTCTGGTGGATTTATTTCCTTAAGGGGAATCAGAAAGGGCTTGTTTTCAGGTCCTTCAACCAGGGTTGGGTATACCATTCCGCAAGACATAGGCCAACTTTGCCTCTGTCATCGAAACTGGATTTCTGCCCCCTTTTCCAAGCGGTTGGCCCTTTTCTCCTTAAGGGAAATCGCAGCTGTCAGGCTCACTTATGGGTGGGTATACCATTTCGAGAAATAGGCCAACTTTCCTTTGCCTTTTTTCTGTCCATCCGAAACGGGAGGATTATTTATGCCCAACTTTTGGTATGGTGGCCTTTCCCTCCTTTTCCCCCCCCCCCCCGTAAGGAAATCAGCCGCTTTCAGGCTCACTTATGGGTGGGTATACCATTTCGAGATATAGGCATTTTTGCTTCTGTCATCGAAACTGGATTTCTGCCCACCTTTTGTATAGTGGCCTTTCTCCTTAAGGAAATCAGCAGTTGTCAGGCTCACTTATGGGTGGGTATACCATTTCGAGACATAGGCAACTTTGTCTTTGTCATTGAAACTGGATTTCTGCCCACCTTTTGTATGGTGGCCTTTCTCCTTAAGGAAATCAGCAGTTGTCAGGCTCACTTATGGGTGGGTATACCATTTCGAGACATTGGCAACTTTGCCTTTGTCACTGAAACTGGATTTCTGCCCACTTTTGTATGGTGGCCATTCTCCTTAAGGAAATCAGCAGCTGTCAGGCTCACTTATGGGTGGGTATACCATTTCGAGACATTGGCAACTTTGCCTTTGTCATTGAAACTGGATTTCTGCCCACCTTTTGTATGGTGGCCTTTCTCCTTAAGGAAATCAGTAGCTTTCAGGCCCACTTATGGGTGGGTATACCATTTCGAGACATAGGTAACTTTGATTCTGTCATCGAAACTGGATTTCTGCCCACCTTTTGTATGGTGGCCTTTCTCCTTAAGGAAATCAGCAGCTGTCAGGCTCACTTATGGGTGGGTATACCATTTCGAGACATAGGCAACTTTGATTCTGTCATCAAAACTGGATTTCTGCCCACCTTTTGTATGGTGGCCATTCTCCTTAAGGAAATCAGCAGCTGTCAGGCTCACTTATGGGTGGGTATACCATTTCGAGACATAGGCAACTTTGATTCTGTCATCGAAACTGGATTTCTCCCCACCTTTTGTATGGTGGCTTTTCTCCTTAAGGAAATCAGCAGCTGGCAGGCCCACTTATGGGTGGGTATACCATTTCGAGACATAGGCAACTTTGCCTTTGTCCTCGAAACTGGATTTCTGCCCACCTTTTGTATGGTGGCCTTTCTGCTATTCTCCTTAAGGAAATCAGCAGCTGGCAGGCCCACTTATGGGTGGGTATACCATTTTGAGACATTGGCAACTTTGCCTTTGTCACTGAAACTGGATTTCTGCCCACCTTTTGTATGGTGGCCTTTCTGCTATTCTCCTTAAGGTAATCAGCCGCTTTCAGGCCCACTTATGGGTGGGTATACCATTTCGAGACATAGACAACTTTGGCTTCCATCTGTCATAGAAACTAAGGATTTATTTTCTGCCCACCTTTTGTATGGTGGCCCTTTCTGCTATTTCTCCTTAAGGTTTAATCAGCCGCTTTCAGGCCCACTTATGGGTGGTATACCCATTTTCGAGGACATAGGCAACTTTTGCTTCTGACATCGAAACTTGGCTTTTCTGCCCACCTTTTGTATGGTGGCCTTTCTCCTTAAGGAAATCAGCAGCTGTCAGGCTCACTTATGGGTGGGTATACCATTTCGGACCATAGGCACTTTTGATTCTGTCATCAAAAAACTTGGATTTCCTGCTTTCTGCCCACCTTGTTGTATGGTGGCTTTCCCTTTCTTTCCTCCTTAAGGAAATCAGCCAGCGGTTCAGGTCCTCACAGTTATGGGAGGGTATACCCACCCTTTCGAGACATAAGGCAACTTTAGGCGTCTGTCATTCGAAATCTCGGTATTTCTGCCCCACCTTTTAGTATGGCGGGGCCTTTTCCTGCCCATTCCTCCTTTAAGGAAATATCAGCAGCTGTCAGGCTCACTTAGGATGTGGGTATACCATTTCGAGACATAGGCAACTTTGCCTCTGTCATCGAAAACTGGATTCTGCCCTCCTTTGTATGGTGGACTTTCTCCTTAAGGAAATCAGCAGCTGTCAGGCTCACTTATGGGTGGGTATACCATTTCGAGACATAGGCAACTTTGCCTCTGTCATCGAAACTGGATTTCTGCCCTCCTTTTGTATGGTGGCCTTTCTCCTTAAGGAAATCAGCAGCTGTCAGGCTCACTTATGGGTGGGTATACCATTTCGAGACATAGGCAACTTTGATTCTGTCATCGAAACTGGATTTCTGCCCACCTTATGTATGGTGGCCTTTCTGCCATTCTCCTTAAGGAAATCAGCAGTTGTCAGGCTCACTTATGGGTGGGTATACCATTTCAAGACATAGGCAACTTTGCCTCTGTCATCGAAACTGGATTTCTGCCCTCCTTTTGTATGGTGGCCTTTCTCCTTAAGGAAATCAGCAGTTGTCAGGCTCACTTATGGGTGGGTATACCATTTCGAGACATAGGCAACTTTGATTCTGTCATCGAAACTGGATTTCTGCCCACCTTTTGTATGGTGGCCTCTCTGCCATTCTCCTTAAGGAAATCAGCAGTTGTCAGGCTCACTTATGGGTGGGTATACCATTTCAAGACATAGGCAACTTTGCCTCTGTCATCGAAACTGGATTTCTGCCCACCTTTTGTATTGTGGCCATTCTCCTTAAGGAAATCAGCAGTTGACAGGCTCACTTATGGGTGGGTATACCACTTCGAGGCATAGGCAACTTGGCCTCTGTCATCGAAACTGGATTTCTGCCCACCTTTTGTATGGAGGCCTTTCTCCTTAAGGAAATCAGCAGTTGTCAGGCTCACTTATGGGTGGGTATACCATTTCGAGACATAGGCAACTTTGCCTCTGTCATCGAAACTGGATTTCTGCCCACCTTTTGTGTTGTGGCCTTTCTCCTTAAGGAAATCAGCAGTTGTCAGGCTCACTTATGGGTGGGTATACCACTTCGAGGCATAGGCAACTTGGCCTCTGTCATCGAAACTGGATTTCTGCCCACCTTTTGTATGGTGGCCTTTCTCCTTAAGGAAATCAGCAGTTGTCAGGCTCACTTATGGGTGGGTATACCACCTCGAGGCATAGGCAACTTGGCGTCTGTCATCGAAACTGGATTTCTGCCCACCTTTTGTATGGTGGCCTTTCTCCGTAAGGAAATCAGCAGCGGTCAGGCTCACTTATGGGTGGTTATACCCTTTCGAGACATAGGCAACTTTGGCTTTGTCATTGAAACTGGATTTCTGCCCACCTTTGGATGGTGGCCTTTCTGCCATTCTCCTTAAGGAAATCAGCAGCTGTCAGGCTCACTTATGGGTGGGTATACCATTTCGAGACATAGGCAACTTTGCCTCTGTCATCGAAACTGGATTTCTGCCCTCCTTTTGTATGGTGGACTTTCTCCTTAAGGAAATCAGCAGCTGTCAGGCTCACTTATGGGTGGGTATACCATTTCGAGACATAGGCAACTTTGCCTCTGTCATCGAAAACTGGATTCTGCCCCTCCTTTTGTATGGTGGCCTTTGTTTCTCCTTAAGGAAATCAGCAGCTGTCAGGCTCACTTATGGGTGGGTATACCATTTCGAGACATAGGCAACTTTGATTCTGTCATCGAAACTGGATTTCTGCCCACCTTATGTATGGTGGCCTTTCTGCCATTCTCCTTAAGGAAATCAGCAGCTTTCAGGCCCACTTATGGGTGGGTATACCATTTCGAGACATAGGCAACTTTGCTTCTGTCATCGGAACTGGAATTCTGCCCACCTTTTGTATGGTGGCCTCTCTGCCATTCTCCTTAAGGTAATCAGCAGCTTTCAGGCTCACTTATGGGTGGGTATACCATTTCGAGATATAGGCAACTTGGCCTCTGTCATCGAAACTGGATTTCTGCCCACCTTTTGTATGGTGGCCTTTCTTCGTAAGGAAATCAGCAGCTGTCAGGCCCACTTATGGGTGGGTATACCACCTCGAGACATAGGCAACTTTGCCTTTGTCATTGAAACTGGATTTCTGCCCTCCTTTTGTACAGTGGCCTTTCTCCTTAAGGAAATCAGCAGCTGTCAGGCTCACTTATGGGTGGGTATACCACCTCGAGACATAGGCAACTTGGCCTCTGTCATCGAAACTGGATTTCTGCCCACCTTTTGTATGGTGGCCTTTTTCCTTTAGGAAATCGGCAGCTGTCAGGCCCACTTAAGGGTTGGTATACTAGCTCGAGACATAGGCAACTCTGCCTCTGTCATCGAAGCTAGATTTATGCCCACCTTTTTTATGGTGGCCTTTTGTCTTAAGGAAATCAGGTAGCTACCAGGCCCACTTATGGGTGGGTAATATCACTTCGAGACATAGGCAACTTTGCCTCTTAGTCCAGCCAGAATGTTGGATTCTGTGTGTATTGTGAGAGACTTTTTTTTCTGTTTGGATTTCATTTATGACATCATTCCATTCAATTTTAGCTCGGAGTCTATTCTATAATTCCGTCGTTTGGACGCCCTAATGAAAAGTTAGTATCAAAACGACCGAAACTGAATTTTGCCTTTTTCTTCATTTTTCCTCTCTCAATCGCCTTAATATTTTCACACGACATGTAAATTACTCCAAAAATCATTTTTTGTTCCAGGAAATGTTTTGTCAGAAAAGAAATATATAAAGAAAAAATTAAAACTTTGTTTTTATGTTTTATAACAGATGCTGTGTGAAGCAGTTCCCGACCCTCCGTGAACAAGAGGAGATTACAAGTAAATATGCAAAGAGACCGTTATGAAGCTTGCTTGAGTTGTGGAAAAGCAACAGCATATAAGAAAACCCCATTTCAGCAACCTTTTCAAGAGACCTGGAATTTCTTGAGCAACCTTTTCAAGAGACCTGGAATTTCTTGGCCCACAAAAGTGAAGACTGGAGAGAACTGGACACTGATTTCAGCAGCTTTTAAAAGAATGTACACCGGTAGACAAAACACCAAGAAAAGTTCGCAATAGTTGCAGGCTAAATGTTACTGGAATCAAGATAAAAAGCTGAGCTCCTCAGAAACTTTGCGGCAAATATCGAGCTGATGAGCCAAACGTTGCTGAAAGCACTGAAGAAACTTCATCTTCAAATGAGCAGTGAAGAAACTTTTATCTTCAAATGTAAAGGAACAGTCATATATCTTGTAACGTTCCAAAGTTTTCTTGTATTATGTGTGAAAAGGAATTAAAAGGAAATACTTTCTATAAGTAGCCTAGATGGTTGCGAGGGGCAGAGCCAAGTGGCCCATCACACTCAAATACTCGTAACTCAACTAAGTTGCGCCATAAATACAAATCCTGTAGTACTAGATTAGCATATCCAGTAATGTGTTCTTAGCATAGATTAATTAATAAAATAATATCGTTGCAAAATTGATGCTTTAATGACTTATACAACCCACGGCTACAAACCCTGGTGTGTAACATCTTTGTGACCAGATTCGAATATTATTGGTAATACAGTTAATTATAGTCCAGTCAATCTAGGGCAAAAATAGATACAGCTTAGCACAAGTTGGTAGAGTAGCCATTTACGGTTTTGTGATCCTTGGCCACATCCAAATAACATATCAAACATCTACCATTATTTAAATAGTCAATCCAGGCGATATAAGACGGAGGACAGAATGAGAGAGAGAGAGAGAGAGAGAGAGAGAGAGAGAGAGAGAGAGAGAATACAGCTGCTTATAGGATAATTAAAAAGGATATTTTCGTCTGAATGATATTAATATGAATAGTCAGTTCCAACAATGTTTAAGGCATTTTTATTTAGAAAATGAGTTAACGATTAAAATCAATATGATGTGATAAGATTTCATAATAATTATTTTCCAAAAAATATACGATAACATGTTTCTTAAAGCAGAAAGTCTCAAGTATATCCGTCAGATTAATAACTAAACAGGAATAAAAGCTCTCTCTCTCTCTCTCTCTCTCTCTCTCTCTCTCTCTCCATTATATTTCATTCAAAATATTGCATTTCTTTGCGTGGTTACCGTAATATCCCTCCCCCTCCCTTTCGAACCATTCTAACTATGTACTGGTTGTTTGAAAGTGGGCCACTTTCAGAGCAAGAAGGGCATGATCCCACCGAGCCAGGCCTGGCGGGGTGACACCGCTTTTGTAACTGGCTGTACGTGCCACCTCCGAGGTGCTATTTAGTACTAAACATGGCGGAAGCTCAATGGGACGCCGTGTTTAGTACTAGCTCCTCGGAGAACGAAGATCGTTTATCATTATAATTTTACGACCACACAATATAGAAATGGTTGTACATAATACTTTGATCCCGAGGGGCTATAGTAGATTCACATCAACCGTGCATTTGATGTCTAGAACAGTCCCTTACGACGCTCCTTTTTGGCTGTTGATTAAGCCAATCACAAGGCTGGAAAAACTCAGTCTCTCTCGACGGTTCACATAGGCAGGATGTACGTTCCACCTCTCTTTAGATACGTCTTTCAGAAGTATCCCTCAGGAGAGAGAGAGAGAGACTGAGAGTTTCCAGCGCTGTGGTTGGCTTATCAACAGCCAATCAGGAGCGTCGTAAGGAACTGGCCTAGACATCAAATGCACGGTTGATGTGAATCTACCATAGTACTAAACACAGCGTTCTATTGAGTTTCCGCCAAGTTTAATGCTAGCACCTTGGAAGTGACCCGTAGATAACAAGCCAAAGTTGCACTACTAAAGGTCTACTAGAAACGGCTTGATGTGGGGCCCGCCACACACTCATACTATGCTAGCACTTACTTCACCGTTATGGTACCCCTGGAACTTACTTCACGGTTATGGTACCCCTGGTCCAACTGCACTGTAGGTCGTCCTCATATCCTGCTCACATACACACTATACATATATGTATGTATACTCTCTCTCTCTCTCTCCCTCCCTCTCTCTCTCTCTATATATATATATATATATACTATATATATATATATATATATAATATAGATAATATATATATTATATATATAGTAGGACCTTTAGTAGCGCAACTTTGGCTTGTTCCCTACGGGTCACTTCCAAGGTGCTAGCATTAAACATGGCGGAAACTCAATAGAACGCCGTGTTTAATACTATAGTAGATTCACATCAACCGTGCATTTGATGCCTATACTCTGTTTTTTTTTTCATCTGTCCATCCGCCTATGGTGTTTGTGTATGGTAACACTGCGTCCCGGTAAATAGTTACGCTGTGTGTAAGTGTTAGGTTAAATAAAAGGATATCTGGGTGTACATTTGCAACTGAAAAGTGTTTTAAGGATTTACTGTATACGAATTACACCGTTAATATTCGAAATAGGATATTATTATAATTGCTGAATGTGAGCTGAATGTAACTATCTACAGCCCGGGACGCAGTGTTACCATGCGAAAACACCACAGACGGATGGACAGATGGAAAAAAAACAGAGTATAGGCCAGTCCCTTACGACGCTCACTGCGCTGGAAACTCAGTCTCTCTCGAGAGTTCACATAGGCAGGATGTATGTTCCACCTCTCCTGAGGGATCGTCGTAAGGGACTGGCCTAGACATCAGATGCACGGTTGATGTGAATCTACTGTAGCCCCTCGGGGATCAAAGTATTATGTACAACCATTTCTATATTGTGTCGTCGAAAAAATTATATTGATAAACGACCTTTGATCTCAGCATGCATAT
Organism: Macrobrachium nipponense; assembly: GCF_015104395.2. Classification (NCBI taxonomy): domain Eukaryota; kingdom Metazoa; phylum Arthropoda; class Malacostraca; order Decapoda; family Palaemonidae; genus Macrobrachium; species Macrobrachium nipponense. Next base: position 136,166,542 of record NC_061107.1, on the reverse strand, counting down.
ATATATATATATATATATTATATATATATATATATATATATATATATATATATATGTATATATATATATATATATATATATATATATATATATATATATATATATATATATATATATATATTATATATATATATATATATATATATGCATGCTGACATTGCCTAAAATTGAAATACCTACCATACATAACATCCATTGCTTCTACTCTTGATGCAATCATTGCTTTTTTTTTTTTGACTACCTACACTATGCATTCATATTTTTCAGCGTACAAAAGCATGTTAGCTACGTTTCTCATGTTCTGGAGAATTCACATGCAAATTTGATGCCTGCATCGCTATTTGCATGTATCTGAGAATATAATGTAGTTTCTTGTCTTGCCCAAAAGCACTTTTCCTAACAGAACTGCAGTTGTGTCTCCTTTTTACGGGTGTAAACGCAGATGCAGTTTACTCGTGTCTCAGAAATCGTAATCCTGTGCTCGAAGTGCTCTAAATACCCAATTACTTTTCTGGCTTTACTTTTATAAGTTTTTGCAAGATAATTCTTAGCAAAAACATTTTCCTAAGAATGTTTCCTTCTTGGCTGCACTTCGCAGTGACTTCATTATACTCTGTTTTTTTCCATCTGTCCATCCGCCTGTGGTGTTTTCGCCTGGTAACACTGCGTCCCGGGCTTTAAATAGTTACGCTATGTGTGAGTTTTAGGTAAATGAAAGGATATCTGGGTGTACATTTGCAACTGAAAAGTGTTTTAATAAATTACTGTATGCTAATTACACCGTTAATATTCGATATAGGATATTATTATTATTGTTGAGTGTAAGCTGAATGTAACTATCTAAAGCCCGGGACGCAGTGTTACCATACGCATACACCACAGCCGGATGGACAGATGGAAAAAAACAGAGTATAGTTTTCGAAACGCATAATCAGCATGTGGTGAGGACTCCTTCCTTCCTCCAAAAATCTTCACTGCTCTCTTTCTTTTCGCATTCCACGGTAGTTTTTTTTTAAAGACATTAATGGGGGAAAATGGGATTTTCTGTGACTTAGAACGAAGAAATTAATAATGAGTCTTTTCATTAAAACAGATTTCACCTCGGCATCATAACATGTTCATTTCCAACTTATTTGTTAATACCTTTAGCCTGAATGTTAATTGTGAATTTTAGAAAGTTTCGGCCACAGGCATTTTTATCCTAGAAGTCTCAGCATTCTGGATGAAATGACCATTTCACAGTTCTGATTATTTTAGAAGCATGGAACTATAAACATTGAATGGACATGCGCGTATAAATATATTGACGCTGATTGTCACTGCGCGGCGCCATTGGAAAGGGTGGATATGACGCTGGAGTAAGCAATGAAAGCATAGTCTTGCAGACGCTTTTTTCACTCGGTCGTCGTTAATTTTCCACCGATTTTAATAGATATAGGCTCATTGGAAAGCTCTTTAAAATACCTTTTAAATGGATATAATACGTCGCTGCAGTGTTTTAAGTTAAGATATCCAAATATACATTTTACCTGGGTTCGCTTTTTTACTCTACTGTTCCAAATTTTTAAATATGAATGTTAATAATTCTATCATCGGTTAAAAGCTCTTGAAAAGCACTCTCCAATTATCCCAATGAAGCACATATGTGTCTCATACTTTAGAAATAATCATGCATGCCTTGTGCTGAGACTGATGATTTCATGTCTTTGCCATGGAGTTGTGTCATAAATTTTACTACTAAAGCCTGTTGTGCTCCCTATAAATTCAATATCCCACAAGTATCAAAGTCTCTATACTCTACTTTGCATTTTATGCACTACCTAGGTCCTAACACCTTCCTATACAATCTGTGTCACCTAGGGATTAACCCTATCACCATGACACAATGGACTTAAATTGTAATTATGTTGACTTATGGTTATTGTATACGTATGTCAGTCATTATTACAAAACGAAACACACTTGTTGATATAAATAATTTATTTTTACAGACCACTTATTAATGTCAGTCTTTTTTTTAATACTAATGATCTGAAGTCTATTTTAAATGTATTATCATGTAAACAGAAATTACTGGATTGAATAATGTGTGTTACTAACTTTACTTTAACATAATGCAACAAATGTCATAGATGACAAGTTATTGTCATGGAAAATGAACAGATTACACTCCAATATGGCGAGGTGGGCATTGTGATACAGGCTGACTTACAAGTAAATTACAGAATTTGTAGACAATTTTATGCTAAATGTACAAAAGCTGAGCTCATAACACTGAATATTATTGCCCCTTGAGGAGAACAAGTTTATTGCATTTCTGGCGAATGTTTCTACCCTGCAATGCCTGACTGTGGAGCCTGGCTACGTGATAATAGCGTAAATCAAAGTAAATGTCCACAATCAGGCGAATCCCATCAAAGTAGTCACCTCAAGTCAAGATATGCTGTCAAGTGTAAAAATACAACTGTCATGACAGCATGGCCTAAGGGTGATAATATGTTGTTTGGCTATGTTTACCATTGTTGATAGTGATTAAAAGCATGTCAAAACTGAACTTACTTATGAAAAGAGGTGCCATGTTGTTTAGAGAATCTGTTTTTTTTTAGTTTGTACAGTTAATTGCGAAGCACTGACTACCTTTTTTGGTGTTATTACGTTTCTGCTTCACTGGCGCCATAACAAAGCTCTCGCTCTCTCTCCACCCTTTGCAATGGCGGCATGCTGCTTACGGTGATTTCGCGCATGTCCATTCCATGTTTATAGTTCCATGCTTGGAAGCTTACTCTGCTACGTATTCAATAGCTGTGAGTCCAGTTTTGTGCTTTTCAGACAATATGCGTCAGGTGTAGCAGGCGAGTCCTAGAGCTTTGCTTAATTGTTTTGATCAAATGTTTCTCGTTTTGCCTAATCTCTGGTTTTCTTTCTTCTGTCGTCTGTAGTCTTCTGACTAGCCGGGACGTGGCTCCCGTGGTCACTTTAGACCAAAAATGACAATCAGTAAAGCTTTTGAAATGCCTGAACCATATTTTATGTGGATGTCGGCTGGTATTGTCCATATGTCTAGACATGTTAATGCATAAGGGAACACGTCATTAACAGCAGATATTTACAGGCTGAACCGAAGTCTCGACCGGTTGATGCATCAACACACTATGATAAGAATCGAGGCTGATCTCCGAGGCCGTCTCCCAAAGCCTAACTGAAAACATTTTCATTTTAATTAATAAAATGGGGGATTTTTTTTCTGATTCTTATTCATGAAATAGATAATTAATAAATCCCAGTTCAAGTTCGAGCGTCCTTCCGTTGATTGCAATTATTTATTAGTCTGCCTTTTTTCCAAAGGGTTTTATAAAAACGTTTCTTCGCGGTTAATGAAAGCCTCAAAAATGAAAATGGGTTTTATTGGTTTAATTTCGTTGTTGATTTAGATGTTATGCAGATTAAATCTATGTTTTAAAGTATTTTTTTTGAAAAAAGATAGTTTATGCGTTGTCTGCCAAACAAGGCTGGTGGTACGTACGGAATGTTTGTCCATACTGCATACCAGGTCCTGCTTCATACCTGGCTAAAATACCGTACCGTAATTTTGTACCGTACCCTCTATCATTTTGCCGTACCGTACACTACGGTAAAAATAACGTACCGTAATTCCGTACCTTTGTCGTACTATAAGCTAACTCAATCTACATCAGTAAAATCTCTTCTTTATTAAAATTTCAATGTTAACAGGTGTTAAGTAGCAAAGGGACTTAACATGTACACGTCTATATAGTCAGTTGTTGCAATGATAATAATGATGATGATGATGATAGTTTTAACAGAATGATTCCTCCTAAACAGTAATTGCTAAGTAATATATACAAGCCTAAGGTAAGGTACGGTACGGAATTTGCCCATTTTTTCCGTACCTGAACTGTACCGTACCATACTTTGGTAAAATGATCGTACCGTCCACATAGGCTATATATCAACTGTACCGTACCGTACCGTAATGCCAGCCTTGCTGCCAAATGAATGCTGTAAGAACGAAGCTTATGTTTTTGCACTCTTAAAAAAAAAGCAAGTCATTAATATAAGGAAGAACGGTTAGAAATAACCTCAGGACTACGTCCCCGAAAACGAGAGAATCTGAATGAAGAACTCAACTTTCGAGATGGAACTTTAAACTCATTTTCCATCTTCCGGAAGTATTCTCGCACACCTGATACTTCGCAGGGGAATTTCTTATCCTGACTCCCTCGTCACCCGCCCCACCCGCCTCCTACGATTATCACCGATGCTAAAGATGGACCTGACAGACGTCCCAGTCCTTTTCGCATAAAGTTTTCCTCATTTCAGGCGGTTCTTGGCTAACTTGAATATTTCGGTAACGCAACTGCCATAGCTTTAAAGGTATGATACTACATATATATATATATATATATATATATATAATATATATATATTCTATCTATCTGATATATATATGTATATATATACATATGTATGTATGTATGTATGCACGCACGACTCCCGTATATATAAGGTTGCTGGCATCTCAAACCTTCGTCAGTTTTAAGAGGTACATTTCATTTCTTATCTTGGCTTCCTTCCATATTGCTTTTTCCGTTTCATTCCTTGATCGCTGGAGAGGCCGGGCCCTCTCAACCCTGCCCACATTCCTAGCAATGAAAAATGAAAACGACTTTGTTTCTGGTTGGTAGCATTGGCTCCCTATTATTTGTCAGTCTAACGCAGATGGACGCGCGCCCCATCTATCGATTCGGCTTATTTGGTCACGACTGAGGGATGATCTCTTGCATGACTGACTGACCTTGGTGAATCGCACACGGCAACGGAAATAAAAGCAGAGTAAAAGGGAAACAACATAATCCACCTCATTTTATTGTTTGCAACATTGCAGCCGTGTTGGCCAAGGGCCGCGCTGTCGAAAGCGCCGAGAAGATACAGTTTTATGGCGGACAAATACATAACAGGCTCAAACACACATACTCGTGCACGCGAGCATGATCCCTTCACGTTCGAGAACGAACGTCAGTCACGTTCAAGTTTTATCTCCTCGTGAGTGCAATATAACGCACATTTAAAATCGATGGATTATGTGATATCTGCGTCTGTCTGTTTCTGCCAATCGGGTATAGTCGGCGTTTCTCTCCATCATAGTCGGCGGAGGTCTTGACGTTGAAATGGAATTATATTGCATACAGACCAAGTACTTCTTTCTTAGGTCGAATACGATAGAGAGAGCAAAGTTTTCTTTCCGAAAGTCGATTTTATTCTTGTACGGGGAAATCTTTATGGTACTTAACACCACTGTCAAAATTGCTGTCCAGTTGGTGTTGATTTTAATGAAATTTCCATCTACTCTGGGTAGAACAGGAAGCTTTTAAGCCGGAACACACATGATTGCGTGTCATGAGAAATGGACTTAATTGGCAACAGGGGGAGGAAAGAAATACTTCCTCACCGACAAGGTCGAGAGTGTACTGGGTCGTTGTTGCTCAGGAATGCAGAAGGGTTCAGCGCTTAGGTGACATGACGAAAGGGAGCATTTTGCACTATATTTAGATGCCCACATGCACAAACACATATAAGTACTCACGTACACGCGCGCGAGCGTGCATGAGCATGCACAAACTTACACACACACACACACACACACACACACACACACACACACATATATATATATATATATATATATATATATATATATATATATATATATATATATATACATATAGGTGGATATATGTATATACCAGTTTGCCTTTTATATAATATATAAATAAATATTTAATATATATACATATATCCATATATATATATTATATATATCTATATAATAAATATATATATATATATGATATTATATATATATATAATATGTATTTATTATAATTATTCCTCAAATCTGACACTTCTAGGAACATTGGTGACTCATCATAAGAAGAGTAGTGAGATAATTTTTCTAGAAACTTCCTGACTTTCAAACTATGTTTACAATATGCGCATTCGTTGCTCTAGATATCATTGCCCCGACAATTTGTTCCCTCATTACAACCAATAAGATATGGTTCTCTTCGACTGTACATCTGAACTGTGAACAGCTAGAACCTGAAGTTACAGTAAGAGTGCAATAGATTTTTCCTTTACATTCCATTTGAACTCCTTGAAGTACGAGCAAAATGTATCACAAATTTCTTTCGCATACCAGGTGTGCTATTTTCCCAGTTGATCATTGTAACAAGCTATACTAAATTGTATTTAAAAACGATGTACTTCAAAGCTCTCCCTACGGGTTGCCAGCACAGCTTGAGTGAAAGCATGCTAGACATTGTAGTCTTACTTATTAGGTAAAAAGCTCGTGATCTAGGCTGTTGTTAGATAAAGTTGGCCTTACGCCAGCACGGGCACTTGCTTATACCAGCAGCCTTTTAAAGCAAAATGGAAAATGAACGTGCTCCATTGATTTTAAGGGTGACTAGAGATAATGTAAATAACCTTAACTCAGTATAACAGCCTTTGCCAGACAAAGAGTAAGCAAACTGGAATAGTTACGAGAGTGATTGACTGATACACAGCGGAAGGTTTCAGTCAGAATTATTGACTAAATTCGTTCCCATCAAATAAGATGTATTTCGATTTGGACAGTTTTTCTTTCCATATAGTAACTATACGCCTGGCAGTATATTTCCCTATAGAATTGAAGAATCTTTGCACCAAAGCTATTTGATGAACTTTCACTACTAGAAGAGATTAGCCAACATTTTAAGAGCTGCTGAGAATAGCTTTTCTGCATTCTCGAGAAGTTGGATCTCCTTAGATCATCTGAAAAACTTCTTGTCCCTTGCCATCTGAAGTTCTTAACCGTTTCAGCAAATTCGGCTTCCGCTTTGGTTCCTCATGAACAATGTATAGGTCTCACTCTCCTCGTGAATGAGCAACGCTTCTGTGCTCTCATTTTTTGGTTAATTAATTTCTCACCGATTCCAGTTCGCATAACCTGTTTACCACGCTCCTCGGTAATAACCCTAACGCCATCCTTGTAATCTTTGCTACCAAAGTTTCTTTGAACTGGGATGTCCTTGGCTTTGATGGCTTTTGGGTAAAATTCGAACGCAGTTCGAGGCCGTACTGGCTACTATGCTACGTCGTTATTTCCCCATAATTCTTCATTCATTTCCGTACATTTTGCCTAATTGTTGATCGCAATACATATTATCTTCAGCAGAAACGTGCACTGGTTTACACAATTCAGTTAAAAAGAACGAGACATTTGCACATCTCAAATTTTCGTCTATTTTTGAAATTCTGCAGTTGTTAAAGCTCTCGACAATCTAGCCAGCATCCACTATGTTAAATGCCCTGACAGTAATTTTTTTCCTTCCTGTCCAACTGATTGCTGTATTCTTTACGAGGTGTTAAAGAATCTCTTGTCATCTTTTTTTTTATATCTCTGAAGCATTAGAACCTGTCTGGCGTTTAAGCAAAGTTCCTGCCTGTCTTTCTTCTCATCTATACATTTTTTCCAAGGGTTTTATCTGACTTCTTTACATCAGTTTTTGCAGATGGACATCATCTGCTCATATCCTCATTTATACTGGTGGCCTTCAGGGTTCTAGTCCTTCACCCGCTATTTTTCTCATCTATGACAATGCTGAAAATGAGCTGCAGCCTCTTTTCGGTAAAATTTCCATTGCTAGATGAGCGCCAACCCGTCTTAAAGCCCCCATACACTGAACGATTGTCTGTATCTTTCGCAAAAACACTGTGTGTGGGCTTGTCTGAATGCAAAAGTGAGCGGAGCTTCGTGTCTGAACGATTTCAGCGGGAATCTGTCACGGCAGGTTGCTGGCTTGAGACTTAAGTCTGTCATACACAGATCGTTCAATGTATGGGTTTGTCTGCCGATATAACTCTATCTCTTCTAGAGATGCAGTCATGTCTTCTCGAGACTAAATCTTTGTTCAGACTGAAATCGGTGCGGAGATCGTTCACTCTGTATGAATAGTGTGTGTGTGGGTCGATAACGACAATCGTTTAGACGGTCGTTCAGACAATTGTTCAGTGTATGGGGGGCCTTTAGAGACCACAGAGACAGATTTGTGGAATCAGAACTTGAGTGTGTACCTGTTTAATTCGTGACACAATTTTATTTGTTAGAGTTCTGATGTTTTTCATTTTCTCTTTTCGAAATATTGATATCATATGCGCGATTCTTCTTCTGTTGTTTCCGTTGAGGGGAATAAGACTGAAAAGGAATTCGTAGAAAATTACCCTTTTTCTTGAGTGTCCCCTTTTTCCCAGTAAGATGTACTCACTGTATGCTTCCTACAGGTGCTATATCACCACCTGTTTCGATGAAATGAAAAGATCTTCTTTTCCCAGGTGGAGGCGGACTTGTAACTCGCACCAAGTCTCCACATTTGAGAAGTACCCAGCTGAGATCACCAATCCCCTGATTGCTTGGCTAGGCGAAATTCTTTCCCTTTCTGAAACTTTGGATTTCTCTCTCGACTTGGTTTGCCCTGGTTCATTTAAACTGTCATCTCTCGAGATGCAAGTCTATCATTTCTTTCCGATTTAGGAGCACGCATTTCCATTTGTCTTTTCTTTTCATTCAGGCGTAACCTGAGTGAGGTAGATGCCAGTCCCATTGGTCCTTGTTAAAGAAGAGAGAGAGAGAGAGAGAGAGAGAGAGAGAGAGAGGAGAGAAGCATGTAGGCAATCCCGAACTCCATTTCATAAATGATGAGAAAGGCAGCGGATTTAGGGAACAGAGGGGATATAGCATTTCAGCTTTACAAAAGCAATTGATGTTTGCTTAAAGAGGATCTCTCCTGTATATGGAATCTGAATTGTAAGTGGTATGGATGTACAGTGATTTATATAATAAAAGAAAAGCGATAACGACTGTATCAACAGAGCTGGAAAATCAGCATGCAGTGCTTGTGTGACCCAGGGCAAGTTTCATTACATTGGAAGTGTCAATTATTTAATTGAAAAAACTCGCACGGTGCAACAGAAATACAGGAATGAAAGTGGAAGTAATAACATGTAAAACTATACTGCAGACAGCAGTCAAATACACGCATAAATGTATTTCTTCGTCCTAGTACTTAACTGTTTCCCAAATCTCCTCTCTCTCTTCTCTCTCTCTCTCTCTCTCTCTCTCCTCCTCTCTCTTGTTTATTAATATAAATTATATTATATATAGGGTATATACCTCATAAACCATATATATGTATCATATATAATATACCATTATATATATAAAAAATATACTAATTAATATATATTATATTATATCTATATAATATATATATATATAACTATATATATATATATATATATATATATATTATATATATATAATATGTTTGTGAGTGTGTGTGATCGTGATAAGTGGACCCATGCATATTACTGGACAGTTTCTATAATTCCTTTAGTGTTTAATGTTTTTCAGTGTCTGGTGGCTTAATGCCGAATACCTATACTTTTCCACAGTTTGGCTTATGTGAGTGCATTGATACTTGGGATACTCATCTCCTGTCTCCTATGTCGTACAGAAACGTTCAATTTGGCTCCGAAGTTCATGAGGTTGGTCTCTATTTCATTGTTGAACGTGACCCTTGTAATCATGAGGCCCTTTATTTCAACCGTAGGTAGTTAGGAATTGCGGACTATTTCTTAGTATTATTACCAAATCTATAACTAACAGATTGCAATGGATTGTTGCTAAACCCGATATGATGACTACAAGACTGTATTCACCGATTTTCTTGGTCAATCACGATGTGTTTTGGCCTTGAAATCAAACAAAGTTCAAACTTGTAGGCAGCCGAATCTCTTAACAGAGAAGTGCTTTGTGTAAATCTTGGAAATGAAATTAAACTATAATAATACTCAAAGGAGGACCTAATGGGTCCAGGGCAATTGACCCCTCCTCACACAGATCCTTGTTCGTCACTTTAATTCGTGTTCTAGTTAAGAATTATTCTTTATTGAAAAGAAAAATAAGCTTTAGGAGACATATCTGGGATATATCTTTTTCAGTTGCAAAGAAAATGGTTTACTGACAGAGTCCTTAAAGAATTTTAGATCTGTTTGCCCTGAGAAAGGATTTTTAATTTTTGCTCCACCCTGTACTTGCCATTTTTCCCTTGCTTGGTCTCCAGTAGCTGACTGACATCCTGAACTGTTGGACGGAAACTTGAATTCTCTTAAATTTCTTATCACGAATCTCAGAAGAAATCTCTGGCACCATCATTCCATTAACTCATTGTGCATGCTGCAAAAAACGTCTCATAATTCTGATCATCGTTTGTATTCAGATCTTCCCAGACTACAATATCTGCTACGCAGTGCTAGATATGCAGTTACTGTTAACATTCTGACATTGTCTTATGCGAGGTTCAATACCACAGTGTTACTACGTGACCAAATTGTCAGATGATCTGAGTCATGCAGCTGAATCGTTTCAAGAGTCGAAAGTACAGATTTGGTCGTAATGGTTTTTGGTTAAGTGAGTTGACTATACCCTGTTTTTTTTCATCTGTCCATCCGCCTGTGGTGTTTTTGTGTGGTAACACTGCGTCCCGGGCTTTAAATAGTTACATTCAGCTTACATTCAACGATTATAATAATATCCTATTTCGAATATTAATGGTGTAATTCGCATACAGTAAATTATTAAAACACTTTTCAGTTACAAATGTACACCCAGATGTCCTTTTATTTACCTCAAACTTACAATTAGCGTAACTATCTAAAGCCCGGGACGCAGTGTTACCATACAAAAACACCACAGGCGGATGGACAGATGAAAAAAAACAGAGTATAGTCTCACTTCATAGTGTATTTGTTATTTATTATTTAATAGTTTATTCTCTACTTTTTAATTTCTTGTTCCATATTTGGTGGCTTTCCCTGTGGGAGTCTTTAGCCCTATAACATACTGCTCTTCCAAATATGGTTGCAGCTTGGCTCGTAATGATAATACATTCAAAGAACTTTGGATGTACTGTGGAAGAGCTCTGGAGGTGTTAAAAGATTTTACATCGCTTTGTTACTCTAGCATATCATTTAACGTTTCCTTACTGCTTTAAAGTCCTCTACCAACTTATGATGTAATCTCGTGTCACCTGAAGTTGTTAAATTCATTGGTATTGGGGGACATATGGCCACTTGGTGTTTTATAGGTAGTATGTGCAGAATTCGAGACATAGTCAAAGGGTATGGAAAACGATACTGACTTTGCTTTGGCATAGTGGCTGGATCTTGGCATACTATTGAAAATTTTGACTCCTTTTGTATGTTGTTCTGCTTTAGGTTTACGGGTGTTTGTTTGTGTAGTGTTGGAATATGCTACCTTGCTTTCTACGGTACTGTTCATGCATATAGAGAGGTAGTCAATGGTTAGCATGGTTGATTTAACAGAACTTGCTGGATTTAAATTTTCGAACTGATGTAAAACTATACACAAAATTGCTCACCTGACCTATTTCTGCAAAGGTTGCATTTGCTCTTCATTACCATAAATGTCATTAGGTTTGGACAGCTGAAAAATTATGAATATTTTTGAAGAGGTCTCAATAAGTAGCTCCCCGTGCAATTAACCTTCTGGTTCTTATGGTTTCCTAAGTAAAGAATGCTCCATATGACTTTCCGTGACATTTGGCTCTCGTTGTTAGCCATGACAAAAAAACAGATACGGGCTCATGTCATTGGCAACAACGAGCCCTAACTTCTCGATCAAGAGAGGAAACGTATAAAGAAACCCTGTCCCTCTTAGTGGGTTTCAAACCCACTGTTAACATCGTATAACGAGACTGAATTCCACATGAATGAATGGTCTGTGCTAACCTCTTCCTAACATATTGTATGTCTGTTCTAATCCCGTAACAATAAGTACTGTTCTTCCGTTTGCTCCTAGTCGCGATCTATGGCTTGTATTGATAAACATATCCAAAGAGGTGTGAGTAAATCGAGAATTTAGTTAATAAGCCATTGTGGCTATTACACACACACACACACACATAACATACACACACACATATATATGCACATACATACACACACATATATATATATACACATACATACATACACACATACACACACACATGTAAGAGCACCATAATTTTTTAGCAGCTCTTCGGATAACTTTGTAATACATCATCAAACTAAGAACAGAATAGCAACAGTCATTGACACCAGTTTCTTCATTAAATCTTTCTAGTTTTATTAAATATGAATCTCAAAGCAAGTAACAAACAAAATCATTTATATTATTTTTTGAGAATATTTCTTATCGTGATGCAATGCATCATCGGGTATTTATTTCACAGCCTGTCGACTGAATATTGGTCAAAATGAGAACTACATAATTCTTAAGGAGAAAGAAAGGCATAAATGGTCAGTTCACTTCGAGCGGTGCGCTGTAGGCATTACTTAAGGTTCTTTGCAGCGTGCTGTCGGTCTCTAGCCGCAACCCCTTCCGTTCCTTTTACTGTACTTCCTTTCATATTCCCTTTCTTCCATCTTACTTCCCACCCTCTCCTAACGTTTGATTCATAGCGTGACTGCGATGTTTTCCTTCTGTTGCACCTTGCAAACCTTTTACTCTCGATTTCCGTTTCAGCGCTGTATGACCTCATAGGTCCCAGTGCTTTGCCTTTGGCCTAAATTCTAAACTCACTTGAAGTCAACACAGCATTATGGTAACGGCTTCTCTTTCCCTCTGCCGTTCGTCTGTCGACTTCTTGTGTTCTTACAAACTGTTGTATCACAGCATCAACCGACGGAACCTCAGGGGGACATTTGCTCCTCAGGGGAAATCTTGGTAAGATCGTAACCGTGACATACTTACCACTTACATTTTCGTAGGGAAGTAGGCGATATATTCTCGTTAAGTAGGAATTACTGCGGAATTCTCGGTAAACGTCAGTCCCGTAGGGGTTGGGGGTGCGGGGTGCCGGGTTATTGCCGTCAGCGCACCTCACGTGTGCCCTCTGGGTATTACTTAAAGGTCTTTCCTCATAGCTGCAGCATCTTTCATTACTTTTACTATACCGGTGAATGATCTCATAGGTCCCAGTGATTGGCCTTCGGCCTTAACTCTATATGCCACTCTATTCTCTCCGATAAACGTCAGATACATATTATTACGATGCAATGCCAGTGGAATACTGCTCATTTTGAGTCATGTACGTCAATAAGTGGAAGAACTTCCGGAATTCAAAATTCTAATACTTTTTATATTTTCTAAAGAAAAGACTGAGATAAGGAAACTAACTCTTGTAACATTAGGTCAGTATCATCATGATTGAAAAAGAAACCCACAAAATCACTTTGTAACTTGTTTACTTCTAAGTATTTACATATAGTTTTACTACACACACTGAGTGTGTAGTAAAACTAAATGTAAATACTTTGAAGTAAACAAGTTACAAAGTGATTTTGTGGGTTTCTTTTTCAATCTGTAGAAGAAAACTGAAAGAAGTTTTTTTTTGGTTCATCATCATGATTCTCATATTATATCTAGTATATTTAGGGATATAGTATAAAGTGTCAATGAACTAACTAACGTTAAGTATCATTTGTTCCACCGTCTTTTTAGAAAGGTGGTCAAGAAAGAGGAGGATTTTCACGGGTCAAAGGTCGCTCAACTGGAACCTCAAGAATTCAAGCCAACTCGCAATACATTACTACACCAATACTATTCTTCTTTGCAGTTTGATACGTTTTTATCTGTTTGTTGATTTGTTCATTTATTTCTTTCTTTTTTTAGTAAACGCAGTCTCTTCTTTCTGTATTTCCCTTTACCCTTCTTATTTCTTCCCAACGATCACCATATTCTTTGGAAGCTTGAATTTGAGGTCAATGGCCCTTGGAGCCGTGTTCCATATGAATAGGTTTCATCTTCTGAATAATAATAATAATAATAATAATAATAATAATAATAATAATAATAATAATAATAGTCTTTTCTGGTTGGTTCCGAATAGAACAAACTATTCGGAACCCACCAGAAAAGACTATACAGCCAACTAAGAGGGGAAGACAACCACCCAGAAATTCCTGAAGCCGAACCAAGTAAGAGACTCTGGGAAAACATATGGAGCAATCCGGTATCACACAACAAACATGCAACATGGCTCCAGGAAGTCAAGGAAGAAGAAACAGGGAGAATAAAACAAAGATTCACAGAGACAGTCAGACACCAACTAAAGAAAATGCCAAACTGGAAAGCCCCAGGTCCCGATGAAGTCCATGGATACTGGATCAAAAACTTCAAGGCCCTACACCCACGAATAGCAGAACAACTCCAGCATTGTATCTCAAATCACCAAGCACCCAAATGGATGACCACAGGAAGAACATCCTTAGTACAAAAAGACAAGAGTAAGGGAAATATAGCCAGTAACTACAGGCCTATCACCTGCCTACCAATAATGTGGAAGTTACTAACAGGTATCATCAGTGAAAGGCTATACAACTACCTAGAGGAGACAAACATCATCCCCCACCAACAGAAAGGCTGCAGAAGGAAGTGTAGGGGCACAAAAGACCAGCTCCTGATAGACAAAATGGTAATGAAGAACAGTAGGAGAAGGAAAACCAACCTAAGCTTGGCATGGATAGACTATAAGAAAGCCTTCGACATGATACCACACACATGGCTAATAGAATGCCTGAAAATATATGGGGCAGAGGAAAACACCATCAGCTTCCTCAAAAATACAATGCACAACTGAATACAATACTTACAAGCTCTGGAATAAGACTAGCAGAGGTTAATATCAGGAGAGGGATCTTCCAGGGCGACTCACTGTCCCCACTACTCTTCGTAGTAGCCATGATTCCCATGACAAAAGTACTACAGAAGATGGATGCCGGGTACCAACTCAAGAAAAGAGGTAACAGAATCAACCATCTGATGTTCATGGACGACATCAAGCTGTATTGTAAGAGCATCAAGGAAATAGATACCCTAATCCAGACTGTAAGGATTGTATCTGGGGACATCAGGATGGAGTTTGGAATAGAAAAATGCGCCTTAGTCAACATACAAAAACAAAAAGGCAAAGTAACGAGAACTGAAGGGATAAAGCTACCAGATGGGAGCAACATCAAACACATAGATGAGACAGGATACAAATACCTGGGAATAATGGAAGGAGGGGATATAAAACACCAAGAGATGAAGGACACGATCAGGAAAGAATATATGCAGAGACTCAAGGCGATACTCAAGTCAAAACTCAACGCCGGAAATATGATAAAAGCCATAAACACATGGGCAGTGCCAGTAATCAGATACAGCGCAGGAATAGTGGAATGGACAAAGGCAGAACTCCGCAGCATAGATCAGAAAACCAGGAAACATATGACAATACACAAAGCACTACACCCAAGAGCAAATACGGACAGACTATACATAACACGAAAGGAAGGAGGGAGAGGACTACTAAGTATAGAGGACTGCGTCAACATAGAGAACAGAGCACTGGGGCAATATCTGAAAACCAGTGAAGACGAGTGGCTAAGGAGTGCATGGGAAGAAGGACTAATAAAAGTAGACGAGGACCCAGAAATATACAGAGACAGGAGAAAGACAGACAGAACAGAGGACTGGCACAACAAACCAATGCACGGGTAATACATGAGACAAACTAAAAGAACTAGCAGCGATGACAATTGGCAATGGCTACAGAGGGGAGAGCTCAAGAAGGAAACTGAAGGAATGATAACAGCAGCACAAGATCAGGCCCTAAGAACCAGATATGTTCAAAGAACGATAGACGGAAATAACATCTCTCCCATATGTAGGAAGTGCAATATGAAAAATGAAACCATAAACCACATAGCAAGTGAATGCTCGGCACTTGCACAGAACCAGTACAAAAAGAGGCATAATTCAGTGGCAAAAGCCCTCCACTGGAGCCTGTGCAAGAAACATCAGCTACCTTGCAGTAATAAGTGGTACGAGCACCAACCTGAGGGAGTGATAGAAAACGATCACGCAAAGATCCTCTGGGACTATGGTATCAGAACGGATAGGGTGATACGTGCAAACAGACCAGACGTGACTTTGATTGACAAAGTCAAGAAGAAAGTATCAAATTTTTGATGTCGCAATACCATGGGACACCAGAGTTGAAGAGAAAGAGAGGGAAAAAATGGATAAGTATCAAGATCTGAAAATAGAAATAAGAAGGATATGGGATATGCCAGTGGAAATCGTACCCATAATCATAGGAGCACTAGGCACGATCCCAAGATCCCTGAAAAGGAATCTAGAAAAACTAGAGGCTGAAGTAGCTCCAGGACTCATGCAGAAGAGTGTGATCCTAGAAACGGCACACATAGTAAGGAAAGTGATGGACTCCTAAGGAGGCAGGATGCAAACCCGGAACCCCACACTATAAATACCACCCAGTCGAATTGGACGACTGTGATAGAGTAAAAAAAAAAAAAAAAAAAAAAAAAAAAAAAATAATAATAATAATAACTTGGGTATCAAAACCTCCACGGTCTGATGACTCGCTTGTGGTTGAGGAGATGTCCTGTCATAAGGGCAATAGTCACTGGAGAATATCTTGTATGATAACAGGCAGAAGCGCCTCAGTGGCGTGGTTGGTATGGTGTTAGCGTCCCACCTCGGTGGTCGCGGGTTCGTTTCTCGGCCATTCCATTGAGGAGTGAGAGATGTGTATTTCTGGTGAAAGAAGTTCACTCTCGACGTGGTTCGGAAGTCACGTAAAGCCGTTGGTCCCGTTGCTGAATAAACACTGGTTCCATGCAACGTAAAAACACCATACAAATAAACAAACAAACGATAACAGGCAGAGAGAGAGAGAGAGAGAGGGGCAGCCTTATGACGCTGCTGAAACGGGTCCATTCTGAAAGTGAGACTTGTTATTGTTGATGTAGCCATAACATCGATAACTATAACTGAAAGTTTTCACAAGATAGGAAAGTCTAGGATTAGTAAAGTTATATGAACTTACTAAAGATTAGGAAACAAATGGTATTTAGGATTTGTATATATATATATATATATATATATATATATATATATATATATATATATATATATATTGCACATCTTTGCTTTTGAAAATGATTTACATTACCACTGTCTGCTGCAATAGGTCAAATGTTGACGCCAACGCCTTTTAGAAACAGTTTTTGCAAAATTATCATAAGCTTTCATTTCGAGTTTATTGGTGAGAAATAATGGATTTGAATTCTAGTGTGATGAAAACCAACATCCTTTGGTTGTAAAACTGGGACTGTGTCTGCTGTCATCCCGCGTCGGGTATAAAATGTTCTCATGTTTACCAATTTCTTGATTCTCGCATTACTTCATTTCCATGGTTTTGGCTAATTATCTAGTTGGGGCTCTAGCTGCAGCCTCTATCTCCCTCATTTTTCCCCTGCGCCTTTCCTTGCGAATGAGGTATTCGGGCTTTCATGCATCATGTATGTATATATTCAGCTTCATTCTGTCTATATTCAGCTTCATTCTATCATTACTGAGTTGGAAGGGAGGACAATTTACTCCTTTTAGATTCACATAAACACACACATATTCAATTTGTATTCTTTTTATAGTCTTCTCTCCCGTTGGGGCGGGGGGGTGGGGGGGGGGGGAATAGTGCCGTCAGTGGACCTCATGTGGTGCACTGTAGGGATTACTTAAGGTTCTTTGCAGATTGCCTAAGGCCCCTAGCTGCAACCACTTTCATTCCTTTTGCTGTACCTCCTTTCATATTCTCTTTCTTCATCTTACTTTCCACGCTCTCCTAACACTTGATTCATAGTGCAACTGCTTTGAGGTTTTCCTCCTGTCACACCTTTCAAACCTTTTACTGTTAATTTCCATTTCAGCGCTGAATGACCTCATAGGTCCCAGTGCTTGGCCTTTGGCCTAAATTCTATATTCATTCAACTATAGTCTTCTCCAGTAAGTGAAGTACAAAACCACACATTCTATAACTTGCTTACTGTTTTTATGGAAAAGTTATTTTCGTTAAATAATATACGAGTATCAAAAGCACGGTATTTTTTTTTTTTTTTTTTTTTGGTGAGTAACAGTTCTTCCTACCACATTTCGTTAATTAACAGCTGCTCCAAAGTATTGCAAATTTGTTAAATAATAGTTTAAGTATAGCTATGATTTTACATAAAATGAATTCGTCTGAGCATCGATTTTTCGTTGAACGTAGATCTTTTAAGCACTTTCTTTTTGTTAAGAAAAAGAAAGAAAGAAAAAAAAAACAGCACTTCTGAACAAAGAAGATTTGGTCTCTTTTCGTTATTCATGTCATGAGACTGGCATATTACGTGGATTACGTGGTTTGCAACTGTTTGTCTGGGGTATCTCGCCAAGACAGGCACTAGCATTAGGCGCCGTAAGAATCGGATTGAAGTAAACTTCTGGAAAGCCAGTGTGAGCCAGAGAAGCTTACAATCGTTTTTGATCGTGAAATGAAGCTGTCAGGTTGACGAAAATATCTGCAGTGAGAAATGAATGGCTAAGTTTCGTGGGTGGGTCGGCGGTGGAGTGGTAGGAAGGCAATGTACGGCTTATGGGGAGGGAGGGGGGAGGGGGGTGGAGCTGTTTCGACGGGTAGAGCGTGCGTGGAGACCTCCATGCTTTGTTAGACTGCCTGATTATTCAGGTCCTTGACCAAACTGCTTTTTTTCCCCGCCTTTTTTCGTGCTGGCGATGTCAGTGCCATGGAATATATATGACTCGCTAGGTCATGAAAGAAGTGTCTTTGTTTTTGTGTTTCTTTTTTTTCGGAATCCTTGTTACGGGATACTTCAAAAGCAGTGGCGTTCTTTCGTTCTGTTTTGGTGCATTCACTGACCAGCGAGGGTAAATTACTCGAATGATTGCAGTCTAAAATTCTCTTAACGATTTGTATATCTTTGTAAAGCGTGAAGCTTTTAGGGTTTATATTTTATTGTTGTTTTTGTCACCTCCGCCTTCAAACTTAGGAACAAAATATGTTTGTACTAAGCGTCTGCGTCCGTGTCAGTGGGTAAATAAGATATCTCGATAAATGCTGAACAAACCTTGACAAAACTTAGGCTGAAATGACATTGATGACCTTTCCAAATAATTAAGTAAAGGGGAATATTTATGGCTATCTAATGGTTAGCCATTTTGGAATAATTTCGCCATTACAGTTAACTGGAAATTTTCTGGCATCCGGGGCTTCATACATAAAGGTTACATATCAATGTGATATTTCCTTTACTTATTTCATTAGCATAATGAATATTGTTTTCACCCGCACATGTGTATAAACAAACGATGTCGAGAGCAGGTGAACAGATCTGGATGGAATTTCATGAAAGTAATCGGTAGACGATCCCCTTCAACCTCTAATATCTGTGGGTATAGATGAAGATGTTACCATGGAAACCACTCGCAAAATAAGTCAGCTTTCGGCAATTTGTGTCGTGTGGTTTGGAGGAGTATAGGCTCTTTACTGAGTGATCTGGTTGCTGTTGGCCATGTCTAGACCTTGGTTGTTGGGAGCAAAAGCTGAAACAGAAGTAAAAGACTCTGCTGATTATGTCATAAAGTTGAAGCTAAGAAGTGATAATTACAGTAACACCGGGATTTTTAGGAGCAACGGTAGTTCTGGTCGTAACCACATTAGCTCATGTTTAATTCATCTATTAATTTAATGAGAGCTGTAGACTGCAGGTTACTTCGATGACTGTGATACATAAACGGAGCTTTAACATCAAGATTAGATCTGTGATTATATCAACTAATCTTCCTTTCGGTGTTATTTTAGAAGAAAACCCTCCGGCGAAAACAGCAGTACAGGCAGAACAAATAAAGATGATTTTTACGTAAGGTCCCCCTTAGAAAATCAAAAGCAAGGGTGGATAATGCCATCGGATAATTTGAGGCAGGTTTTAAGTTCACAGATGCCTGTTCTGAAATTAACTAGTATACATTAGGAATTACAAAGAAACTTGTCTACCTATATAAAGGTTAATGATAAATTCATAAATAGGAAGGAACTCCCCAGTTGAGAACCAAATTAAAAATGAGATTACTAAAACAGTGTTTTGAGTAAATTGGCCATAAAAATCTTGGTTTAGTGATGCCTAATTTCAGCTTCGGTGATGTAGAACAGAGCTACTTGGAGGGGCGAAGACTTATGAAGGTGGTTTTAAAAATCATCGAGATGAATATATTGTAAGTCTATAAGGAGGGTTTAAATCCATTTAACAGACTTTTCACAGTTTCAAGTGGCAAAAAGGTAATGAACCAGAATAAGTATGGTTGTGAATTGTTTATGTATTATGAAGAGTACTTATTCGTAACAGGACTGATTTGATTACACTTCACCTTCCTTTGATTCACGGGGGAAATAGAATGTGACGTGGAACGTGCACGCGATAATTTAGCTCTTCCGTTTTACCATTAAACAGTCAATTTTTAGTTTTTTTTATAAAAGAAAACCGTTGAGTTGGTTTAGCTGTCCGTCCGCACCTTTTCTATTCGCCCTCAGATCTTAAAAACTACTGAGAGGCTCTTAGAGGGCTGCAAATTGGTATGCATGTTAATCATCCACCTTCCAAGCACCAAACATACTAAATTGCAGCCCTCTAGTCTCAGTAGTTTTTATTTTATTTAAGGTTACAGTTAACTATGATCGTGTGTCTGACAACGCTATAGGACAGGCCACAACCTGGCCGTGGCTGAAAGTTACGTGAGCCTCTGCATATACAGCATTATAAGCGGTGCAGAAAACTACAGCCTTCGGCACATTTTTTACTTGTTTTTTTCTGTAGTACTAATAAACGTATCTTCGAATAACTTACTTCACTGGCACCATCATTAGAAGGCAGCATTCTGCAGTTTTATTTCTTAAGAGGCGCTTTGGCAGCGGGGCGAAGGAAATGAACCCCAAACCCAGGAAGAGAAATCGATTTCATTGTTGAGCGAATAGGGGCTCAGTGCTGAAGTGTTTTTTTTCTTTATTGCTCCTGCAATTATTGATACTACTGCAAAGGATGATAGCCAGCAACGCTGTTAATAATGCATTTAATAATAGTCAAGACAATGAGAGTGATCGCAAGTAGAAAACAGTCTGGCGATGCAGGAACAGTTCTGATATCTGGACATTTATCTTTTTGAGAATTACTCTTTGTGAGACTACACTTAGCTCTTCGGTGGAATTGCCGTTCATTGCCTTTAAAATATCCACATCGTTATATTATATATATATATATATAACGAAGTGGATATATATATATATATATATATATATATATATGTATTTGTATATATATACATATACACACTCAGAATTAATATAGTTTCATATATGTTAACCGAAGGGGAATTTTTTTAGTTAATAATAATTTCGTCCAGTGGATTCGAACCAGGGCACAGACGTCATAATGTATCCTCTGTGCGCTGGTAAACATATATGAAATTATATTAATTCCGAGGAAGAGCGAATTGGATATTGAAGCACATTCGTAGCTTAATTCATATTTATATATATATATATATATTATATATATATATATATATATGTGTGTGTGTGTGTGTGTGTGTATGTATATGTATATGTGTGTG
This sequence comes from Macrobrachium nipponense, assembly GCF_015104395.2. NCBI lineage: Eukaryota > Metazoa > Arthropoda > Malacostraca > Decapoda > Palaemonidae > Macrobrachium > Macrobrachium nipponense. Next base: position 136,144,908 of record NC_061107.1, on the reverse strand, counting down.
TATATATATATATATAAATATATATATATATATATTATATATATATATATGAGATACAGGACTTCAGGATATTTCATGTTTTAGATGCAATGAAACCCAACTCGGACATACGAATGAATAAATTTGAAAGTAATACCTCCAGTGATGTCAGTAGGTTCGAGAGTTTTTTCTTCTCTGGCGGGTAGGGAGAACTAACCAACGGTTGGTGTATCATCGGAGTTGCCAACGTTATCCAGAGTAAAAGTTTCGAGAAGAACAAAAATAACAGAGGCCTTGACTCCACCGGAGAGAGAAATTGTGCTATTAATTTCGAAATATTTGTTAATGGGTTATGATTCAGAGGCGTCACTCATGGTAATGAAGATTATTTTTCCTCATACTTTTAGGTTAATGGCGCAATCGTCACGTGAGCTGTTTTCTGCGTCGTTGGGTAAATCTAATTGATTCTCCGTCGGGCCATCACCTTTAGATCTATAACGGTAAATCTGTTCGAAATAGCAGCTGGAAAACATTTCTATGCATTTTATTACAAAACTACTTTTAGAAGATTAACCAAAAGCGATATTCTCTTATGTAAAAGTAACATTGAACTTACTTTAAAAATGATATCGTTATTGAAAATTTCTAGGTTTCAAGGTTTATTTTAATTGTTTGCCTTAAGTACGGCTGACAAGTCTACGGAGGAGGGTTTCTGGCTAATTTTAATGTTTGATCTTCAAGTCCTGGAGCTCTGGAGTGTGTATATATAATATAAAAAAATATATATAGATATTATAATATATATATATACATACACACACACACTCATATATAACACACATATATATATTAATATATAATATATATATATATATATATATAGATGCATATATATGTGCATATGCATAAGCCAGGTACTATGTTGTACCCCTAAGTAAATGGGGATACAATCCACAATGAAGTAAAATCCTTCTGTAGTTTAGAATATATATTTCTTTTACAGGATTAAAGCTTTCGACCATCAGCTGTGGTCTTGTTCACTAAAATGTGATATGTCACCTCAAGGAACTGACAAGTAGGAGCACAAACATTTGAAAAAACAATAAAGGTTAGGTAACAAACTAGTTTATTATTATGAATGATCAGGCGGTTGAGCCCTCGTCCTTTCCAGAATTCGTCTTGATCTTCGTGGGGGAGTGTTTCTATTGTCAATTGCTTGTTCTATGCTGGTTGGGTGGTTTGTTGGAGAAAATGACCTGAGTGGAGTAAACAGGAGAGGAAGCAGCATCATCATTGGCAATATTCCTAAAGTTTGAAATTTTCCCTTTTTTACAGATCTCTTCACAAATAGCTGTATTTTCTGCAATTCCAGTATTTCCTGTAAAGGTCTCGTTTAAGGAAATTAATGCCCCTTCTACTAATACCCGTCGTCTCAAAGTCCTGTCGTTACATGCAAAAACAACCTTTGTACCTTTAAAATTTATTGCGTGGTTTTTCTCCCATGTATGTTGCGCAATTGCACTGTATGAACTTCCCCTTCTGCAATGGAACGTCCGCTTTCTCCCACGTAGCATTCCTTGCAGTCACTGCAAGGTATTACATATACTCCTACATTCTCTCTATTACCCGGGTTATTTTGAATGAGTTTCTTCTTGCTTAGTGTTGTACTAAAAACTATGTTGGAGCCGTTCTTTTTTCCTTTAAACTGCCCAGAAAATTTATGAAGCTTTTTATATTAAAATATATATTTTAAACATAAGAAGGATTTTACTTCATTGTGGATTGTATCCCCATATATACACATATGTATGTATAGTATATATATATATATATATATATATATATATATATATATATATAGAGAGAGAGAGAGAGAGAGAGAGAGAGAGAGAGAGAGAGAGAGAGAGAGAGACCTCAGTGTTCGCAGATGTATGATCGAACAGCTTTTTTGTTTGTTTTTGGTTTGTATGGCTGTTTTTACATTGCATGGAACCAGTGGTTATTCAGCAACGGAACCAACGGCTTTACGTGACTTCCGAACCACGTCGAGAGTGAACTTCTATCACTATCCCCAGAAATACACATCTCTAACCCCTCAGTGGAATGGCCAAGAATCGAACTCGGGGCCCCCGAGGTGGCAGGCCAAGACCATACCGATCACGTCGCTGAGGCGCTTGATCGAACAGCTTGAATCTAAATTGACAAAACTGAGAGTTGCTCTCGCAGCGGATGTTCCGATGTGTCCTCCCTTGATCCTTGGCTGCGAGCAACAACTTTACCAAGGCATTAGCATCGCCTGCTTAATGTAGCGCGAGATGGGGAATCGAAGAGGTCGATCAGTAAGACGAACGATCTCCTATCACTGGAAATTGTCTCCATTTGTAAACTCACATACCTCACTCCTTCTCTCCCGTTTCACCGGGGGAAAAGTCAATTCCAGCCACCAGAGACAATTTCGGATTTGGAAGCTCTTACGGCTGGGATTCTACTATTATATGGGCTCTGGGAGGCTGGCTGGCTGGCTGGAGGCCAAGTTAGGGGAGCCAGGCGATCCCGACGGTTCCATACCTGTTGGGTTGTTCCGGAGGATATCCAGCCGAGTAATATGAATCTGATCCATGGATTCTCGTATGTTTTTCATACACATTCCCGGCGGGGTGTTTGTATCTGGACTCCTCCTGGGTGACCATACACACGGCACACTCCAACTAAACCTCAATTTGAATTGTCAAGGATGTCGAGGTTTGGGTTTGAAGTGGAAGATTTAAGTAATAAATATACAATTTCATTCCTCCTTTTGTCTATCAAACAGTTAAAACTATTCTTATTTATCACGAGGGATTATTCGTGTGGTACAGGCAAAAGATCATGAACATTTGAAGCTTTCACAGAATAGAATATCCAAATTTACGCACGCGCGTACACACATCATATATATATATATACACACACACACAGGCACAGACACACACACACACACACACACACACACATATATATATATATATATATATATATATATATATATATATATATATTTATATGTGTGTGTGTGTAGTCAAAATGGGCACAGCACAGTGTACTTTAGTCAATAACAGATTCAGGTATCAAAAATCCTCAAACAAGGGCACTTCATAAGCCATTGTTGAAAGGCTGTGGCACAGCGTAAAGTTTCAGAAAGTTGATGATAGATTCACCGTCAGGTATAAAGCAAATGAAATGAATGACTCCAGAGGTATCAACACAGATACTCCAGTTCATTAATCCACGGTTAATTGACAAGGGGCGATGCCTGAGCGTTCTCAGCAACTCCTTTGTGCCAGAAATCTTGTCTGTATCAACTGCATTGCAAAAGTTCTAACAGATAACGATGGGATCAGACTGGGACCCCAGGACTGTGATTGTTTTAGCCATTCATTGTTACTGCTTTAATTCTCGAAACGACGTTGTTCATTGATGGAAGGCATATATATGTTTTTTATTTTTTATTCTGATCGCTGTATCAGAAATCAGAGGATGAATTGCTGAAGAAAAACTGTTACAGTATATCTTGGATGGCAAAACTGTTTCATGTTCCATTCTACCTTCGATACTGAGAGGCACACTGCTGTCTTTCCTGCTTAATGTTGTCACCTTTGAAGGTGTAATGCATCTTGGTACAGTAACACAGGATACTGTGAGTTGTTATCATATTTAAATTCTATGAAGGTTTATGAGACACTAGTTATATATCCTAATTTAATAATATCGTGCTTTCAATAATATTTTTCAATGTTTGGATGCTAATTGTATTCTTCGACAAATAGCCTGAGCTTTTATGAAGCCATTCACGGCCATAATTCTAAAGCCAAATAGATAACTTCCTAAATCAAATAGATAACTTCCTAAATCATTGCTAACCTAACCTTTATAGAAGTCATCTTTAAAGACTTTCGATAATGAAATTCCAGTTTGGATTTTTTTTTCTCTCTTTTAGCTGAGTAAGAACTCTAGTCTTTTTGTGACCTTTATAAATGCTAAACGCATTTGAGATGTTATCCTGGATACGAAACTTACTGCTTAAGTTATTTGCATATTCATTAGTCAAAGACTAGGTGTGATTCTGTGGGCTCTAATCTGGCATTTACTCCTTTTGAAAGTATTCTCTGTACATGGAATGGCTGACGACGACGAACACAGAGCTCTAGGCTAGAAATGCTTTTATTCTGTTCATGCTGAAATATCTTTTTGATTTGATGAACTCCTGACATTTTCCTATGAAGCGCGAAGGAGGAGGCGTTTTTATTCCTGTCCCTCAAGAACTATCGGGACTTTTCCAAACCTACTTAGCAGTGGGCGTTAATGGTGTTTTAAGCCGTTTTGTTTCGTATTTCAAGAAAAATTTGAATTAGATTTAAATAATGTAGGGGAAATTTTAGGTTAGGTTCTCTTAACTGACAATACTAGTACCAAGATAATACTTTTACTGTGGTGTTGAGGTTATTCAATAAACATCTTTCCATTAATCTTTGCCTGCGACCAGAATTTTGCAGATTGAAGATATTGCAGTTCTATATGTATGGATGCAGCTATTCATAGATAAAGATAAAAGTTCAATTTTTGCTGTTTCAAGGCTGAAAGATTTAAAGACGTGAATGAGGAGCAGAGGCAAAAGACTAGCCTATGTCTGTAAACCGAAAATATAAACGTGTGGTCAGTTCCCAAGCTCCGTTTCTACCCTCGTGAGACCTGGAGGAGAAAGGTATTGGCTGCTGGTGTCTCAGCCAGATAGACCTATGTGACTCCACCAATAGCGGACCACCCCTAGTTCACTGGAACAGGAAGGTTATATGCCAGAGCAAATTTATCACGGCCTAAGGGGAGCTGGAAATTTTGGTACCACGACAAATACCAGAGCATTTCATCAAGGGCATAGATCGTAAAAGATAAGGGCTGGTTCATCAGATCGTGGTCCTATTTTTGATATGGATTCGGCTAAAATGTTCAAGATGTCTATAGTATATTGCACAAAAGTCTATGGGTTCATCTTATGCGAAATTCTTTACAAAACTTAGCCTTGTGCTATGGACTTATTTTAATATTTTAATATTTAATATGGGTTCGGAGAAACATGGAATTAAGTGAAAGCGACCTATTATATTACTGTTGTCCTCACCATATAAACTGGCTAAGGAAAGCAATTCATCCAGCTTGAAATATTATGTGCCATACTTATTCAACGTCAGGCAGTATTGGAATTAATATAAAATAGATCTCTATTTTGTTTTTTGAAAAATACGTCGCTCATATACATTAATATGGCTATTTACTTTACATACATATATTTATATATATAAATATATATACTGTATATATATATATATATATATATATATATATATATATATTATATATATGTATGTGTGTATGCATATATGTATGTGTATATATCATCGGGCAATGTTTTTTTACTGCACTCGCAAATACGTAAACATATCAGTCCTCGGATATAAACCCAACGCAGGTGGGAATACAAATAGATTGACCGATGCAAGCATACAAATTTTGGAAGACTCAGTTAGGGCGCTGGTGTGCTGCCGTGTATTATTGCCAGTTAATTCCTTGATGCAAGATCACATCCCTGTTCAAAAAGGCTGTCATGCCTGTTATATGCAGATGTTCACTTTAGGCTTCACAATTTTATGATTTCCGCTGTAAAGCTTCGGTTTTTTTTTAAGATTAAATGTATTCTTGCTTGGTCAACAGTATCACTCTCTCTCACACACACAGAGGTGTATTTTTTATATATATGTATATATATACATACACAAATATACATATACACCTTTAAAATCGAATTCAGACTACCAGGTAATTTAAATATGATAAATGCACCTACTTCTGGTTCGACCTGGATTCGAACTGTATATACTATATACTATATATATATATATATATATATATATATATATATATTATATACATACATATATATGTATATTTATATGTATATATATATATATATATACAATACATATATAGTATATTTATATGTATGTATATAATAATATTATTATTCTATACACCTCTCTCTCTCTCTCTCTCTCTCTCTGTGTATATAATATATTATATTATATATATTATATATATACATACATATAATATATATATATTACTATATATATATACATATATATATATAAATAATATATATATATATATATATATATATATATATATATATATATATAATACTATTATGAGAGAATGTATTTTGATTGAAGTTTTCCAGAGCTGTATAAAATGTAAAGATCAGTGAGAACATAAACAACAAAAGGTACAGATAACTTTTAAGGCCACTTCAACCCAGCCCACTGGCAAATGTGATAAAACGTAGTTGACCAAAGTATTTACAGATACAATACATGGAAATGGAACACCGGCTTTGGCCGGATTAGAGATGTTATTTAGCTTGTACTGTAAAGGAAGGAGGATCGTTCTGCTTTAGTGGTGGTCAGCTCGCACTTGGTATGGCCACTTTCGGGGCTGGGGCCATAAAAATTATTATCATTATTACTATTATTATTTCAGTAGACGAAACCTATTCACATGGACCAAGCATACAGGGAGCCGTTGACTTGAAATTGAGACTTCCAAACAATGTTGGTCTCAACCTCCCACCGCAGACCGTACAATGCAGCAGTAACTGATCATGGTACGGAGCCAGTGATTTTTCATCCCCCTGGGGGAGACGTGAACCCGCGACATCCGAGTGGCATATCACGGCACTAACCGCTATACCAGTGGAGCAATAAAATTCTTGAAAGTAGATCTTAAATTGAAATCACATCCATGTTATTGGATTTCCCGGAGCCCCCTGATAGACTGATAATATTTGTCTGATAAATGATGACAGATTCCAACATCTTCCTTTTGGGCTGCTATCTACCCTTCTAGAACGACCTGGTCTCAATGTCGCTTATGGCCTGGCTATTATTCCTTATGTATGACAATGTCGATCTCTCAGAGCCACCAAATATTACGGTTTGTTTATACTGCACACACACACACACACACACATATATATATATCTATATATATATATATATATAGATATAATATATATAATAATTTTATATTTAATATATTATAATATAAATATATATTTATATATTTATATAAATATAATATGATAATACTATATATACTATTATCTATATATAATATATATATAAATATACTTAATATATATATATACATTATATATTATTTAGATATATAATATACATATATATAATTATTTATGTATATATATATATATCTATATAGTATATATATATATATATATAGGTATATATATATATAGATATATGATACAGTTAATGTGCAGAATTAAACAATATTTCAGCTGCCTCAAACCATTACGTGACAGGCACATTTCCTATTTCAGTTGGTAAATTTGAGCAAATCACAAGTTTCCTAAAGAGAAAAGCAGTTTCTAAAGTACTTCAAAATAACTGATTATGGAACCTTAGGTAATGTAAGCCTTGCATAGGAGAAAATGACAAACGGAAAATCTTAAATAGCTGTTAACAGAAATTTGCACAAGCAGAGTTGAAAGGTTTTCGTTTCCACATATCGGCCATAATGTCTCTATAAGAAATCAGAAAAAATGTACAATTAATTTAAATTCATATCACAAAAGCACATAATACCATATACTTTTTATTTCTGCACCTCAAACCAGAACGACAACTTCTATGTACCGAAATTAGGGTCAATGCCACAAGCATTTATTTGTTTGACAATATTACGAACCATCTGAGTGTTGCGTTTTGCAAACCCTTGTTCAGCAAGAACTGAAATCTTAGCAGCTTAATGTGGTAATTTTTCTTTTTTATATTTGTGTAAATATCGGTAATTCTGAATTGCCTATAAAGAAGCATAAAAACGGTATGTGCCGTATCTGCTTTCGAAAATACCATACTATTTTACAGCAATTCTGTATAGATCATTGTGAGGATTTCTTAGAATATTTTTTTTTATATGTTTGTATAATAAATAAATTTCTTAATTTTATTTTTTTTACTTGACTTGCCACATTAAGATATTAATCAAGTCATAACCTTAGTAATAACCTTTACTACTTATTATTTTTTCCTATCCTTTTTATGTTTCAGCTTCTGTCTCTCTTTTTCTATCTCTCCACACCCTTCATTATATTCTTTAATGTGGATATAATATTTTCGGTATTGTCTATAATCAGATACAAATGCGTACAATCTGCAAAGAAAAAAAATGACACATTACTTCGTCTTTTTCACAATCCATGATTGATGCCCTACCCCCCCCCCCCCCCCCCCCCCCCCCCACCCCCTTATAGTATATAGTTACACAGTGGCGGCTCGTCAGTAGGCACTGGAACTGCAGCAGCCCCCATAGATTTCATGTATGTGCGCAGAATTATGAATATAGACATATTTGAAATTAAGTGTAGATTATCAGTTATCCTTAAAAAATGATTACCATTCTCTTGTTTTTATATAAAAAAAAATGAATTGAAACAATATGCGGAACTGCGGTGCTTCAGCAGTTCTAATTTTGCTAGAAGGTTGATAATGTGGTGACCAACCCGCGCGTAAAAGGAGAGGGGAGCACCTCCCGCCCTCTTGAGCAGAGTCAGTCTAGCTGTTGGAGAGAGAAGGTGCGTTTTGAAATTCGTCAAAGCTTAATCCATATGTACTATTAGTGATACTGATCAAATGAGTGACGATGCTGATGATATGTAATGTAATGCAGAATAATGCAGTACTAAGTGGGAAAAAAATGATAACCATGTTAACGTCAATTGAGTAAAATTCAAAATAGTAGCTTTCGGCAGCGGTTTTGCTGCTTTCCTCACCGGGAGAGAGAGAGAGAGAGAGAGAGAGAGAGAGAGAGAGAGATAGGAAAGACAAAGGGGAGAGAGAGAGAGAGAGAGAGAAAGTGTACGTATGTGTGTGTGTGTTTATTTAGGCAATTAATATAAAAGAATTTGGAAAAAAATTATGTGATAAACAGCACCCATATAGAATGATAGCCACGAGCCACCACTGTATACTGAAAAATGTATAGGTTCTAGAACACTGCCTTTGGTTACCCCTATAATGAGGTTTTTGTAGTAAATTTGCAACGTTCGATTTTAACTATGAAAAGCATCTAGTTAGGCAATCGGTAACCAATGAACCATTTATTGCATCATATACAAATTTACCGTGTTCTGTTTCATTGATTCTTATCCTCCTTGGGGGTCCAGACGACAGCTTCATTTCCCCCTTTCCTTATTGATTAAACCCTCGGCTAAATAGTGACATTGTGTTGCCAATGCAGTCAGTTTTGACACAAAAAAGAAATACATATCAGCAGAAATAGACGAGACAAGGAGCAACGCGAAAGCTTTCGCTTCGTTTTGATGAATCATTTAGCCTTTATCGTCCCGAAATTTTTGTCCGGTTCGAAGACAGGGTGGCAGCGGTACATGTCTGACGAAGTTGTCGAATTTCGCGTTATTTATTTCGCGGCTCCAGAAGCAGGGGCTCACAGGCACCAGCTCCGAGTGTCAAAAACATCTTCCAGTAAAGTGACAGCCGAATCTCTGAGATCGAGCGGCCGATGCTTGAATTTACACTCTGTTGTATTCTTAAGATGTATTATCGTCATTCTTCTGATGCGTTAGTAGTGGAGGAAGATCACTCATCTGTTTATAAGTTTCGAATGAATGCTCGAAGTTCTTCGTCACCTCACCCCCTCCCTCTCCCCCCCTTCTCTCTCTCTCTCTCTCTCTCTCTCTCTCTCTCTCTCTCTCTCTCTGAGCCACACGATTGAATTGATCTCCTATTTGAATGCAATCAGCGTTTCCGATTTTATTAATTAATTCATTAATCCTCGTTGTACTTTTGCAGCATAGGCAATAGAAGCATTATTTTTGCGGTCCTTTATGAAACACGTGGGCTTCGTATAGCTTTTGATCTGAACCAGACAATAGCCTGATAGTCAAAGCACCCAATTAGGAAGAACCTCATTTATTTTTACGTCTATTTGTAATGTAATTTCCGTGCAGAGAGCTCCTGGATATGTAGGTGAGAGAGATAATGGTTTCGTTCCGTTGGGGCTATTTTATTAAGGCGGTCATATAAGGTAGTGTCAGTTGCAGCTCGGAACATGACTGGCATAGATTGCAAAATGACTGACGGGGACTAAAAAAACTAATACCAACATGTCTCGGGGAATTGTTCATTTTTAAACAACAACCCGTGTCCCACTTATTCAAGTGCCATCTTAGAGCAAGAACTCCTTTTTTTTTTTTTTTTTTTTTTTTTTTTAATCTTCAATTTTGCCTCGGTCTCACATACCTGGCTAGGGTTATGGTGATATTATGGCGTTGGATTGGTGAAGACTCCTTAATGTGTTTGTACCTAAGTCTTATTTTCTTATATAGACAAAAACAAACTTTTCTGAAAACTGTTCGACCAGTCAAGGCTCATTATTTTCCTCTGCAAATATGATGTGCGATCCTTGAAGTTCTTGGCTTTGTAATTTAGTTCAGAAACAGAGAGAGAGAGAGAGAGAGAGAGAGAGAGAGAGAGCATATTATCTTTTGAATGATTTCACCTCATGTGTGGTGAGGATTACGCAGTTAAGACTCTCGCGTTTTGAGGAAATACATTTGGGTGGAGCAAAGAACTCTCAGGTCAGTTTTTCTTTCTTCCTTTGTCTTTCTCTCTTCTGTAGCTGTGACCCACAACAATCGTCTAACAACCTAATACATACTGCACCGATTAGGAATACTGGACTTGAGGGAATGTGGCCAATCGTCCCTAAACCTTTTTTTAGTTAGTGACCAGTAATAAGGTTCGTAAGAAATGTATTTAAACCGATTCAAATTCAGCTCCGCTAACAAATGGGGAAAATTGCGTTGTGTCAGTTGATTGTGACACTCAAATGCCGAATTGATAGAGGAAGCATTTTATTTACTTGAAATGGAAAATGAAGAATAATTAATACCATCATAACTCCACTTAAGCGAACCTGTCATATTGGGTGACATTTCCATTTTCTCTACCATTATTATCTAATGATGGTGTCCAGGTTTCTTTCCCTTTTTCTCTTACGCCCTTCCCTTCTTTTTCTCTCTTTCTCAAATGCACTCAGATAAGAGAGAGAGAGAGAGAGAGAGAGAGAGAGAGAGAGAGAGAGAGAGAGAGAGGTCGATGCTCTTGATCTCCTAAATAGCGATAAACGCTACCGGAATGTAAGGAAAAACCAGGACCTTGTGAACAAAGAATTTTGAGAATATACACTTTATATGAACTTTATGTTCAAGAACATCTCTTACGATCGGTGTAACAAACAGAAAGAACTTCAAGGGCTTCCCCAAATACCACGACGAAGAGAGGAACGAAGTAAAACGTAAGGCGCGAACAAGGCTAGAAAGTTGTCATAGGCGGCATTCAGACGTGAAGTTTGGAATAAGTCATGAATATGCAGGTACACGCTCCACGGAGGTAACTCGAAGCAAACTCCAAAGTGGCTTTATTACTATTATTGTTGGCATTTTCTTCGTTGTTGTTGCTGCCTGGCTTCTACGATGCTGGTATTGCGCTCTTTTTGTTGCGGCATGGAAACGTATATTCGGCAGTCTATGAAGAGTAAATTTGCAATTCTTTATCGCTATCTTTGCATTATCATATATTATGTATAGATATATATATATATATATATATATATATATATATATAAGATATATTATATACTATATATATGTGTAGATATATATTTATTTATGTATTTATATGATTGTGTGTATGTATGATGTACATATAGAGTGTATGAACGCACGCGCGCACACACATACACACACACACACACACACATATATATATATAATATATATATATATAGAATAAGAGGAGAGAGAGAGTGAAGCGAGAGAGAGAAGAGAGAGACGGAGGGAGGGAAGCAAGAGAGAGAGAGAGAGAGAGAGAAATGTATATGTATATATATATGTGTGTATATGTTCCAGCATAACTCTGAAGCGCATCGAACAACAAATTCAACCCAACTTGGTATATATATGTCTTACCATCTAGCAAATAATTCTTTGGGGGTAAACATCACTGGCACCAAAGGGGTGTGTGTGTGGGAAGGGTGAAGTGTAAAAATAACCAAAAACGACACCAAAAACGACAGATATTAGTAGCTAATCCATAGTTTTCAAGGTCGCTGGGATGAACAGACACTCCTGATGTCCCTTTAAGTCCAAATTCAGCCCAATAGGAAAGGTGGGGGGGGGGGGGGTGGGGCAGGTGTGAGAAGGGATGGAAAGGAGCTGACATGGAAAAATATCCAAAAACGACAGATATAAAATGTCAAAAATGCTGGTCAATATGATTGGAAGCAACGATCTTAACAGGAAATGGTGAGAGAGAGAGAGAGAGAGAGAGAGAGAGAGATTTTATCGGTTGTTATTCAGAGTTTTCCTGGGCAGCGCTGGGTCGGTCAACTAGTACACACACACACACACACACACACACACACACATATATATATATTATATATATATATATATATACATATATATATATGATACACACATATATATAATTAACACATGAGTTTCACAGAAATAAATTTGTCTCACATCGTGACCGAACCTCGGTCTTTCAAACATCTGTGTGGATGAATGGTAACATCCTGGCATTTCGTTGAAGGACTGGGATTCGGTCCTGATGTGAGTCAGAAATTTAGTTATATATATATATATATATATATATATATATATATATAAATATATAGTTTTCTTGTTTATTATGGAAAAGAAGTGGACGAAAAAGATAGGCATGTATAACGATATAAAATTCGAATTTTGGTCGCATTTACGTATGAATTCCATGATAGACAATTGAGAGTGGAATTTGAAAGAAAAATTCATTTTCATATCCTCGCCTCGTAATAATCATCATCATCATCATCAGGAGATCATCGGTTACTCTGTTCGTTCGTCTTCGTCTGTCTGTCTGTCCGTTTCCTTCAAGTCATCAACTATTAAATCATCCCATCAGCAAAGTCACAAAATTATACGATGACTTCCTCACATTTTTTAAACAATTTTTGCCATTTTTATTAGAGTGAAGAACTGTAACTCAGCGATTTGGTTAAATTACGTGATAAAAAAATAATCGAAGTGTCTCGTGGCCGAAATGATCGTTCTTCGACGCTACGGCCATAAAACTTTTATTCCATTAAATTCTTTTTGGTAGTTGTTTGTGTCCAAGAGTGGTGGCAGTAATGATGGCAATTACTTTGGAAGTCGATCATCCAGTAGGAAATGGTGAATTTCTTCCTACCTCTACTTCAGTTGCCCAATATCTCATCCTTTCTTTCTCTCGATGCGCTCGTGGTATTTTACAATAAAGCGCAGATGCGTTTATCCTTCAACACACACACACTATATATATATATATATATATATATATATATATATATATATATATATACATACATACATATATTATTTTTAAAACTCACAGGCAACAGGAATCTCTTCCTAGTAGTTCAAATATTTATCGTTCCAATATTCTCGAATGTCAGCCGGAGTGAGAAGGTACAGCAGTGTTACAAAGTAGATTATTCATTCGGAGAAAATGGGAAACGTCTGGTCGATGGAAGAAAGTGTTTAATTTAGAAGTGTTCCAAGGAAGTTGCAGGTGCCAAGAGAAAGTCTTGGTTGGTTGCAAAGCTGTGGTTTAAAATCAGAATGGCATCACTTCCAAGAAGTTCTCTAGTACGCACCAAAGAAAGTTTATGGCAAGTATACAATCCGTTGTAGAGGCTTGTTGGAAGTGAGGAAATGTGTTTTAAAGTGATTTTACAAAGGCACTATACTCTGTTTTTTTCCATCTGTCCATCCGCCTGTGGTGGTCGCGCATGGTAACAATGCGTCCCGGGCTTTAAATAATATCCTATTTCGAATCTTATCGGTGTAATTCGCATACAGTAAATTATTAAAACACTTTTCAGTTGCAAATGTATACCCAGATATCCTTTTATTTACCCAAAATTTACACATAGCGCAACTATTTAAAGCCCGGGATGCAGTGTTATCATGCGCGACCACCACAGGCAGATGGACAGATGGAAAAAAAAAGAGTATAGTTAGAAAAGAATGTTTACCAGCTGCTCATATTCTCTCGGAAGAATAATTGGGAGAATTCATTGCTAAAAATCAACATTATTGAAGAAAGACCTGATGAGCAGACGCTCATTTCTTATGTTATGATTTGCTGATATGTACATTATCTTTCTTTGGCCTGAGGAAGTTTTCATTTTATATTTAGCAGTGCACTCCATCTGAAGACCACAGACTGAGCGGTTGTTTGACTTGCGAGTCAATTAATGAAAACAGTCAACAGGGCTTCCCCGCAAGAAAAGCAATATTTTCCACGATAAAAGACTATTGCTCGTAGTAGAAGGTAGGGATGTCAAACCAGAATTAAAAGGATTGGTGCTGTTATCATAACTCTTTGTTAAATATTTAGTCGGATTCTTTAGGACGATGGCAAAAATTGTAAAAGGAGGCCTAAGGTTTTAACTATACTCTGTTTTTTTCCTTCTGTCCACCCGAGTGTGGTGTTTGCGTATGGTAACACTGCGTCCCGGGCTTTAGATAGTTACATTTAGCTTACATGCAACAATAATAATATCCTATTGCGAAAATTAACGGTGTAATTCGCATACAGTAAATTATTAAAACATTTTTCAGTTGCAAATCTACGCCCAGATATCCTTTTATTTACCTAAAACTTACACATAGCGTAGCTATTTAAAGCCTGGGACGCAGTGTTACCATGCAAAACACCACAGGCGGATGGACAGATGGAAAAAAACAGAGTATATGTTAAATTTAGATTATATCCGAGTTGTTCAGCCCAACTAGACGACTGAGCAAAACTCTTTTGATTTGTGAAGGCTTTCTGAGTATTTCGAAGTAGGCTTTTGAAGAAGGCGAAGAATTGACTGATACTTGAAACTTAGGCCCACTTTCACAATTATTGTACTCATCCTAATGATTTAACTACAGATTTATCATTCATTTAAACATTCATAATAGGAAGTTATAATACTAATGTTACGTCTATAATACTTGTTATTCTTGAGAAACAGCTTTTTCAGACAACGTAGACTTTGCCTTTAATACTTTAACGAGATAGAGAGCACCTACATGAAAGTTGTGCTGTTTGTACAATAATTATATTTCTTAAATATTTGAATATAGACAATTATAGGTCGAGCACTACAGCCGGTTCATTTTATGCACTTCATGACGGTGGCCATAAGACCGCTTTCTTTGCAGTTGCCGTCGCCACAAGAGGCGAGTTAATCAGGTGGAATAACGCAGCCTAATTACCCGAAATGAGTCCGAATTGCTCCGCTGGATATTTCAGTCGGTGGTGTGTGCCACTATCATGAGATCTAATAAGGATCGCGGAGGAATGAAACAGACGCATGTTATTAGAGTAATTAGGGCTTCTTATTTGCCGTAATCCTCTGAAGAGAGCGGGTCATTCGATTGTTATTCAAGTGTGGTGGTATTAATGTACCGGCTGTCGTCTCGTGGCTTTCGTATTTATTATAAGATTAAATAAGCAGCAAATTTTCATACGAGGCCGTAGCTAAGAATTAAGTTAGCGTTGCATATTCCACACATGTTGTTATGCTGTTTTTTGATTGAGCTGGCTTTATGCCAGCACGGGCTCTTGGTCATAGAGCTCTCCGTAAACCACACGTGTACACTCACCCACCTACCCGTCCGTACACAGGTACACACAAACACGCACACACACGCACACACACACACATGCACACACACACACACACATATATATATATATATTTATATATATTATATATATTAGCTGACCAACCCAGCGCTCCCCGGGAAGAATCTGAATGGCTGTTTGGGTTGATGGTCCGACTGACAATTCTACCTTTTTTCATGCGAACGTTCACTCTTTGAATAGTCGTGGGTGAAGTAACAGACATTGCTGCGGTGGCTGTTTCTTTTTATATAAAGGACAGAGATAACAGTTAGATTACAGTAGTAATCTAACTGTTATCTCTGTCCTTTATATAAAAATATTACTGTGCTGTCTTTCCATTTTATCCCTTTTATAAAAAATCACTGGCTCTGTATCACAGTTAGTTACTGCTGCAGTGTGGAGTCTGCAGTGGAAGGTGGAAACCAACATTCTTTGGAAGCTTAAAATTCAAGTCACTCTCGACGTGGTTAAGAAAAGTCACGTAAAGCCGTTGGTCCCATTGCTGAATAACCACTGGTTCCATGCAACGTAAAAGCACCATGCAAACAAAAACTATGGCTGAGTGGGCTTGTTCCATGTGAATAGGTTTCATCATATGAAATATAATAATAATAATTCAGTTATTACTGTGATCACTGTTCTTTTGTCCAGAAATTACTGTGGTTATTCTTTTTCATCCAACTATTATTGTGGCGACTGTTCTTTTTTTTTCATGCATTGCTGTGCTGTTAGACAATTTTAAACAGGTAATTTTATACTGTTTGTCCCCTTTAATCAGTTATTACTGTGCTGCCTGTCCTTTTTATCCAAATATTGCTGTGGTGACTGTCCCTTTTATCCAGGTATTCCTGTGGTGCCTGTCCCTTTTATTCAGATATTACTGTGGTGACTGTCCCTTATATCCAGGTATTACTGTGTTGTCTGTCACTTTTATTCAGGTATTACTGTGGTGAATGTCCCTTTTGCCCAAATATTACTGTGGCGACTGTCCCTTGTATCAATGTATTCCTGTGGTGACTGTCACTTTTATCCAGGTATTACTGTTCTGTCTGCCCCTTCTATCCACATATTACTTTGGGGACTGTCCCTTGTATCAGGGTATTAATGTGGAAACTTTCGCTTTTATTCAGGTATTACTGTTGTGACTGTCCCTTTTACCCATATATCAGTGTGGTGACTGGAAAGTGTTTTCTATAAATTATTTCTATGGTCTCGAGTGGAGGAAATGAGGTATGATTAACCCAGAAAGTTTGTTAACCACACAAGTTACAAAGGCGGGGGTGGGGGGGGGGGGGGGGGGGATAGAGGAAGGGGAAAGGGAAAGGACAGGAGGAACAGATTTTAAATCTACCCTAATTATCTAATTTGGGTCAAATGGTGGCCATGTCCCAAAATTTGTCTAGATCAGTCAAGCGGTGCGGATTTCTACAGAGCACAAAGTAACATACATACATACATTCATACAAACATTCAATGTTATATATATATATATATATATATATATATATATATATGTACACACACACACACGAATATATATAATAAATAAAATAGATAATGTTATATATATATATATATATATATATATATATATATATTTAAAAAAAAAAAAATATATAAAGTATAATGTACCACACACACACACAAATATATATACTAATATATATATATATATATATATCTTATATACATATACTATATTATAATATAATATAAATATTATATAATATATAGGTATATATGTATATATATATATATATATATATATATATATCATATATATATATATGTGTGTGTGTGGTGTGTGTGTGTGTGTGTGTGTGTGTGTGTGTATGAATAACTGAATCACGAAAGGTAGGAACGTGATAAATCATTTAGACCCTTGTATTTGTAACATGTTTAAGAATGACCTCAAAGATACAATTACAGACTTAAAGAAAAATTAATTGCCTTAGAGTTATCTTCGTTGTAATGTATGTCTGACATGTATTGTGAATATGGTTTTGTTTACCAAAGTTCTGAATAGCTGTCACCTATAATCCTTTAATTGTCTTGTCCTTGTATCTGAGATGATTGTCTTAAACTTTTAATTGCACCCATTGTTTATGCTTGTTTGGGAAGGTTACTCATCTTCCAGGTGTGTCGGATTACTAGGTAATATCTCTTTATACTCCCTATCTCCAGTCAGTTATACTAACCTTCTTGTATTGTCTTTTTTCCTCATGTATGCAGTTTTCGCTTAGTAAAGGACGTTTAATGTATATATATATATATATATATATATATATATATATATATATATATATATATATATATATTATGGCGAAAGGATATGTGCAATTAGGCAAAATGCTTATTGTGGAGCAATTGGTTCGGTGCTTGGATCTTGTTTGCTGGGGCAGGAGGAGCTACCTACCTACCGCCCACCTGTCCATCCGGCTGTTTATGTGTGCCAACATCTGCTGGGTTCAAGAAAAGAAGGGCATGATGTTCTCCTCTGGCATCATTCCATCCAAGAGAGAGAGAGAGAGAGAGAGAGAGAGAGAGAGAGAGAGAGAGAGTGTAAATATAATGGAAGAGTTTCTTACTCTAAAATTTCATTGGAACCTGTAATTACTGATTCTTTTCCTGAATTCGATGAAACTTTTCACGAGATTTTCTCGGATTCCATGAAAATGTTCCTGGATGTTATCGAAATGAGTGTAGGTATTTCATTGAAACTTAAATTCTCATGAAAATTTTCCGTAAGTTTTCTGAGCTCCTTAGCGGCGTGGTTGGTATGGTATTAGCGTCCAACCTCGGTGGCCGCGGGTTCGATTCTCGGCCATTCCATTGAGGAGTGAGAGATGTGTATTTCTGGTGATAGAAGTTCACTCTCGACGTGGTTCGGAAGTCACGTAAAGCCGTTGGAGCCGTTGCTGAATAACCACTGGTTCCATGCAACGTAAAAGCATCATACAAACAAAAAGTAATTTTTCTGGAACCAGAAAACTGTGAATAGGGTTGATCTCGTCCATTAGAGTAACTGGGATTTCGAAGTAGATCCTCTATCTCTGTGTCTGAATGTATGCTTCTGAACAGCTTGTACATTCTCATAATCATGAGGGATGCATGTCATAGTTTAGCCATAAATTGAAAATATGTGGAAAAGACAAAATTTAAATGTTTTGAAATAATACAGAAATAAGGTATAAGCAAATATGAACAAAACTATGCACAATATCCCTTCCTGGCATCCTCAATTAAGTATCTTGATAAAATTATCAACTTTTTATTCATAATGGTGGGAAACTGGAATATGAATTCTACTATCAGTTTCAAGTTCTTGTCGCCGAGTTTGTGTATATGTCAAATTTTGGAGATTTCCAGAATGATACTTTTATGAAGCTTGCCGTGGGATTTTATCTTATTATGTGACTGGGCCATCGTTTTAGTATAATAATAAAATATGTACTATAATTCTTTTCGAACAGCCAATCTTAACGCTGCATCGATGAAAAAAGGTGCATGTATGCTTTCCCTGATGTACGTAAAAATGAATTTAAAATTTAAAAACCGAATCATAAATAATTCTTGTTATCCAAAATAGAAAAGAAATAGAGAAATGCTGAGAAGCAAGTATGGTTTCAGATCAGGGGAGAGGGCCTTATTTTGCCAAAAAAAAAACCAAAAAAAAAAAAAAAAAAAAAAAA
The DNA here is from genome assembly GCF_015104395.2 of Macrobrachium nipponense. Taxonomy (NCBI): domain Eukaryota; kingdom Metazoa; phylum Arthropoda; class Malacostraca; order Decapoda; family Palaemonidae; genus Macrobrachium; species Macrobrachium nipponense. Next base: position 136,125,401 of record NC_061107.1, on the reverse strand, counting down.
AAAAAAAAAAAAAAAAAAAAACAGAAATGTGTCAGGCAACAGAAGCCGGCATGTCTCGGGAGACCGGAAATCAGCTATCAGGACCCGAGGCTTCATGCCATGACCTTATAAATTCTGGTGGCGCTGAAGGGCGTGCCCTTAAACTCCCATCATCTTTTCTGAAGCAACAGAGAGAGAGAGAGAGAGAGAGAGAGAGAGAGAGAGAGAGAGAGAGAGAGAGAGAGAAAAGCGGAGGTAACGCCCTTCCTTTTTTCCTTGAGTTTCCTTTAAGGGTCTCTTTTGCCCAATAGCCTAATAATTATCGATTTGTCATTACTTGAGGCTTTAATCTGTGTGTGTGTGTGTGTGAGCGTGGGATCACTTTAGCAGTTACCAGCAAGACAATGAAACGTGCCTCGGCAATATTATAAACTGTAATGAAGAATTTCATCCAATATAATGAAGACAAGTGGAAACAGCTTTATTGAAGCAAGGCCCATGGTAATCAGTATGACTGGCATTAAGGAAGGAGGTAGACAACTAAAGTAGATTCTATCATACAGGAAGTAAAGGAAGACTTAGAAAGCAAATGACGGCGACGGGCTAATGTGGGGTTAGAAGAGAGACTTATGGTTAGAAATGGTTTGCGTATTCATTTTTGCTTTATCGTAAATGGGGATTAACTTCAGTATGACGTGTTAATAGAGAGAAAAGCAGTACAGTTATAGATCGGGAGAGCACACAGCATACGGAGAATCAAGAAAGACCACGTATAGTTTGAGAAACGTTGGTACTTGTTTTTACTTACCAACACTGTACGTACATCTTGAACACTCGGAGGGACGCACGTGAAAAGAAAGATATGATCCTTTATGCTCTGTATAAAATGAACTTGGTTTTATGCACCTCGAAAAAATGTTGCTGGTTTCTATGTCTGTCTGTCTGTCTTTCAGCATTTTCTTGGCAAGAAGGCGCTTTGCTAATGGGAGTTTGAGAGCCTTTGTGCCTGCACTCGTTTCAAAGGGTTCCTGTCCTGGTAGGACTCCACGCTCGTCTCTAAACTGGGAGGATTGAGGAAGAACCCTTGTCTCTTTAGTCCTATGCCCTTGATTGTCTTGTCTGAGGGTTGACTGGAAGATTTCAGATTGCTTTTTCTTGATTTATGCGTAGAATAGAATAGAATAAGATTATTCAATTTTATGATTGTAACTTGTTTCGTTGACTAATTTTATAGAAAAATAAAATGTCTATACACTGAAATTTTGCAACATGGGAAATTATTCCTTCAGAGTTAATACGTGTGTGATATATATATATATATATATATATATATATATATATAGATATGTATGTATATATATATATATAATATATCATATATATATAGATATATATATATAAATGTGTGTGTGTGTATGTGTGAATACAGTATAATGATATATATATATATATATATATATATATATATATATATATATATGTTACCTGTCTATCTATTTATCTATCTACCTGTCTCTCTCTCTCTATCTATCTATCTATCTATCTATCTATCTATAATATCTATATATATATATATATATATATATATATATATATATATATATATTATATATAATAAATATACAATCTCTCTCTCTCTCAGACTTCAGTGCAGCGGGATAACATGCAATGACGTTTGTCCCGATACCGTTCTCTGACAAAGACGTCACGATTAAAGTCCATCCATTCGCTGTGGGAGTCATAGCAGCAGGTAGCCAATTCTTTACCTTTGCCGTGACATGACGTCTTATTGCGCGACCTGTCTGAAGTCAGCAAAGTGAAAACTACTTTTCGCAAAGCGTCTCTGTGCGCTACACCAGAGCCCTTTGATCTCATACTTTGGCAGGAAATTTGAAGTATAACTTTTTAGAATAGATATATGAATATATAGAATATATATATATATATATATATATATATATATGTATGTATATATATTTATATATGTTTTATATACATTATGCATATGTAAATGAATTCTTCTGTTAAAACACGGATATGTCTCGAGTATAGAAGACTCATTAAAACATTGTTTTAAAGCATAAGGACCTTATTATCTAAATAACCAACGTCGGCTTATCGGTGACCCCAGGCATCACCTAAGGGCATATCTCCCACTATATATTTCGTCAATGCAACTTCTTCTGTCATTCATTACTTGATAAGAGTGGAAGTCAGTCCACCGAAATATAGACCTTAGCTTTACACCAAAGTGTTTTAATAAATGGGCCTTATGTATATATATATATATATATATATATATATATATATAGATATATATATATATATATATTTTATATATGGTATATATATATATATATATATATATATTAAATGTATACATATACATACATAATATTATATATATATATATATATATATATATAATATATATATAATATATATATATACACACACACAACACACACACACAACATATATAATTATTATATATATATATATGATATATATATATATATATATGTATGTAATACATATGTGTAAATATGAGAGGCCCATTACCTCGGTGTAAAGGCGATAACTCTGTGTTTTTAGCTAGTACTATATATATATGATATATATATATATATATATATATATATATATATATATATATATGTTTGATTTTAAATGACGAAAAATTAAAAACTTGATGATTATACGAACAAAGTTACAGCCACGAAAAAGAATTTGAAACACTGGAGATGTTCAGTACTTTTGCCTTATTACTAAGACATGGTCACAGCAACTAAAGATATACAGAGACAAGGGCCTATATATGGATATGGTGGGTATACGTCCTAAGAGAATACAAAAAGGTTGGGTGATCACAGAACGCCCAACGGATGAACATCGAAATCTATTTTTCAGTTCCGTCTGGAACATATGTCTTATTACAGGGTCAAAAGAAAATAATCCTTCACTTGCATTGAAATTATTCATCCAAGTTAACTGAATCAAAACCGATTTTAACAAGTTCCCGGAAATAGTTTCATTACATCTTGACAATAGTATTTGGCTTTCCGTCCAATTTATTCTGTGGGACTTTTTTCATTTAAATGTAAAAATAGAGCATTATTAGTCTGACCTGTTCTTAGTGACTATTTGTGTTGTTTTAATCTGGAGTTCAATTTCATACTGGTCTCCCCTAAGTAAAGTAAATCACAATCCATACATGGAATATCGTATACAATATTGCTATCTTTTCGGTTGTTATTTTCTATAAGCATGTTTTTTTCATATTATTAAATATGTAAAGGATGCATTTGTATTAAATGTTTTAAAAGTTTTTACCGCTTAATGTCCAATAAAACGTGGCAAACAAATGGTGTTCGAGGACAATTCTCTTTTCTTTCCGATTTTCTATAAATGTCTTAATAGCTTTATTGTAACAAATATCCATAATATGGGTTGGACAGCATAGATCTCTATCTATTTTCTGATGTTCTTGAATTCTTGCTCTAAAAGCTCGAAGAAACATTTACGAAAAAAACTGACATTTTGATATTTATATGATGTCCTGAATAATAGTGTACACATATCAAATTATTTGTCATTTTCCTATAAATACTAAATTACAATTCAAACTTCCCTTTTTTTTATAAATGTCCATAAAAGTTAAACAATCTTCTTTCTCTAACTTGCGTGTAATTTGATAGAAGGGACTTGAACATTATGTTATTTATATCCAATATTTGGGTATGATGGCTAAATGCCTTCAATATAATGGTACCTTATTACAGGAAAATGGAAAATCTTGGGTTGTACAGGCGTTCGAAAAATTCTATTTATAAATTTGAAAGCACAGGCGCAAGTGGGTTTCCCATTGCCATACCAAAAGTTTGTTTGGAATATTCCCCATTAAAATTAAAATTACAATCCCATATGTATAATCTTTCTAATTTTATGACTTGTTCATTGTTAGAGGCAAATCAAGTTTATGTAATTCATCTTTAAGGTATTCCAGCACTGGCCAATGGGAACTTTAGTGAATAAGGAACATGTATCAAAACTTATTAACCATGAATCTGGATTGATTGTGATACCATTGATTATGTCAGTCAAATCTTAAGAATTAATAAGATGGGTACCAGAAATAGTTCCTAGTAATGGTGACAATAATTTTGTTAGAGTTTTGAAAGCTTATAAGTTACGGAACCAACAGAACTAATGATTGGTCTCATGGGTTTATTGTGTTGTTGTGATTTTACTAGCCCTGACAGATAAGGCGAAGAATAATTATAATGTAAGCCAAGGTTTATTTTCTGTTAAACCTGCAATAAAACATATGTTCCAGGAGGAATTGAAAGATAGAATAAAGAGGGTTGCCAATAAGTAGTTTTCGATGTTAATCCATTGACTGACTGTGACCTCCCAACCTTTTTACCCACGATATACATAAGCGTTTGTCTGTATATCTATGGATGCTGTGACTATGTCTTAGTAATAAGACGAAATCACTTAGCATCCACAGAACTGCAAGTTTGTTCACACGCACATATATATGTGTGTGTGTATATATATACGTATATATACAGTTTAAGTAAAGGATACTTATCAATGGCTCAATGAATTCGTCTTGCTAATCCGCTACTTGATGCAGTGTGTTGAGTATTTCAAAAGCCGCTATGACGCCCTGCATGGCATTCAGATAGTACATAAATCATCCGACGCTCAAATGAAATGTCATTTTTAAAGCGCATGTTGGCGTAAGCAGTAAGATTCTCAAACTGAACATATGTTGGGAGGTATACCTCGTTCTGCATGCAAGGCGGCCATTCAACGCAAGGAGTGTCACCTTCCCATTCCCATGGGTTTGTATGCAAATGGTGAGAGAGGGACCAGGCCTCTGTCCGGCCTGTCTTTATTTGGCAGTGGTGACTCCTTCCCAAAATTGAGATCAAGTAGAACGGTAAATTTCTAATATGGATATGACTCGATAACAAGTTGCAAGGGACACTGGCCATTAAAAACTCTTGAATGTAAATGTATCATTATCTGAGATGTAAGGAGGACTTGGGTACCTAAGAGTTCGTGAGACATATATATATATATATATATATATATATATATATATATATATATATATATATATATATATTAAAAAAAGAGTAGTGGCCAGCAGAAACTTCAGCATTTTTCGTTCAAACTTTATTTTCATCCAACACCTACGTTTCGGGATACAATTTCCCATTTTCAGGGCTAAAAACAGTGAAAAAGAAAAAAATTCAAATTCTATCCATTAAACATATTGTTAATTATCTATATATGTGTGTGTGTGTGTGTGTGTGTGTGTGTGTGTGTACATACATGTCTTTAACAAGAGAACAACAGATGTATTGGTAAAGCATTGTTTAGAAACTGTCCCGTTGAATTGCATCTGAATAATGCATCGAGGAGTCATGTGTTGCATAAGCAATACATCAACTATATATGGATGATAGATTTATCACTCTCTCAAACTCCCTACGTGTGTATGTGCGTGTGCATACTTACCATTTAGTCAAAAGTTGAAGTTCACATATTGTTTTTCAGTGGGGAACATTTTTATGATCCCGAAGGGGCCATTTCAAAACGAGAACCTTCTCTGAAATAGACCCTGAATGAAGTGGAAGGACGGGTCCAAACGCCCATTTGAAGAGAGGTGAAAAGGCGAGGAGGAGAATGAAAGGAAAGTAATAAGCTATTGTTGTGCTTTTTAGCGCCATGATGGCAGCTTGTTCGTCATCTCATCTCGCCAAGTTTTGCCTTTGAACGACCTCCTGCCGCTCCTCCTCAGGAAGTCGTTGGGATCCCTCCGGAGGAGACGTGAAATGTTGGCTTGATTTTCCCTCCTTGCCGGCGACATTGCCTGTCATTTTCTCTCGGCCTTCCATAAAGGTGCGAGATGACGTAGTATGGAGGAGCGCTCGGCTCATGCAAAATGAAAGCCTTCTGAATGGACGCTGCCGTGCCATCGCTATCCTCATGGAATATGAAGGATCGCGGAACCAAATAAGGAACCTGATGATATCAGAAAAATGGCTCGCCCTTACTCTACTACAACTATTGCTGGGATCCTTGTCACAAAGTGTTTTCTTGTGACGTTTCTGAATACTGAGAGTTATTGCTGTTCACACAAACAGCATTGACAGGCATGCGGCTTTCTTTTAGTCTTTTCTGTTTGAGGAAACAGCTCATAGCACGCATACTCGTCAACAGAAACATTTGTTTCATAGAAAATGTTCATAGTTTAGATATTATTTAATGCCAATCTTTTCTATGAATGATTTATGTAGATTTCATAATCGATCGTGAACATTTCTTGTGAATGGAATGACAAGAATACCTATCCTTAATTGTCTCATTATTATTCAGTAGTTGAAACCTATTCAGACGGAACAAGCCCACCACAGCGGCCATTGACTTGAAATTCAAGCTTCCAAAGAGTATGGTATTCATTAAGACGAAGTAAAAGGAAGTAAAGAGACATGCAGAAACAAGAGATCCCACTTATCAGATAAGAAAGATAAATCAATAAATGATGAAATAGATACAATGCAATGAGAATAGTAGTAGTAAATGCACTGCATCTTTCCTTGAACCTCTGCAGTTGCAGTTGCACTACATTCTCTGGGAACCTGTTCCACATTCCAACGGTGTGAGGAACCAAGGAACTCTGGAACTGAGAGTTGGACAGCGAGGTACATTTATTGTATATTGGTGCTTCTGTTCAGCGAACCAGGTCGCTCTCGGCAGATCAAGGGGATCAGGGACCAATTGTGAGCGTGAAACATCTCTGTTGAACAACAGGTTATGAAAAAGGATACAGCCTAATGGCCAATTCCACCTGAAGGAACACATCTTCTCCCAGGTGTCTCTTCTTCCCAGTTGATATAAAATGAAGGGAATAGATTTTATGGCAAATAACGTCACTGATGACCCATGTTGCCTGAAGCTGATCCGCTAACTTCAAACTTTCATATGAAAGATTCGTTCACTTGCTAGTTTTGGCTTTATGTTACTTAGCCATGCTTTGGGCTGTTAATGCAGAATTATCAAAATGAAATGTTCATCTGCAATGTTTAAAATATCTTGTAAATTAAGTTAAAAAATCATTGTACCACGAGCATTTATTAATAGGCAACAAAACTAACTTCTGTTATAGTATACCCCGTGGAAGGTTCTTAAGGTAAGAGATCGTGAGACATTGTTTTTGTAGCGTCGGGTAGTCATCGTAACTTTTCCATATCTCTTCAAAAATGTCGATCTACATGAATATTAATTAACGACATGAGTAAATACGCCGGCATCTAAACGTAACTCTTGGCTCCATGAATATTTTATCCTGCATAACCGAGTGAAATAAACTGTGGCGTCTTTTCTCGAAGATATCTTGAATTTAGTTCAACAGCCATTTCTTAGTACTCTTAAATTATAGTTTTTTTAAGAGTCATTTTTATTTCTATCTTAAAAGAAATATTTTATGATATGGCTACCACGTCTCACGTCCGGAGGACGCCCTTCGAAAAACTTCGCCCAAAACCGACTCAAACATATACTAATATCATTCTTACTGAAGAAGTAGTCGCTGAAAATTGGTGCTGTGACGTCTCGCAGACCTGAGCCAGGGTCACCTTCCTTGCATAAAGAAAAATAAAGTGTATACTTTCGGCAGCATGTGGATCGGTCAATGAAAGGGAAAAGGACTCCGGCGTCACCCAGAAACTGTTGGCATCTTTCTTATTACCCCAGAAAAGCTTAGCCGCGCCTTAGAGGAAATGCTACAGGTGGTAAGAGGAGTATCAGAGTCATATCACGAAGCATGAAACCCATCCAGTAGCGAGAACATTTTCTCAAAATTTTGTCATGAAACTGTAATGTTAGTCGTTGCGCAATGGCGCCGCATGAACCACCGAAGAGTGTAGAAATCAATCAAGAGTACTGCAAAAGCTATTTAGAGAAAGGAATGTTGGATCTAATGACAGCGAGAAAACTGAACTCCTTAAAAGCATCATTGAACGAACAGATATTGAGACCACATATCATGAAACATGTTGGTTACATCCAAACTTACATACAAATATCAACTTTGTTTGGGTTGAAGTACTGAGGCAATTGTAAAATTGTTAAAACATTGGGAGAGCTGAGGTACTAGGAAATATAATAATTCGCATTTTATAAATGCTCCGTTGCGTGTGTTAACTTGTTTTGCATGTGACGCAGAAATAAAAAAGAACTCGTTAATAACGCGGCTGTATATTATGATAACTGAGGTAGTTCCAACAATTAGGCAATTTTCGATAATAACTTAGTACTCGATACAATGTTCCTTATATTGAACATAGTCAAGGACATGAACAGAAAAGTCTACTTCTCTTTTACTTGAAGATTTTATCGGTTGTTGCTTTGTATATCTCTTTTAGATAAAATATCCGTTGCCAATACTGAGCAGTGCCTTCGTGATTTGATTCAAAATGATCTAATAAAACACACGTAAATGGAAATGCACAATACGTCAGTTGAGATAGGCCTGATTGACGACCTAAGTAACAATCGTAGTTCAGATTTCTTAGTGATTTAAGTAACTCCTCTGACATGCTAGATCTAACTATTTGTAATACATTAAGTTAATCCCAGAAAATCGAGCAGCCAAAATTGGCAATTTGGTCACTTATAAACATCTCTGATATGAATCGTAACTGCTTTTTCATATAAGTGTACGTCCTTGCAATGTTACATTTTTCGCTAGCACTGTGTTTTAAAATTAGTACTTCTTGTATGGCATGTAATTCAGTATGTGTTAACAGTGTCTCAAATCTTTCGATACTGTTTCATTACAGGCAGCCGTACGTTCATGGTTCGCATGATGCCTTGTCTTTCAAAACTTCTCACATCTGATTCGTTTCTCTGTTAACAACTGTAAAGTTGTTTCACGCTCAGTATTACAAACGCAACACTAGCACCGGTGTTAGTCTTCTTGCCTATCCACTGATAGAGAACTGTTTAGACGAAATCTTTTCGAGCTGTTCTGCGTTCTTTTCAGTTGTTCGTGAAGCTCTGTGAATTCTTGCCACGCATGGTAAAACACTTTGTCAGTCGGTCTTTTGAATTTCGCACACCTAGATATATAAACCTTGATATCACCTTAGTTTTATGACAGCCTCAACGAAAACAAATTGTTAAAAATAAACAAGCGATGCTCGTTGACAAACGTTTACGAACGTTAAGAAGTAATAAGATTTTTGCATACACACATATATGTATATATATACACACATACATACATACACCACTTACATCACTATCTATCTGTATACCGGCGGGTGTATGTTTGAATGCATGCCACATTGATAAACGGACACACACACACATAAAGAGAGAGAGAGAGAGAGAGAGAGAGAGAGAGAGAGAGAGAGAGAGATCCATTAAACTATCCTGGGTCAGCTGACGTCAGCAATTCCGTTCCCAAGGGGCAACGATTAGAGACACCAAGCAGCGCTTCATACCCCACGGCACCGGAATATAAAACTTCGTGAATCCACTTCCGCCATGGAGATGGTTCTTGTTGCTGGTGTTTGTTGTTTTAATTGCTTCTTTCTAAGTCTCTCTTCTGGATTTTTTTTTTTTTTTTCGTTTTCGTGCGCGTCCTTTGGAGCGAGAGAAGAAGTGCTCTCTCGATCGCTTTTTAACTGCTGGAAATTAAAGTTGATTCGTGTTCAGGAATTTCTCTGATAGAGGGTCATTACATACTATTACAATACTTTCAAAACGCTAATAGAAAATTACGGTTAAGCGTCGCAGTTTGTCTTCCTCTATTTGAGACAAGCGAAACAGACTAGTATCATGCCATCAATATGGGTTGCAACATCTTCCGTATTCAGCAAATGCCAGACAGATCGTGTGTGTGTCTCTCTCTCAGCAGCTGAGGAGCAGCTGAAATGCGCTTTGTGTCCCTGAAAACCTGCTCTGTCGACGGCTGAGACAGTAGTAGTTCATCCTGTGTAAAGAGGAGCAATGTGCTCAAAGCTGAGGGAGCGTTATTGAGAGAGAGACTCGTACAGAGGACGCCTTTTCATCTGTGCTCCCGTTCGGCGTAGGAGGATGCATCACTGGGGATGTGTGTGAGAGGCATTGAAGCACCGGTAGCGGAGTTTTGCCCTTATTATCTCAACGTTTGTTTTGTAAATAGGAACGCAGACGCCTTCAGTCCCGCTTGTGATAATGAGAGCGGAAGCGAGGAAAAATATGAGATGAGAATTAAATGGAAGGGAATGCATGCCACTTCTCTTCAGAGAGGTCAGGCCGTCTGAAAAAAAAAGTTGAACTTGCGCATGTATGACAAGCATTGGTAATGAATCCAACTGGATCATTTGTCAGTACTTAATGTTAAAGAATTGTTTCCCACGGTAGTCAATATTCATGTTAGCCGTTTGGGCCACTGCTGGAGCGCTAAATGAAGATTTCTATTCTTGCAAAAGCAGGAATAAGGCCTATCAACATTTCAAGTATTTGAAGACATTGCGAAACTGTCAGTACTGGAATTGCCAAAGTCAGTACTTGTACTGTCACGAATTCTAAACGTTAACAAAGGTGAAGTGAGGTCTGAGGAAGAAAGTCATTTCCTTATCAAGACTCGATGATGAATGAGCTTCTAAAGTCTATAAAATTCCAAGTGTTAAAACAATTTCTGAGAAATGTTTGCTTTGGATAAGGACCCCATATAAAGATAAGCGTTTGTTTTTGACAAACCGACCATATCAAGACATTCCTTGTTATAAGAGAGTGAGACTTGACGCTGTAAGGCAGTGATAGGAGGAGCTTTTAATGAAAAGATCAACTCTTCTCAGATTTCCATTTCCCCCTGAAAAGCAAGTCCTGAATAATTTTTTTTTTTTTACAGATAAAACCCGCCCAGATATTTTCGTTCACCATTATATTTTTGAGGGCAAATCTCTAATAACTGCCAAATATTTATTTTTTTCTTAATTTTCTTTTCGCTTTCATTTACTTTTAACTTGGTGTCATGAAATGAAAAAAAGTAAAATCTCTCTTTTGACCTTGAAAAGGTACAGGAAACAACTCAAAGATCCCTTGGACTTTCTGTTTTCGATTGCCCGAAGATGAACGGATGTACTATTACGAGAATATAAATGAGAAATTTAAAGATGCAAAGGAAATTCGACTTTTTGTGATAGGGAATCTATGTTTGACAAAATATAAGACTCCTTAAATTTGATAAAATATATTCTGCATTGGCAGTACACACTTTGCTTACGTTCACCAAATTTGATGAGCGCTAAGCCCTTACAGAATATAACGTCCATTTTAAAATCTACCACTTACAACGAAAGATACACCCACACATGTTTACACATATGCACACACTCACATCTGTATATATATATATATATATATATATATATATATATATATATATATGTATATATAGATACATATATATATATATATATATATATATATATATATAGTATATATATATATATATATATATATATATATATATATATATATATTATATATATATATATATATATATATATATAGTAAAGTATTTATATGCACCGAAACACTCATAACGAAGCTTTTAAATAGAAATATAATTGAATTTCAATAAACTTGAAAAATATATTTAGTAACATCTTTCTCAGCTCTTTAGTAATGAAATCTTTAGATAGTTTCTGGGGGGATTAGCCTAAGCGACTAGAATGAAATCCGCTCTCTTGGTTCGTTAAATTATGGATCAGGACAAGAAACTCAAGCTTTGTCGGCATATATTAAAAGCCGTCTGGCTAATCTGGTTAATCCTGGCTCGGGATCTTACCCTACGAACAAACCGCATCGGACGATAATTGTTTTCCGTTAGGTAATGTGTGAAGATGTTGTTTTCTTTATAATGAAGACTTTCCAGTTGTAGCCTTTCTTGTCCTTTTGCGGGGAGTTCATTTGTATTAAAAATTCGTGCAACTATCCGTCATTTTCTCTTGCATGCATGTACGCATGCATTAGCCTTGGAAGAGCCATTATGGTCGCTGGGTGGAATAATCCTCGCTTTAACAAATTTGTAATTACCCTGACCTTCAAACAAGTACGAATTACTTCCTGTGCAAACAGACTTTGCTCTTATTAAAGACCATCAAGTTAATCTGTCAACAATATATCCATGTTGTCACTCGTAATTGCTGTTGTAAACTGTAATCATACATGTATCAAGATAGTATTGAGGCATTTTAAAGGTGTAAAACCAAATTGAAATTTAACACTACTTCGTGCTGGATGCGAGAAAAAATGTTGGAAGTTTCAACTTAAATTACGCTTGACAGGTTTTAGATTATTTTGAAGGTTATCATGAATTATCAATTATAGTTTAGTGTTTTTTTTGCAATTAATAAGAATGACGTAAAAATTTTCTCTTAAACATTTAAGAAACAACAGTGTAATTTTTATATTTCATCAAATGAGTCTACGATATGCGTCATTTCAATAAATTTTGCATATAACGTTCAGCATAAATTAAAACAACGCAACTTAATCTCTTCTGCGGTATGTTTTCAGCCTCTTCACATCACGTAATAACATTTAGTTGCGGTTGTGACTGTATTATCTGTATAGACGTTTTGAGTGCTGGGCAAATATGAAGTCTGCATGGTGTCTAACTGCCTGTTTCAACTTTCATAGGCAGCTTACAGCTAAGTCTGCTACAAACAGATAATATAATATGTCACAACTTTTTTCATCGTGTTCTACCATCTCCCAAATGTTTCCTTCCCTGATTCCTTGTTCAGTGGTCCGTATTATATATTCATTTATTTTGTAGTTCTGGTATTTTTAGAACAGCTATTTGAGTTCAAGTTGAATCAATAAAGGCTTTCTAAAGTTTATGAAGACTTATTTTCTTAGGTTCCGGTAGCTAAAGAAATGAGAACTCGTTGTCATTGATTCAGCGCTTTGACTTCTACGGATTAACTGTCTTTAGTCTAATAAGTTACCTAATTTTCATTTCGACACCGATGTTAGACTCTGATAGTTTATAATACACATCTGGCTGGCTGCCGTAACTTCCACTTTGTAGATAATGTGTCCATGACCTTCAGAATAGATAGAATGTGTAGTCCAGTTCCCTAATACCACTTGACAAGAGGATACTCGGTGATTTTTCTTTACTACTATGGGTTTCACAGACAGTGCAAGCACGTTTTTTGGGCAATAACGCTGTAATGAATACTCGTATCAGTACGAGATTTTGCTATAGTGGATTACACCCAATGCCGTAATTTATAAGAGTGTCGTGAATTACTAATTGTAGAGAATAAAGACACTTGTCCCTGTACCAAGAAGCAAAAACTCGATTAGCCAGAAATGGATACGAACACACAGTAAAGCGCTCCGCCTACCCTCTCCCCTCACCCCCACTGCCACCCCCGTCCTTCTTCCTTCCCTCACCTTCCCTACTCTCTCTGAAAGTTGCTTCAGTTTAAACTTATTTTGTATTTTTTCTATCTGTCTATCTATCTATCTATCTATCTGTCTAATAGTATACGTTGTTGTATATATCAACGATCCAGTCGGCTGTTAGCTGCCAGTTGACTTATTTATTTATGTATTGATCCTCTCTCTCTCTCTCTCTCTCTCACTCTGAAAGTTACTTCAGTTTAAACATATTTTGTACGATTTTTTTTTCTCTCTGTCTATCTAATAATAGTTTACAATGATGTATGTATATATCTCACGATTTACTCGGTTGTTACGTGAAAGTTGACTGATTTATTTATGCATTGATCCGATCACTGTGTGTGTGTGTGTGTGTGTTAGTGTTACCTACTGTAAATGGTTATTATAGCTAGAGATATCTGAATGTATGGTGGAGTTGTAAAACGATAGACACTGTGATTTATAGTAAAGCGATTGTTATACTTGTGGTTGGTTACCGTCTTCGTAATCCACATTTGGACTCAGGGTATCAGCAATATAGTACTTGTATTACGAAGGTGAAGAAGAGATGGCCACCACAGAACTTAACTGGTTGTAGAAATTCGTTTGTCACGCAACTTTTCAACTTTTTTAGCCATGAAGAAGCCGCCAATTGCCTTCAGATTAATTTGAGTAGGTAACTGGTTATAGTTACTTTGTGTTACAAATAAAACTTGAGTCTTTCTGCCGGACATTCATTAAAGTTATTGCCTTGATTATGCCGATGCACGTATTTTTACGTCAGGAATGTTTATTTTAGGTATATATATGTATATATATATACATACATATATATGTATGTATATATACATATATCACATATATGTATATATATATGTATATATATACCCAAAATAAACATTCATAGAGAGAGGAGAGAGAGAGAGAGAGACGAGAGATAGAGAGAGAGAGAGGAGAGAGAGAGGAGAAGCAGATCAATGCATATAAATCAGTCAACTGTCAGATAACAACCGAGTGAATCATTAGATAGATACATCAATGTAAACTATTATAAGATAAATAGATAAAAAAAATCGTACAAAATATGTGAAACTGAAGTAACTTTCAGAGAGAGAAGGGGTTGGCGGTGGTTGGGGGTAGGGGGTAGGCGGAGCTCTTTACTGTTGTGTTCGAATCCATTCCTGGCTAATCGAGTTCTTGCCTCTTTGTACAGGGACAAGTATCTTTATTCTTTACAATTAGTGATTCACGATACTCTTATAAATTACGGCACTGGGTGTAATACACTATAGCAAAGTCTCGTACTGATACGAGTGTTCATTACAGAGTTATTATGGTCTCCATCCAAAGTGTCCGATAGTGTCTTCTAATAATGTCAGGTCTTCGACAGCTGCTTTTACAAGCTTCAACTAAACATAACTCCGGTTGCCGTTCGCAAAGTTGCATAAAAACTTTCGATGGCTTCTTCCTTGAATGTAACTAAAGACAGAATGTGCCTTGTTCTTTGATACTTCTTTCCAACATATCACTTCCGACGCCGGCAAAATACCACTGTTCCAAAACTATACTCTATATTTTTCCATCTGTCCACCCGCCAGTGGTGTTTGGGTATGGTAACACTGCGTCCCGGGCTTTAAATAGTTACGCTATGTGTAAGTTTTAGGTAAATAAAAGGATATCTAGGTGTACATTTGCAACTGAAGTGTTTTAATAATTTACTGTATGCGAATTACACTGTTAATATTCGAAATAGGATATTGTTATTATTGTTGAATGTAAGCTGAATGTAACTATCTAAAGCCCGGGACGCAGTGTTACCATACACAAACACCACAGGCGGATGGACAGATGGAAAAAAACAGAGTATAGTGATGAGTGAAATGAAACTGAACAATACTTAATCACGATCGACTCAAGGTCTGGGAGCATTTTTCATATCTCTCGTTTAATGTTATTTATTATTTGTTTTGTTGCTTTTGGCCATATTTGCTGATGCTGAAGATACGTTTTTATTATCTATTTGCATGAATATAAAACATGATGCATATGAAAAGTCGCGAAGAGAGAGCTATACAACACTGTGATGTCAGAGTTGCAGCTGAGCGCATAGCAAGTCTTAGTTGAGTTAAAAAGTACCAAATCAATGCAAAAGATTCCAATGAAATACTACAGTAAATTTTAATTTACAAAGTAAACTATCATTAGCAAAGTATAACGTTGTTATAAAAATGATGAATGCAATATTTCATGTAGGAAAAACCCATACGGCAATATATATCATGAGCAATGAAATACAGTAAGGCGATATATACCCAGAATATCAATAAGTAACGAACAAAAGTAATTCTGCGGTAAAGGAAACTGAGAAACCGTATTCCCTTATACCAGAGCCTTTATAAGGCGATAATCTGAATACATATGTAATTATATATCTAAATATATACCTTTCGGTTTTATGAACAAAATCTGAAACTGAATTTTGCTGCACGGAGAATTACAGTTTCCCCAAGTAAGGTAGGCTGATCTTAATGGAAATAATCCTGAAAAATGAATTTATTAGGGAATTATTTGAAACAAACCTAAAAAGTCTCTAGCAGAGATATTTTGAGTAAATACCTCCTCTAGATACCATCCATTTCAATGAGGTCTGTTAGTAATTGTATTAGTACTGAACAACGGCGATATATATATATATATATAATATATATATATATATATATATATATATATATATATATATAGTAGATTCACATGAACAGCGCATTTGACGTCTATGCTAGTCCCGTACGACGCTCCTGATTGGCTGTTCATAAGCCAATCACAGGGCTGGAAACTCTCAGTCTCTCTCGAGAGTTCACATGGGTAGGATCTATGTTCCACCTTTTCTGAGGGATATGTTTTCCTGCCTAAGTAAACTCTTTCGAGAGACTGAGAGTTTCCAGCCCTGTGATTGGCTTATCAACAGCCAATCAGGCGCGTCGTACGGGACTAGCCTAGACGTCAAATGCACGGTAATGTGAATCTACTATAGTACAATAGTCGGTCAGGTAATACTGGAGAGACAGTAAAAGGGTTAATGTTCATTGTGTTGTAAACAGAGCTTATGGAAGATAGCAAAATCTGACGGAAGTGTAACTCATAACCGTATTATTACTGATGAAGGACACGCCCCTTCGAGTCATTTTGTCTGGAATATATAGACTATATATGACTGTTGTCTTCCATACGGGTTTAACAAAAGCTTTGGTTCTGGCAAATTCTGTGAATTTTGCTCTCAAGTACCAGAAAGTTTCCTCGTCTTCCACTCGTACTTTGATGACCATAAATGGCAAAAGTCACGGCAGTGCTATAACGCTTCAAATTAATATCTGCTTTCATCATCTCAACACCTTAAGAGTCAAGCGACTTGTACTACCTGACACATAATGACAAGTTTGTGTCCATCGATAAAAAAAGCAATACCGCCTTTATACCGCACAAATCCATTATTTACAGCTTTAATATTTATGACTTCAGATTTTTGTTAAAATTCTTCAGTTATTTGAACGAAGGTTAAAGATGCAAACTTTTCTTGCAAACTTAATCTTGCCCTGAAAATCAGCTTATGATCCAAAATAAAACTGATTCCAAATGCCCTGCAGCCATGCACCCCCTCCCCCTCAACCACTGTCCTCAACCTTCTCCCCTCAGCCGAAGCTTCCCCTTACCGCCCTCCTCAACCACAGCCCCTCAGCCACAGCCCCAGCCACTCCCCTGAGCTCACTGCTGGCTGAGCTCACACAGCAAATACAGCTGAATCATAACAAAATCACAATGCCAATGATAAACAGAAAGAGAACAATACTGTTGAACGACTGTAAATACTGAAAACGCTAGATCATTAGGCTAGTAAATAAAGATGAAATGAAAACTTAGCAAAAGAGAAAGGAAAAAGCTCCGGGAATCTAACAGCGAAACCATTCAGTGCCCCAAAAACATCGCCTTTAGTAAGGGAAAAATAGGAGAAGGAAATCTCCCTCAAAGCTCCCTTATGTATCATTTTACGCAAGGCATCGTTGCCAGCTCTCTTTGATCATGAAAATTTGAATGCATCTTGACAAATTCAAGTAAGTAAAGGAGCTGTAAGAGGAAGCTCAACAATGCTCTTCTTAAAAAGAAAGAGCATAAAGCACCCACAGTTATCTTGATGTGCTTCTGTGAATACTGCGTGAACGTGTATTAGTATGCATGTATGCGTGTGGTTGTATTCCCAAATGTATTTAAGAAAGCTAACGAGGGTCATCCATTTTCTTTGTACATTGCAATAATGACAGGAAATGCAATTTAATTGGTCAATTATTAGATACAACCATCTTAATTGACCGAGAAGAAGAAGAAGAAGAAAAGAAGAGAGAGAGAGAGAGAGAGAGAGAGAAGGTACCCCATGTAATCCGATTTAGCATACGAGAATGAGCAAGACTTAAATTAATAAGTATCCGTCACAACTATTTTGTTCAATTCAATTTGAATTGTGAATGCAATGTTTATGCCACATTTGTTGCAAGGGAGATTAGAATCTAGTTACAATAATTAATCCCGTTTTCCATGAAGTAATTCTCTTGCAATCAAAAATAATGAGTATTGTTCCCTTATAATACCTGGTAAATTTCCTTCCTCTGTCTCCCCTATTTCTGCATTCTGCACTGGTCTCTCTCTCTCTCTCTCTTTTCCTATGTATTTAACTATATTATATATAAAAAATTATAATATACAAGAATATTATATATATTATAAAATTATATATCATATATATATATATATCTTTATATATATATATAAAGATATAAATATATATATATATTATATATATATATAATATATATATATATATATATATAAATAAGTCAATACACAGGTTTTTTTAGTATCAAC
>NC_061107.1:136097041-136102041 GCF_015104395.2 Macrobrachium nipponense | reverse complement strand
AGAGAGAGAGAGAGAGAGAGAGAGAGAGAGAGAGAGAGAGGTATCTCTTGCTCATAACTTTGATAGGTGTCGTGTTGGAGGTTAGAATACTTGGGATAACTGGTCAAAGGATTTCCCTCCCACGCCTCTCTTCTTATTAATCACCCGAACGGCAATGGAGTAAAGTATTCTTCGGGGAGCAGCGTTGTACAGAATTTCAATACGAGCCATTCTAGACATTTCTGGCGCGTCTGTTATCCCATTCCTTCACACAGCGCCGGCTGCTCCTTTATTTCTTTTCGTTATTTTCCCCCTGCACCATTATCACTCGCACTTGGAAACCAGTCGTGAGAGTCTACTTTTTTTCTTTCATTTTGTTCTTCAGGAGGTCCTGGGCGGCTGTCTGGAAATGGTAATTGGATAGGAGGGCATTCCAGCCTCTGAAATGCCTGGCTTCGTGATTTTTTTTTTTTTAATGTTATTTTTTTTTAACGAGTGGGGAGTGGGAATGGTGGTTTTACAGTTCGTTGTGAAAGGAGGGGGCAATATTCTCTTAAATTAC
This sequence comes from Macrobrachium nipponense, assembly GCF_015104395.2. Taxonomy (NCBI): domain Eukaryota; kingdom Metazoa; phylum Arthropoda; class Malacostraca; order Decapoda; family Palaemonidae; genus Macrobrachium; species Macrobrachium nipponense. Next base: position 136,101,500 of record NC_061107.1, on the reverse strand, counting down.
GGCTCTAATTTTCTGCCTTGACTTCGGGGTTGTGATGCAGTTCTTATTCTCGCCAGATCTCTCGCTCTTCTGTCTGTCTGTCTGTCTGTCTGTCTGAATGACTTAATTATCTCTGAAAACTCGGACGTCATAAATTTCTGTGACCCGATAGGGTTGACAGAACTTCATTCAGGGGATTTTTTCTATTACGTTTTGAATTGCTCCTTATTTTAGTTTTACTAAGTCTTTTTTTAACGTAACTTTTTCTCTATTTTAGTATGATTTTTCTATATTTTTCTTATGCTTCACTTATAATAATTACATATTCACCACTAGACTTTTCATTATCGGAAATTTCTTTATTTTACTTATGCTACACTTATGACAATTACATATTCACCACTAGACTTTTCATTATCGGAAATATATTTTCTGTGTGATATGGTTTGATTTGTTTTTCCTGTGAACTCAAATAATGTAGCGAAAATCATTAAATGACTGTATATTTTTACATACCTCAGGCATGTTTTCTTTTAAGTGTGTATGAATATGCATTAAGTGATATTTGTTTAGCTACGTCGGTGATATGGATACTAACAAATTCATTGTTTTGCTCAATGGATAACCATTTTACATTTATATGAAATTCTATACCTATGTTATTGGACATCAATCAAAATCTCGGCTTTAACGAATATTATGACAGACTGATGACAGGCCATCGGCAAACTCTCTAAGTAGGAATGTCAAGTTAGGTTGATTATTTTTTGTAGGATACGTATGTCAACGTATGTACTAAGATCTCAATATTTACATAAACTAGGCTGACCGCCTTCGTGATTGGTATAAAAGGAGGCTAACACAGAACTCAGCAGTCAAAATGGAACTTCTCGTAACACCCTGCTCCTTATTCGCAAACATAAGTACTACTTTCAGCCTTTGTCCTTATTATCTGCTTTCATCCCTACTTTCAGTCTTCTTTCTTTTTATTAGAGCGAGATCTTTTGTTCCCTCTCAGTCTTTATCCGAACTTTCAGCCCTTATCCTTATTTCCAATTTTTTGTGTTTTATATCAGTCTTTGCCCTTAATGTCAGTATTTTTCCTTACTTTAAGCCTGGCCCAAGTCTTTTTCCTTTCTTTCAGACTTTTCTTACTTTTAAGCCTTATCTTTAGTTTCAGTCTATACCTTCAACTTTCGTCCTTTCTTTCCGTTTTTCATCTTATTTTCAAGCGTTGTCCTGCCTTTCATTTTTTTTTCTCCTCTCAATCAGTCATTTATTTACTTTCAGCGTTCGGCCCTCACTTCAAGTCTCTTCCCTGCTTTCAACATTTTCTTGACTTCGAGGTCTTAGTTTTGACTTTCAGTGTTCCTGTATATCTCATTGGTTGTAGAATTTTCCTTACTTTTATCCTTTGACCATATTTTCAGCCTTATTATTTATTTCAGCCTTTGCACTTAATTTCGGTTTTAATCCAGTTTGTTCTCTTACATTCAGACCACGCACTGTCCCCCATTGCCCTTACTTGAAATTCTTTTCCTTTCTTTCAGACTTTTCTTACTTTTAAGCCTTATCTTTAATTTCAGTCTTTTACCTTCAACTTTCGTCCTTTCTTTCCGTTTTTATCTGATTTTCAAGCGTTGTCCTGCCTTTCATTTTTTTTTCCTCTCATTCAGTAACAGGGATCCACTCCGACTCCGGGTAGGTTTCATCCGATGTATCTCTGTTAGAATCTACTTTCCTTTCATATTTTTTTTTAATCAATGTCTGTTTCTCATTCTTCCGGCATCTAGCTTTCTATCATTCCCCCTAAATTAAGTTTATTCAGAGCTGTGTCTCAGTATAAATGAAATAAACGAAAAAAATTTCAAAGAAAATAGAAAACCAAAAGTGTCCGGATTCTCAGGAAATTGAAGGAAATCCGCAAAAACGTTCGAAGGCGGTAACCCAAAGAAGAGAGAGAGAGAGAGAGAGAGAGAGAGAGAGAGAGAGAGAGAGAGAGAGAGAAATTCGTGTTAATCCATCTAAGCTCCTATCGCGGGAAGTTCACAAAAGTTAAAGTAATGTTAGTTACAGCTTGCTAGAGAAAAGAATTTTTTTACGCAATTATAATGACGGACAGGGTTGGCAGGTTGGCCAAATCGAGCTTGTAAGTTTAAAAAAAAAATAAAGTGGTTTTAAGTAAAAAGCTGGAAAGTAAGCAAAAGTATTTCAAGTAAGGGCAATGGAGGACAGTGCGTGGTCTGAATGTAAGAGAACAAACGGGAATAAAATCGAAATTAAGTGAAAAAGTTGAAAGAAATGATAAGGCTGAAAATATGGTCAAAGGACAAAAGTAAGGAAAATTCTACAACCAATGAGAAAGACTGGAAATGGAGACGGAGGCCGAGAATGAGGAACCAATCAGGAAACAAGAGGAAACTGAAACAGTGATGCCGTTTTTTCTTCACAACATTGGCTGATTTTTTTTTTTACTTTATGATTTAATGATTAGAATGCGTATTTTCCGATGTAGAATTATTTACCGTGATGTTAGAAAACTACACGTCACTAGCCTAATTTAAAGTATTTTTGACGAAGAAAAATAAAGGATTTCAATAAAATTCATTTGTATAAATAAGCAGGATATGTTTTATAGCTTTATTTTCATAATAAAGCATAAAAAGGCAAAGTGAAGAATTTTTTTCTTCAGTGCCGTAGCCTGTGGTCGTATAAGCCACGGAGGGTTTCCAGATGTCACCAGAAAGCCACACTAATAGACGAAATTCCTCAAAACGGCAACCCTGCACTGAAAGTCAAAACTAAGACCTCGAAGTCAAGAAAAGGGTGAAAGCAGAGAAGAGACTTGAAGTGAGGGCCGAACGCTGAAAGTAAATAAATGACTGATTGAGAGGAGAAAAAAAATGAAAGGCAGGACAACGCTTGAAAATAAGATAAAAAACGGAAAGAAAGGACGAAAGTTGAAGGTAAAGACTGAAATTAAAGATAAGGCTTAAAAGTAATAAAAATCTGAAAGAAAGGAAAAAGACTTGGGCCAGGCTTAAAGTAAGGAAAAATACTGACATTAAGGGCAAAGATTGATATAAAAAAAACCCTGAAAATAAGGATAAGGGCTGAAAGTTCGGATAAAGACTGAAAGGGAACAAAAGAACTCGCACTAATAAAGAGAAAGAAGACTGAAAGTTGGGATGAAAGCAGATAATAAGGACAAAGGTCGAAAGTAGTACTTATGTTTCCGAATAAGGAGCAAGGTGTTACGAGAAGTTCCATTCTTACTATTTGAACCAAAAATGATGGTTCCCAAGACAGGGCCAAGATGATCTCAAGTTGCATCTTTACAAGAAATAAATGGAAGCGCGGTCATCCTCCTGGTTGTGTTTTTCATTTTTATGAAAATGGTTTGATGTTTCATCTTGGGATCCTTTTCGCAATCTTTCTCTTTTTTCTTTTTTTAACTATATTGAGTTACTTTTGCTCGTGGAACTAGAAAACGTACATATTAAGTGAGGTGGTTTACGCGTTAGAGTCTATTCTTGCCCGTAAAATTTGTATATATCTAAGCACGTTCCTGTCTATCTCTGTCTCTTTCTCTCTCTGCTTTCATGATGTAGTACATACATAGTACAAACGAAAACGGAGTAAATAATAATAACAATGATAATTTTCTTCGTATTCTTTGAGGGAAAATGTACCAACCCAATCCCATTCTCAAGTCTTGTCCGCGGTCTGCTAAAGTATTTTAACTATACTCACTCTTTGGGACAATTCATATACTTTAGTTAGTAAATGGAAAAATATCTATATATATAGAAATATAATTATATATATATATATTAATATAAATATATAGATATATATCTATATATTATAGATATATATATATAATAATATATATACACTTACATATATCTATGTATACTATGCATAATGTATGTGTTCATGGGTCGTATTTCCATAAACGTGTAAAATTAAACATCTGTCATAAGCAATTCTTAGGATCAAAAGATCTATCACTATCACAGAAGTCAAGTTTGTTTTTTTTTTTTTTTTTTTTTACTGAAATGCCAACTAAGGAAAGAAAGGCCTCCCTTTAAGAAGCACAAACCTTTGTTGCACCTATATTGAAAATATGGTCTGTGAATTCCAGGGCGGGAAGGAAGAATAAGAGAGAGGACACAATGAGTACGCCCATTACGTTAATGAAAACTGTCACATACTTTGTCCAATGAAGCGACCGAGCTCAGAATGATTAATATACGTGATATTGTTTGTATATCATCCCTTTGATACAGGAACTAAAGCAGGGTTTTTAGTCATCGTTGCATGTTCCTGCAGTTCAGTACGCGGCGAGCCTACGTAAGCAAAGTTGTGCGCAAGCGCAAATAAGGACAGTAAGTTGTTCCACCCTGCTTTTACCCCACCTCGCGCCGGAGGTGAGGGCGTGGGTAGAGACAGTGCCAGACGAAAAAAAAAAAAAAGA
>NC_061107.1:136064541-136092041 GCF_015104395.2 Macrobrachium nipponense | reverse complement strand
CCCTTGTGGATTCACACAAAATCCAGTTGAGTCTATTTCTCCCGAACTCTCCTTGTTTAATTTCCTGGCTAAACTGCTCTCTCTCTCTCTCTCTCTCTCTCTCTCTCTCTCTCTCTCTCTCTCTCTCTCTCTTTTCACATAAACTCTCTGCAGCATTCAATCAGAGAATTAGTGTTATTTATCTTTGAATATTAAATATGTTACTATATACATACATATATATGTGTGTGTGTGTGTAATATGCATATATTATATATATGTATGTATAATTATATGTATATATACATATAATTATACTTACATATGTATAATATATGCATATTACACACACGTATATGTATGTAAAACAATTTAGTAACATATTTAATTCAAAAGATAAAAATAACACTAATATTCTCTGATTGAATGCTGCTGAGAGTTTATGTGAAAAGAGAGAGAGAGAGAGAGAGAGAGAGGAGAGAGAGAGAGAGAGAGAGAGAGAGAGAAGAGAGAGAGAGAGAGAGAGTTAAGCCAGGAAATTAAACAAGGAGAGTTCGGGAGAAATAGACTCAACTGGATTTTGTGTGAATCCACAAGGGAGAGTTGCTTTCTTTGCTCGTGTTCTTCATGTTCAAAAATTTCTTTTGACATGACCCAGACGCGTCCTTTTGTTGTTCATTGTCCGAACCACGTTCACCTGGCTTTCAATGAACGGTATCACAACCAATTCCACAAAATGTTTGAACGAATTGAATGGCTTTACGGAGTGCGAATCAGTGCGACTGACTGATATTCCTAGACATCAACACAGGCGATGTATAAGTCGACAGAAATCCCTGAACGTTTGTTTTGTGTGAAAGAAAATTCAAAGAAATATCACTTTATAAACCAGGGCGATGCAAAAGCCGAAAGATTACCAATTTCAGTCGCAAAGACGACTTATCAGTAGTGTTCTGGACGATTTCGTTTGGGTGACCTTAAGCATAATAATAAAAAAACTTACTAACTTCACTTCATTTTAGTTTGAAATTCAAGTTTTTAACGTGATTTTAATTGATATAAAGCAACAGACTCCTTTAAGATACAATAATTCTTTGGATGCCATCACCGAGGTTTCTTACCATTGAAAAATAGTGATGGTGGCCAAGGGAATGAAGAATATTGGCATTGCTTTATTTCGTCTTTCAGAAATGGGAAAAATCAAACGATTTAAAATCTTAATCGTCTTCGAATTGGCCAGCTATTAAGAGAGTTAATAACCGGATGTAATGGCGTTTGCCTTTCGCGTCTTTTGTTTTCTTCCGATTGGCCAACTGGATTAGCTGGGCCCGTTGGTTTAGGGAAAAACTCTCTCTCACCCGCGGAAATTAACGTCGGCAACCACTAATTTCACCCGAGTTTAATTTCCACGTTGTCTTTTCACTAGACTCCTTAACGTTCCTACGAATTTCCAATGGAATATTTCGATCTCTTTGCAGTGAATCGAAACCAGTGCCTTTATAATATGAATAAAACGGAATTTTCTTCTGCTTGTGAGTTAATATCTTCAATATCTTAAATGTGACCCTTGCTGAGACTTTGTAAGTGGTTACGAAATATTTATATTTTGCAATAATTAAAACCAGGTCGAGATATAAGAAAGAAAACATTTGGGAGGAGAGAAAGCATGTGAAATAAAAAGAGAACTGAATTAAAAGAAGGCACGAAAATTACAAAGCAGAAATTAATGGGAATTGAAGAATAATGAAAAGAAGCAGAAGAAGAAGAATGAAAGACATAAACCATGGAAACGGCGCTAAATGAAAATTATGACAGCAGAAATCAATAATGTAAAAAAAAGAACGAAATAGACAAAACAATGGTAATGAAGAAGAGAAGATGAAAATGAAAGAGAAGGAATGGAAAGGAGAAAGAAAAAAGAATAGGTAGAGGATAAAAAAAAGCGATTAATTTTAACTTGGTTTGAGGGGTTGGTTGCTTGAGTTTTTTCTTCTACGTTTTTCTCCCAAAAGAATAGAATCTCTTTCCAGTTGCCCTTGAAATGATATTAAATGTATGTCAATTGCTCTCTCTCTCTCTCTCTCTCTCTCTCTCTCTCTCTCTCTCTCTCTCTCTCTCTGACATAGATATTAATGAAGCTGATATTGTGCAGGCTATTAATGAAATTAAAAATGGAGCTGCAGCAGGGCCTGATGGAATTCCTGCTATTTTGTTAAAGAAAGTAGTTCATTCTATCGCAAAGCCACTTGCAATATTATTAAGACAAAGTGTAGATACAGGCAAGATTTATGATGAGCACAAATTAGCATATATTACCCCTACTTTCAAAAGTAGATCAAGACTAGAGGCAAGTAATTATAGGCCTGTGAGTCTAACATCACATATTATGAAAGTGAATGAAAGGGTAATGAAGAAAAATATTATGAAACATTTAATAAAAAATAATTTGTTTAATATAGGACAACATGGTTTCGTACCCGGAAAAAGTACACAAACCCAATTGTTAGTCCACCGTGAGAACATATTCAAAAATATGAAAAGCGGAAATGAAACAGATGTGGTTTATCTAGACTTTGCAAAAGCTTTTGACAAAGTAGACCATAATATATTAGCGAAGAAAATTAGAAAACACAATATCGTGGATAAAGTAGGAAGTTGGTTAAAAGAATTTTTACACAACAGAGATAGTTATTGCAAACGATGAGAAATCGGATGAAGCCAAGGTAATATCCGGTGTGCCACAAGGTACGGTGTTAGCTGCAATACTGTTTGTTATTATGATTGAAGACATAGACAGTAATGTTAAGGATTCGGTAGTGAGTAGTTTCGCTGATGACACAAGAATAAGTAGAGAAATTACTTGTGAGGAAGATAGGAACGCTCTACAAAGAGACCTTAACAAAGTATATGATTGGGCAGAAGTAAATAGGATGGTATTTAACTCTGATAAATTTGAATCAATAAATTATGGAGACAGAGAAGGAAAGCTATATGCATATAGGGGACCTAATAATGAGACAATCACAAATAAGGAAGCAGTTAAAGACCTTGGTGTGATGATGAATAGGAACATATTATGCAATGGATCAAATAGTAATTTCTTTTGGCAAAATGCTAAAGCAAACAAAATGGGAATGTTGTTACGGCACTCAAAACAAGAAAAAGCTGAACACCATGATTATGCTTTTATAAAACATATGTTCGTAGTCCACTTGAATATTGCAATATGATATGGTACCCACACTATCAAAAGGATATTGCTCAAATAGAGAGTGTACAAAGGTCCTTTACAGCTAGAATAGAAGAAGTTAAGGATCTTGACTACTGGGAAAGACTACAATCCTTAAAATTATATAGTCTAGAAAGGAGAAGAGAACGCTACTTGATAATTCAGGCATGGAAACAGATAGAAGGAATAGCAGAAAACATCATGGAACTAAAAATACCAGAAAGAGCAAGCAGAGGTAGATTAATAGTGCCCAAAACTATACCAGGAAAAATAAGGAAAGCACACAGGACATTAATCCACTACGCACCAGCAGCGATAGAAATTGCCAGCGTGTATTCAATGCGTTGCCAGCTCATCTGAGGAATATATCAGGAGTGAGCGTAGATGTGTTTAAGAATAAGCTCGACAAATATCTAAGCTGCATCCCAGACCATCCAAGATTGGAAGATGCAAAATATACCGGAAGATGTACTAGCAACTCTCTGGTAGACATTAGAGGTGCCTCACACTGAGGGACCTGGGGCAACCCGAACGAACTGTAAGGTCTGTAAGGTAAGGTAAGGTCTCTCTGTGTGTGAAACCTGGTGATTTCCTTCACTTTTTCTTATCACTGTAGGACCTCTGAAATTTTTCTGGTAGGTAAAAGTGGAGTATCAAGGACTCCATTTTAAAGCTCTAAATAACGAGTTTTCTTTATCATATCATCAATGTTGAATTATTAGAATCCTACTTAAAGTAAACGTAAGGCGATTAAGAAAAAAATTCTTTCTCTCTCTCTCTCTCTCTCTCTCTCTCTCTCGCCGGCCTAACGGTTACTTTACGTATGTTTTCATATAATTATGCCCTACAGGTATAATAGCGTCTTCCTTTTGATTAGACATATAAAATAGAATTCTTGTTTACTTCATTTTCTCTTCAGAAGAAGAAATTCAGAGACTTTAATGTGATAAGAAAAAGCGAAGAAAATGACAGTCTTGCCTCTCAGGAGTTGGCGATACTCTTTTTTCGTTTTACAAAGATCAAATGAATAACAATCAATGTTCTCTCCTTAATAGAAAATGAAGAAGAGGATTTTTCTTTTCAAGTGAAACGCCGAGTGAACTTTTCCATTGACTGCAAATGATAAGGCGAATAATCGATCATAACCTTGATTAGAAGCTCCAGCGCTGGTTAGGTCCGCTTTTGACTACATTCACACGAGTTTGCGTGAGTTTACCAGAATGAATGAGTTCCTGTTCAAACAATGAACTCTATGTATTCAAGCCGCTGATTCCTATAAACTTCTCGTCCTTATTTCAACAAATGCATAAATTTTTTGTTATATATAGTCACTGGAAAATGACGGTGTTGCACGTTGATTTTTCACGAGAAAGGTTCATTTATAGAGAAACTTGGCAGAACTTCAACCTGCGAAAATTGGGTCGCTTCAAGAAAGTTTGAACTCCGAAAACTGCCAAGCTCAACTCTGACACAGAGAATCATATACTAACAAGATACCTTTGCAGCTACTAATCAACGGTGTTACAGCGAATATTAACAACCGTTGATTTAAGGAGATTCAGTAACTGCATTTCAAGAACATTTAAGTGGTTTAGTTAACTTTCGCTTTATTTAAAAAAAACTGGTTCTCTTTAGTCAGCTGCTTTTGGGATTATTTTTTATATCATTCTACTTAAGCTGTTATTTTCATTGCATTCATGGTTATCCTTCCGGAATCCTTCTTCCATGATCAGGACATTTTGGATATATATGTATGTATACTGTATATATGTGTATCTATATATGTATGTATGTATTTATGTTTATATATAGACATTATACATATATATACACATACATACATACATGATTATATATATATATATATATATATATATATATATATATATATATATATATAAATCCAAAATGTACTTATCATGGCAGAATGTTTCTGGAGATCTAACCGTAAATATACTACACACACACATGCACACACACACATATATGTATGTATATATATATATATATATATATATATATATATATATATATATATTTATATTTGTGTATGTGTATGTGTGTGTTAACTGCGTGATCTAGTAACACTTTATATTGAATATCCTCTTAAGTTACACAGTCTGAATTACCGAGCTCTCTCTGTTTCTCTCACACCCGCATACATTGTAATTAAAGTTACAAAATTTCTTAAGAGGTCTGCTATTATATATTGAATATGAATAAAAGAGAAAGCTTGATACTGGCCAAGTTTTGTTGTATCGGAGAAATAAATTTGATTCTGCTCTAAATACATCGACCTTGAAAGTCAGCACTGAAAACTCCTCGCTACGTCGAAAGGAATCTTTACCTCTTATTATTTGGAAAGAGTTGAAAAAAGAGCTTTTTAATTGGCGCGGGAGAACGCAGGTTTTATGACCGGGCAAGTGATTTACTAGCGTGTTAAGTTGATCTTCACGTTACCGGCTTTAGCGAACCTTAAATTACAAGTAATTACATGGCAATTACGCCCAAGTTATTGTCCACACATGCGTATGCCACGTAAGTAATTTGACAAAAATTTTCGAAGCACACACCGCTCGGGTATTAGAATATAAAGCTTTAATTTTCATATGTAATGAACACTGGATATTGTGGAATAAAATGAGGTCGTATTTCACCCTTTCGAATATAACTGGAAATGTTCCGAGATTCACTGAAGCCTCCGGCGTCGAAATAGTTAATAATGTCGCAAATTGTGCTTCTCTTCATTTGATAAATATCTGAAATATTTGTGTCATTGTTCTCTCAGGAAGTATTGCAATGTTTTTCATCACATTACTAGGTCGTGTAATTGCCCCAAATGGTCTGTTAATTGAATTTGAATAGGGTTTGTTTATGAAAGAACTTTCGTGTTCATGAAATAGAGTAGGGTTTTATTAGCTGCGCCATGACGAATGCTCTCCTGGTATTTGTTTATTTACCAAATTTCGTTCAATTCTGTTTCTGATCGAAAGGTGTATCTTGACTGACAAAAGCCCCTGTAATTCTGCTCTAATTCTAAATGGAGTATAAATAGTTGTAACTAACCACTAGCTAATATATGACCTTAAACGATTCCTTTAAACTGTAAAAGAGTATGTCAATAATCTCTCTCTCTCTCTCTCTCTCTCTCTCTCTCTCTCTCTCTCTCTCTCTCTCTCTGTTTTTTTTCATGAGTCAAGAGAACGACGTTGGAGAGGCAATTAGGGTATTGCAAACATGTTTTACCAAAAAGGTTTATATTGTATTTCCTTTTTCTCTAATGCTTTTTGCTTCGACCACTGACTAATTAACAGACTTCTTACCCATCGTTCGATGTCATTCTGCTTTCAATTAGATATTTTGAATAAAGTAAACCTGTCATGTTTTGTGGCATCTTCAGTCTACTTATTAAATAATTTTATACATACATACATTATTAGTATATGTATATGTATATTATATATATATATATATATATATATATATATATATGATATATGTATGAGGGGCGTCACTCCAGTCATGAGTTCTTGTCTCTTGTGGTGCGATCAAGGCGACAAACTTATCAACTAAAAGATTCTTCTTCGGTTAACATTGATGAAAATATATTATTTCCACGGTAGAGCGAATTGGATGTTAAAGGACATTTGTAGCTTTACATATGAATATATATATATATATATATATATATATATATATATATATATATATATATATATATATATGATCAGCTATCCTGAGTTACGACGGTAAAAGCTAAATTAAGAGAAGGACAAATGAAACTCAATGAAATAATGGTGTCGTCTTTCAAAGAGACATGTTTGCTTCTTGACAAAATTTACCTAAATCAACGTCGCTATTGTTCTACGCTGAAAAGAGAGAGAGAGAGAGAGAGAGAGAGAGAGAGAGGAGAGAGAGAGAGAGAGAGAGAGTTGATCGGAGTTTCGATAAAACTTAAATGAAAGCCGACAAAAGGACAAACAGCAAAACGTAATCCATATGAAAACGTTTCACGGGGCTTCACTATATTAAAACAAGAGAGAGAGATAGATGAGAGAGAGAGAGAGAGAGAGAGAGAGAGAGAGAGAGAGAGAGAGAGATAAATTGCTTATTCGATTATGCACTGTATTGTAATTAAGAACGATAACACGACACCTCGACACAGGCGGACGTGCTAATCTGTTTTTTCATTCAGGACATCATAATCATGTAGCTTTTTGGGTGACAAACATTTCTTTCAGAGACACGCTCATTGAAGTGAAGGAGTCCGTTCCCTGTTTTCTAAATACTATTATTTTCCCTTACTTTATTTTGACGAGAAATATCGGAACCCGACTTTCATAGTCATTCAAATTTCCCTTTAAAATTCGAACGTTTGATACAAACATTTTTGTCGCTGGGAAAAATAAATAAAGATTTACATCCCTGAGCGAGTATCTGAAAAGGACTAAACGTCGGTAGTTCATAACTGCCTAAAGAGTGACCAATCAATTATTTGGGCTCAGAACGGGTCCAGTGGTCGATTCCAATGGCCCAGTGACTGTTGCCTTGGATATGAATAATTAATCGGCCATTAAAATTTGGTCGATGGGCTGACATGTCAATAATTGAATTCAGTTCAAGAATGAGAACGGCGCTTATTGTCTTGATGTCTGCCAGCATGGCTTCCATTTTTGATGGGATGCATCTGTCTTAGTTTCTCATTTTAGTTTTCTGTAAAAGAAAACTATTGAGATGTCTTTGTCTGTCCGTCAGCACTTCAGAACTACTGAGGCTTAAGGGCTGCAAATTGGTATGTTGATCAGCCACCCTCCAATCATCAAATATATACCAAATTGCAGCCTCATATTCTCAGTAGTTTAATTTTTAAAATTTGATTTAAGGTTAAAATTAGCCATGATTGTGCGCGTCTGGTACCGCCGTAGATGCCAACAACACAGGCCACCACTGGGCCGTAGCTGAAAGTTTCATTGGCCTCGGCTGAGAGCTTCATGGGCCGTGACTGAGAGGTTCATACAGTATACTTTACAAACAACTCGATTGTGCCGAATAAGCTTCAGCGCATTTCTTGTTTATTTCTTGTCGCAGTTGGATGTGATTACTTTTTTGATTAGGTGGATTGTTGAGGGGTTCATTGTTGATCATGAGAAATCAGCTACAAAAATTATATAAGACCATCTTTAAGTAATTAATTTCCAGTAACTGAGTACAGGTTAATGAAAATATATATAGTTATCTGTGAGTAATTAACCTCCAAAACCTGAGCATGTTCAAGCAAATAAGTTATGTAAATTATTTCAGAGTAAATATTTTCCCGTGCTAACTATACCAAAATGAAAATACGCAAGTTATATGTAAGTAACAAATATCCAATAAATGAATATAACCATTACAAAAAAATCATGTTGTATTATCTTGAAGTTATTAATGTCTAATAACAATGTTCAGATTATGTCTGTAACATCGCGTGCTTTTTATGAATACTTTTGTTATAATAATAAATAATGAATAATAATAAATCGTCGAAAGCACAGTAGTTTCTGTAGTTTCCCTTTGATGCCGTGTCGAAGGACAAGCAACCGACCATTGGTAAAATAGAGAAAGAAGAAGCAGATTCGATTCACCGCCTTCCTGTTGTTAAAGGCTTCCTCCGTCACTCTTCTCTCTGAACTTACACGCGAAAAAGAATGAAGGTTTCCATCAATGTCTGAAATTCCCTTAGAGAGAGAGAGAGAGAGAGAGAGAGAGAGAGAGAGAGAGAGAGAGGTAGGGATTGATAGGTAGATTGGCGAGAGGGGAAAGGCCGAGGGAGGGGAGAAAGAGAGGGAGGATTATTCTTCCCCTTTAAAGGCGAAGCTTGAGGGAGGGGTGTGGTGGAGGCCGAGGTGGAGGCGGAGGTGGAAATGGAGGAGGATGAGGGTGGAGCAAAGCAGCAACAGCAGTGTAAGTTGGGCTCCACACGCACACACACGCACACACAGAGAGAGAGAGAGAGAGAGAGAGAGAGAGAGAGAGACGGTTAAGGCACTAGAAGTCAGCTAAACTTTATAAAAGCCCTGCCCTGATTTTTTGTTAAGTTCTCCTTATCCACACTGTGGAGCCATAACTTCTCAGTGTAATGAGTTTGCATTCATTTTGAACTCGATAGATGAGATGGCGTTTCATTATACTGAGGTAGAAAGGAAATTTAGTTACGCACTAGAAAATGCAGTCTTTCGGGGAATAGCTTGGGAACTTCATTCTAACTGTTTTTGCGCATGAATTACTCATTTAAGCATACTGAGTGGACCTTCGCGCACACACACACACACACCCACCCACATACATACATACATATATATATATATATATATATATATATATATATATATATATATTTATATTACACATGAATATTTTTTACTTCTCACTCGCGATTTTATTAGTTACAAATACTAAGCCACAAATATAGTTTAATATCGAATTCCATATACCTTGGAAATAACTGACGTATGTATAAGAAAAAGATTTCATTATTAATTAAGTGTTAGAGAAAAATACAACTAAGTTTCACACATACAAGCATATATATCATCAGGAGATATTGTCCTCCTTCACACATACTGTACTACTCATATCTGTCGTGTAAACGTGTTCCATTACCTCCTTCATTTCGTCATCCTTCATTTCGTCCTTCCTTCCAAAACCTGAATTATCCGCGTTTTTCACCACCCTACTGTCCTACTTCATTCCATGTGGCCAAACAGCCTTTCCTGTTAATTATGCTACATTTACCTTTGTACCACACCCTCGTATTTATTGGTCATCACTTTTCCTGCACTTCTTACTCCACATACGCCTCTCAGATTGTTCCTCTCATATTCAGCATCCACATTTCAACTTCAGCCATTGTTAGTGGCTTTGTAATCCTTTCAGTTGTTCCGATCTTTTGCTTCCACAGGTGCCCTTCTTTTCATTCTAACCTTTAACCGAGGTCCTGACACCTCCCTCTCTTCATCTGTTCCAAGATTAATCTTTACTCAACTCAATATCATCCAGCCCTCACATTTGATCTGAGTCCTTTGTGAATCAACCTACCATCTATGGTCACATTTATTCCTCCAATCTCCTCGCTTCCATTTCATTACTTTACCTTGCTCTTAAGATTATTAATTTAGACTAACAATCTCACCTGCCACAAAAAAAAAAAACTCAAAATTTTTCTCAAGCGTCCACAGCATATCTTATCTATTCACTACATTGGACAACATCTCTTTATGCCTCAGTCTCTCTTCCTATTCAGGTCTGGTCTTTGCTCCCACATCTGTACTTTCTGTGCCTTCTCTGATTTGTCTATCCCTCTTGTTTTCCACGAAATGTTAGATATAACCAGGCAATCTGAAATCTACTTGCAAGCTGAGTTTTCTTGATTAAAACGTCTATTTACTCTTAACAAACTACTTACATATTATCTCATTACTACCGCCCACGTTACATTTCGTCAATCCTACCATAACCTTGTTCTAGGTCCATTCATACGACAAGCAACTTTTCTTGGTAAAATCTTAATAAACATACATACATGTAAATGAATAAATAATTATATATATATATATATATATATATTATATATATATAATACTATATATATATATATATATAATGTATATGTTATCAACGAGACTAACTGAAAAGGTCGGGAATAGCGCTATTCCCACTTTCATTAATTAACTTAGCCGCGAGAAGTGATATCAACGTTTGATAATTCATAATCCGTTTACTTCGGGCTGATTAGGTTATAAAACAAATATTTATGTACTTCAAGGGTAATGGAAAGTATCAAATTTTGAAACAAGCTTTAATATTTGATCACAGCTCCAATGCTTATCAATGTTGCATTTATGACTCGTCGTAGTGGATGAGATGCATCATTGTTTATTGTATTTTTGCTATCCCAGTTAGAAGAGGTTTGTTTCCATAAGCCGTGTGGGAGAAAACATATACAATGGTATTTTGCTCTCACAGACAGACCAGTTATAATTGCCTAATGACACCCAATGCAATTGAAATTAGAATACCAGATTGCCTCCATATCTTGAGGCAGCATCGGATCAACCTTTCCTTGCGGTGACTTTAGTATATTTCTGAATAAATGTTTGGATTAGTATTGATGCATGTGCTTTTGGGTTCGTTCACCGGCAACAAAAACCGCATGCGTACACATACACATCATGCATTATGATGAAATCATAATGAACTTGTTGCACATTATAAAATCAGCATCGGTGCAATGACTGGAAAAAAACCCCCTGGAATTTATTTTTTCCACTGTGAAGTTTTGTGTGGGCCATAAGAAATTCAAGGGGTCGTGACCCAAAGCCAGGGAGTAATTGGTACTAAGGCCCCAACTGGTGCTGTAAATTAAAAAGAAGCCGTAATGATGGCGGTGGTAATGGTGATTAGGACAAATGTAGGAGGGAGTTAATGAATGAGAAAAAGGGGAAGGAGAGACGGTTTAGAACGGTCGAGAGGTCCGAATTCCTTTGACTTTAGTTGGGGCTTGATTTAATGGGGTTTATTAAATCTCTCTCTCTCTCTCTCTCTCTCTCTCTCTCTCTCTCTCTCGTCTCGTGTTGAATGAGACATAGCATAACTCGCTTTGCATAGATATTGAGCTTTGATGAGTTTTGATATTTAATCTCTTGAGAGAAGAAAAAGAAGTTTTGCTCTGTTAAACTCAGAATGGCCTTTAAGTTTTATCGTCATCCTTGAAAGTTAATGAAAACCAGTCTAATAGTATATCCATCTACCATCCCTGATACGAGAATGTTTGTATCTTTTATTCACATCATCTCGTTGCCTAATATCCCACAGCAAATGAAATATTGTGCTTAACATTATGAAGGTTCGTTTATCTACTCATAGTGATTATCCTGACGTTCTTAAAAATATAGGATTAAAGGTAATAAAGTATGAACAATAACGCTAAGCAAAATGTACTATCTTTCTGTTATGCAAATAGCATACCTAACCTCTCGGCAGGCTAACCATACACAAAAGAAGTGGACTTTAGAGTCACACTTCTTTATGCTGGGTTAGAAGAAACCATGAATATCAAAGATCTTACACCTGAAAGGTTCTTTAGCTCGGTTGCTGGGCCCCATATTGACTGTTCTATGTTGACTTTCTATCAGAAAAGGCGTTGGTTTAAACGACGTCATAAAATGTAGTTGCTCGTGCCATGTTTTGTAGATAGTTTTGTTTTGTTTTGCTCACTGTATTTTGTCCTCACAAAAAATAAGTTTGTTATGTCTCCACTTCCTGTGCATTTCAGCGCCGTGTCTAATTAATTTTCGTCGCCGTGTCTAATTAATTTTCGTCGATAAAATCTTACCAAAGCGTCGGAAATGGATAGTATTTTGGAAATAGTTATTTGAAGCCACAGCCTAATTGACAGAAATATGCAGTGATATATAAGTAATAAGAAATTTACAGGGAAACTTTGCTAAATTTAGTGAGCATCCAGAGAGAGGCAAGTTGTGACGTAAACTACGACATCAGACGTAATAGCAGAGTTCACAGTAGTATGATAATGATTAGAGAAACAAGTATTTGACCCTCTTGTAGTACAATAAGCATTAAATGAAAAAGGCCAGGCCAATCATTGATGAGAATGGCGATAATATTACGGTTTCCATTGGTGATACCACGGGTATTGAATAAGAATTTGGCATATATACACATGACAATGTTATAACAAAGGAATTTGGTAAATATACATATGGCAATATTATTATTGTCACCGTACAATTTTATGTTGACAGAAGGAATACACAGCAATTATAATGCAATTTTCTATTTACCGTTTAACTATCAGTTATACGAAACCTTTGGAATTGTAGAGATATAATGATATTGGAATGAGAATACGATCTTTTAGAAGCGTTTTGTACGATATTTTGGCCCGATATACCTGACAACTTTGCATAATAATAAACACCGCCAACGACAAGGCAAAGGCAGCCAATCATTCATAGGTCAAAGCCAGGTTATATGTGACTGTTGTTTCACCTATGGCAAGCCTGTATAATGCATTTTTTTATTCACTGGCTAAACACTGGTCTTCATCCGCACAGGTCCTACGACCGTGTGGTAAATTTCATAGGTATCTGAGCGATACTTGACGTATCCTTGAAACTCTAGGTCTGGGGTAACAATGGTTTTCACGGAGAGTGTAAGACCTGGTGCATATTTCAACTTAAAAGAAACGTGAATTGCCACTTGGAACTGTATTACACAACTATTAATATTCACATTTGATACCCATTCCCCTATTGTACTCTTAAGAGTTTGAATTTGTGAAATAATTTAAGAATTCCATATACTACTGTTACTCCTGCTACCAACATCTGAGTCTTCATTCATAAAGTATATGGGCGGGGTGTGTCTAGTAAAGTACGTCATACTACAGTATCAGTGAGTGGGAGGGCCTTCGGTAATGACATTTTATTAGCCTCTATCTATGAGCCTGCTAGATTTAGCTAGGTTTCCCTTGAAATTTCTTCATTTACTCTGACTTGTGTCTTAATTATCAACATTAGACATCAGTGCATATATTTGTTAGTTAGACTGTGGCTTCAAATAGCTAATTCCAAAATACGATCCATATCCGATGTATTGGTAAGATTTGATCGACGGAAATCAATCAGATACGGCCCTGAAATGCACAGTTGTTTACTGATATATACCTTTGTTACATGTAAATATGGCTGGATATTTTTGGAGCACCACGAATCACAACTGACTGAACTAGATTTTCCCCCAGCGTGTCCTTCATGACACTTGTTATGATTGGATTCGGAAGAGTTCGAAAGGATTCGGAAGTTATGCATGATGAAAAGAAACTTCATTCGTCTCTCTTTCTCGTGTTCTCTACGTAGTAAGTTTAACTTGTATCTGTTGCTTCAAGAACGCTAAAGCGAATATCACCAGAATTGTATGTGCTCACATTATCTGATAAAATCCTCTCCGAAACGTTCGGAGATTCTACAGCCACGGATTAATTTTGGTGAGACATAACGACTACTGATTAGTTCTCGGGCGAAGCCTTGCGAACTGTTGTTAAGGCGCGTCTAGACGTTCAGCAGGTAAGTTGAAAACATTTTCGCATTCTTTCGCTGTTGCCGTGCGCTGGAAATATATCGACACTGATGTCAGTGTAGCTGTAAAGCGAACGCTTTTCCTTCCATGGCAATGGAAGGAAAAACGGTTTAGCAGATGGATCCTCAGATACATTTATTGTAATTAAAATTTTTAACAGCCTTATGACCTTCATTTTACCTTGCCTGATAATGCATATAAAAAAAATGTAGGTAAAACCGAGCGCCATTGCCTTTGAAACTAGAATCTTTGGGAAGACCACCTTTCATCCCATAGAGTATTTAGTTGAATTTTTTAAGCAGGTTAAATGTTACCCTGTCACTGTAGCCACTACTTCAAGTTCGGACCTTTGCAAGCGAGTATTCACACTTTTGTCTCGCCACCGTTTCTTCCTTGACAAGGTTCCGTTAAAGTTTTATAGATATATATATATATATATATATATATATATACGGTATATATATATATATATATATATATTTATATATATATATATATATATATATATATATATATATATATAATATATATATATATATATGTATATATATACATTTTTTTGATTAGCAATCTCAACACGGTTCACTGTTACACGCTTAATTACGATATTTTTTTTCTAACTTAGCTGGCGCATCTCTTCCACAAAAGAGACAGTCATGAAGATAATCCATTTCTAGCACAAGACATCTCTGAAGGAAATACTTCATGAATGAGGTATTTTACCAATAAAGATGTTTTCCCCCTTTGAAATGAAAATAGATTACCACTAGTTTAGGAACAGCTTTTTACAAAATGATATGCGAGACCATTTTCCAGTTAATATTAGTTAACGGAAGGGCGCAAACAAACGAAAAGATAGGAAAAGGATACAGCCCATCTAGAGGATTTACAATGACTTGTTCCACATGTGTACTACACATTGTGCCCGAAAATTCAAACGGAGATACTGAAAAAGAACTGAATGGTGTGGATAATATTTTCTCAGGATGGTTGGTGGTACGGAACTTATGATTTAAGCGCCCGTTTTGAGAGGTGATGAGAATTATTCCAACTGTTCGTGATTTGTTTCTTACTGGGCCATTCTTCCTTCCCCGCCGGCTGGCCATAATATTTCAGCGATGATTTGTGGATCGTTTTATCAGTCGTGGAAACCGGTATTCCTTTTATGGACACAAAAATTAAATGGCCGACAGACATTTATGCGCATGTAATTCCTAGGTACGTTTTTGAAGTATTCAATTTATGTGTAATTTTACTGCATCATTACTTTGTTTAATCTTGAAATATCCTAGACCACGCAGTTAGCGTTTTTTTATACAACACAATAATAATAATATAATATATATATATATATATATATATATATATATATATATATATATATATATATATATAAATTTTATACACACACATTCATATATATTTTATTGGGATACACATTTGCATGTTTGTATGGCCAGATGAGGAAATGCTTTGGACCATAAAGGGAACGGATGGGGAAAAATGTCAATTTTAAATAAAGTGAAAATGAAAAATATACCAGGAAAAGACATTCGGTTCTCGCTAAATCCAAACTTTCGTCAGGAAATCCAATGCTGTAAGACACACACACACAAGTAACTTTGCCCTCTTTAATTCCGCTGGACAGAGAGAGAGAGAGAGAGAGAGAGAGAGAGAGACGAGAGAGATAGAGAGAGAAGAGAGAAGAGAGAGAGAGAGAGAGAGAGAGAGAGAGAGCCAACGCTCCCCCCAGGAACGAGCCCAAGCGTCAGGTGAGCAGGAAAGAAGGCCAGGACTTTGTTTGCCTGAGGATTGTTATGGGTGAACCTTAGCCCTGCACCCTCCTAATAGGCTACGCGAGCCTCTATGGCATCGTTCAATTTCGTTTGTTGACCTTTTCCCTGTTTCGGCGAGAGAGAGAGAGAGAGAGAGAGAGAGAGGGAGAGAGAGAGAGAGAGAGAGAGAGAGAGAGAGCTTGTTTATCTTTGCAACTAATGAAACTGAAGCTAGCGTGATGTATTATTCAAAATGTCAACGTCTGGAAAATAGAAGGTGAATAATAAACCCCCCACCCTTTTTTTCAAAAGAGAATTCTCTTGAACAAAGTTAGTATATTTTGGCTTTGTTCTCTATATTTTAAATTGTTTATGCAGGCATTAAGATGCTCTTCTAGTTTATTTCTTACCACAACTGTCAATTCGTCATTCATTAATTTCTTCCCTTTTGTAGTTTCACAGTAACTTACTTTTGGCACCCATTTTGTGGTTTAATTAGAGTAAGGTCATGATATAAGGCTCATTGTGTAGCAGTTTATAATGGTTATAATGATATAATTAATTAATGATTGTTTTACGTTTATTTATGAGAATTTAGTGTACAAAGAAGTTTCCTCTGACTTATGATGGGAGCGCTTTAACTACTGGGCTACAAGGAGCCAGAAACGCGTGCACACAAACACACACATACACTCACGAACACGCACGCACCCATATGTATGTGTGTGTGTGTGTTACAAAAATCTTACTACTGTTATTTTCTCTCATTTTCTCTGAATATATTTTGAGTGTAGTTGTTTATCCAAAATGAATATGGCGGATGTATGAGCGGGAAGTGACGTGGAAATGGTGTGGTTGCGTGACAGCATATCATGTACAAGGTTACAAACGGATGAGGTCAAGAATGATGTTACTTATAATAATATAAAAAAAGCTGCGATGTAATTTTCAAGGGCGAATCTGTTCAATCATTTCGAAGAGAAGAGGTGCGTAAAGGAAGCAAATTCTGAGAGAATGGTTAAAACCAAAGGGAACTTGCAATGAAAGTTGTAAGTAGAGAACGCTCTCCGAAGAAGAAGCAGTTCTGTGTCAATGGCTAAGGTTTCCAAAGACCTGTTAAATGTGGGGTGCAGAATTGAGCTATATCTGAATGATACAAGGGGAGAAGCAGCCATTCATGATGTATGAATGACAAATAAGAGATTAAGTACGGAAACCTGCAGAAACTAACGGGATTAAAAGTGAGATTCGCCTATTGGCTTAGTAGGGGATATTAGGTCTGGATAAGGGAAGATGGCAAAGGAATAGTGAAGAGGGACTGCTTGTTTTCTTTAGAATGAAAATTACGGTGACAGAAATGATTTCAGAAATGAAAGGGAAGTAACATTACTTGCTATTCAAAGGACATCTTCCTCTTTTGATTGGCAGAGTAAAAAAAAAGGGGACAGATGGCAGAAGGATTAGAAAGGTAGGGAGGTGAAAGGGTTTGTGTGTCTGTGGATCAATGTGGTGTAGGAAGAAGTAATTGGAATTGTTGCCGACGGTTAAAAGTTTTTATGATGCAAGTGAAACTTACATTGGAGCCAGTCCCTGGTAGGTGGAATGGATTAATAAGTGGGATCTCCTCATTCTGCATTTTCCTTTACTTCCTCTTACTTCTTTCTAGGGAGCACCATATTCTTTGGAAGCTTGAATTTCCTGTCAATGTCCCCTGTGGGCTTGTTCCACATGAATAGGTTTCATCTTCTGAATAATAAAAAAAGTATGCTCTATATAATAATAATAATAATTCCTCAGAAAAGAATGTGGGCTTAAAGCCGATTAGCTTGAGGTATTTTTATTATTATTATTATTATTATTATTATTATTATTATTATTATTATTATTATTATTATTTTTTTTTTTATTTTTTTTTTGCTCTATCACAGTCCTCCAATTCGACTGGGTGGTATTTATAGTGTGGGGTTCCGGGTTGCATCCTGCCTCCTTAGGAGTCCATCACTTTTCTTACTATGTGCGCCGTTTCTAGGATCACACTCTTCTGCATGAGTCCTGGAGATACTTCAGCGTCTAGTTTTTCCAGATTCCTTTTCAGGGATCTTGGGATCGTGCCTAGTGTTCCTATGATTATGGGTACGATTTCCACTGGCATATCCCATATCCTTCTTATTTCTATTTTCAGATCTTGATACTTATCCATTTTTTCCCTCTCTTTCTCTTCAACTCTGGTGTCCCATGGTATTGCGACATCAATGAATGATACTTTCTTATTGACTTTGTCAATCAACGTCACGTCTGGTCTATCTGCACGTATCACACTATCTGTTCTGATACCATAGTCCTAGAGGATCTTTGCCTGATCGTTTTCTATCACTCCCTCAGGTTGGTGCTCGTACCACTTATTACTGCAAGGTAGCTGATGTTTCTTGCACAGGCTCCAGTGGAGGGCTTTTGCCACTGAATCATGCCTCTTTTTGTACTGGTTCTGTGCAAGTGCCGGGCATTCGCTTGCTATGTGGTTTATGGTTTCATTTTTCGTATTGCACTTCCTACATATGGGAGAGATGTTATTTCCGTCTATCGTTCTTTGAACATATCTGGTTCTTAGGGCCTGATCTTGTGCCGCTGTTATCATTCCTTCAGTTTCCTCCTTTAGCTCTCCCTTCTGTAGCCATTGCCACGTGTCATCGCTGGCTAGTTCTTTAGTCTGTCTCATGTATTATCCGTGCATTGGTTTGTTGTGCCAGTCCTCTGTTCTGTTTGTCATTCTTCTGTCTCTGTATATTTCTGGGTCTTCGTCTACTTTTATTAGTCCTTCTTCCCATGCACTCTTTAGCCACTTGTCTTCACTGGTTTTCAGATATTGCCCCAGTGCTCTGTTGTCGATGTTGACGCAGTCCTCTATACTTAGTAGTCGTCTCCCTCCTTCCTAATTATTATATAATTATTATTATTATTATTATTATGACAACACATCACCATGAGAGGAAATGTTGATACTGTATAGTAAAAAATTTCATTCGGTTAGAACTACCCTCGTGAAACTTGACTGAGTTACACTATATTACATCTTGCGATGACCTTACGAGGTTCGGAGGAGAACTAATCTGAAAGAAGTTTGGCGTTGAAAGAATCTGGGTCCAGCATAGAATGGAAATGAGTCGCATTCGAGAAATTGAAACCTTTTACAAGAATGTCTCTTCCACTGAGCGAGGGAAATAAAAAAACGTATTTGCTTTTGTCAAAACCTCCTCGTGGTCTTTGTAAGGTTCCAGTCCAGTAGGAATGACAAACGCTAAAACCTGAACTACTGTTGGTCGAGAAGTCCAAAAAATAAAACCCGAAGAGCAGAGATGAATCCAAGGCATTTCGACGCTGGCCAATCATACGAAAGTATTTTTCTTTGTATAATAAAACATTCGTTTATCTTTTCTTGAATGGCACGCACACTTTTAGTTTTCTTTAAAAGAAAACTATTGTGATAGCTTTGTCTGTCCGTCTGCAGTTTTTCTGTCCTCACTTAGATCGGTTAGAAGGTTGCAAATCGGTATGTTGATCATTAACCCTCCAATCATACCTAATTGCAGCCCTCTAGCTTCAGTAGTTTTTATTTTATTTAAGATTAAACTTAGCCATAATCATACGTTGGCAGCACTATAGGATGGGTCACCACCGGGCCGTGGCTGAAAGATTCATGGGCTGCGGCACATACAGAAAACTCGATTGTGCCGAAGAAAGTTCGAATCATTTTTTACTTGTTTAATTATTTTGCTATGACCACAACACTCCGCGACGCGCACGCGTCGCATGTAGATAGCCAACATATTTTTCTCAGGTTCATGCCAAAGTACTATCGACAAGAAAAGTGAAGATACAGTTTTCTTGAATATTCGGACAAATATATCTCAATAATACCACACCTGGCAGCTGTAGAAAGGGGGCGGGGCTTCAAAGTCGTATTGGTTGCTTTCTAGACTGCAGTAACTTTAAACTATAAAGAATCTGTAAAAGTCCCGTAATCATTTATAGCTGATGCTGTAGCAACCACTATATAATTCGTTAAAGTTGGTTTGGTAACGTCAGTTCAAAGTAGAACATCGAAACCCTCTTTAAAGCCTAACGTGAACCCTTAACTCATAAGTGATGTTTTGACACTAAAATAACGTAAAATTAATTAGGAACGGGATCTTAGATAATGAGAGAAAATGTTGTAGAATTTGGGCAATATTCAGTGCAAATCGTGAAGAATAACACAGGAATGAATGCAATGTTATGATGAGAGATGCATTATCATGATGATGATGATAATGAGAGAGAGAGAGAGAGAGAGAGAGAGAGAGAGAGCGTAAGCTTTGGTCTATTGGTAGAGATACATGATTCATCATATTTACTTTGAGAGACTGAATATGATATATTCTTAAAATGTCTTAGAAACGGAGAGAGAGAGAGAGAGAGAGAGAGAGAGAGAGAGAGAGAGAGAGAGAGCAAATCTGCTCACGTGAAAGCATAGGCCTATTTATAGCTACTTGATTCGTATATTTTGTTCAAGAGATTGAGAGATAACATATTTTTAAAGTATGTTTTTAGAAGTGGAGAGAGAGAGAGAGAGAGAGAGAGAGAGAGAGAGAGAGAGAGAGAGAGAGAGAGAGAGCATTATAATATTGGTGGTGGACTTGTCATCGGAAAAGGCAGAGGAAAGAGCGTTGAGTCGTGATTCACAATACTAGATAAAATTTGAAGGACCATAGTATTTAAGTTATTTCTCTAAGAAATTCATACCCTAATCTTGATTTCATTCGCCAGTTGCTGTAACATTGAAAGATTGCATAAAGAAGTGGAACATTTAAAGCATAAACTGCGGTCATTCTTGGGTTTTTGATATGGTCTCTCTTTTTGAAAATCGATTTTCATCCATAAACCATTCACGAAAAAGCTGTGTAAAATAAAAATATTTATTGCCACATATAACTCGATATCTACTGTACAGGCATGACGCCAGATATAGTACACAATCATTCAATATTGTACAGGCAATGAAAGTTTCATATTGGGCACAAAATGCTGATGTCGGCTATAACTCTGAGGTGCTTATAGTGGGAGCATAGCCAGAAAATCTCTGAGTTGACAGGCTACTAAAAGCTTGATAAGTTTTCCTTTTAATGACGGTAGCTTTATAAACAGCTGCTAGCATTTGATCCACATCCAACTTCAAATTCATCAAAGTGTGAAAGCCGTTACGCCATTATCCAGTGACTTGTGCTTTCCAGCGAAAATATTCAGACATATTACGTCACAGAGAATATTCTTGCGGATTTAACTAGAATTGCTCAACTTGCCTTAGCCGTCACAACATTGACGCCAGCTAACCCATTGCCGCTAATAATGATGCAATAATAATCTTGTTTATAGAGGCAAACCAGTAAATATTGTCGTCGTGAAATGGATTAACACAACCAGCTAGTCCTTACTCTGTGTTCCAGATCTCTATGAACGAATCCATCTGAGAAATTCCAATTACTTTGGAAATACATGGTGTTTTTAAGTATCTGAACGTTTTTGTTTTACAGATTTTAATATATATATATATATATATATATATATATATATATATATATATATATTTGTAATTTGTATGTATTTCATGTTCCAGAGAAATTTACCGATATTATGTGTTTTCTTTAAGAAAAAAATACAAATTCGATAAAGTAGATCTAATGAAAGTGGCATCTCCGTGATTTTCTACCTTAGTGTACATAATGTTTATATATATATATATATATATATATATATATATATATATATATATATATATATATATATATATATATATATATATATATATATATATATCACATATATTACTGGCACCTTCACGTTTAATGTTTGGATGGGTGACCGTGAAATATCTCTTTGGGTAACTAACAGTTGTCAGAAGAAGTGGATTTATATATTTCAGTTATGGAAGAATACTTTGAGTCATCCACACCAGGTAAAACGTTTGTCATTGGCAAAATAAACTTGATTAATATATGAAATATTCTCCAAATCATGAAAGCTTTTATCCGCAAACATAGCTTTAATAAGGGTTCGGTATTTTTCTATTTGCATTGTAAATAACAATCGAATAAGATGAAACGCTTTAGCCCAGTTCCAAAGCTAAATTCACTGGACAAGATACCAAGGGATGTCTTCAACTGCTTTTGGATTATTGAATTATTTTACAGAATAAAAAACTCAAGGGAATATGAAGTAAATACGTAACAGATAAAAAAGTATTTTCGGATTACCTTTTCGATTCGTTGTCTCCTTTTCTTCGTTCTCTGTCCGGATGACGTCTACCGTAATCCACTCTCATCTCCTTGATTGTGATGTGAAGTCGAAACTTCCTTATTATCCTTGATTGTGGAGTTCGCTGTTCAAACGGACGGAGAAAGAGATCCCGCCTTTCTCTATCTAGATGTAGGAGCTGGGGTGGTGGGGGGAGGGGTGGCGGGGGCCGGGTGTAGTAAAACTAGTCGCTCGCTAGTTTTGAAGAACAGAGAGTAGTGAATAAAATAAAATGAAGATTACTTGAAAATTTGTCTAGCTGTTGTGGCTGACTGAAATGATACGCGGTATCAGATTTATTTATGCCCTTACGTTGATAACGAGAAACTGTGCGCTAGATTCTGAATAACTTGTCACCGCTGGTTACATTTATTAATTTATAGATACGTATTCGTATGGTTCCTGTGATTTCCATGCTTGAACGTATTTTATACATTTCTCATTTCAGTAATCTAGCATAGAGTGTATATGTATATATATATATATATATATATATATATATATATATATATATATATATATATATTCCCAATTTCAGTTACATAACATTTATTGATTGAAAAGATATATATATATATATATATATATATATATATATATATCAGTAATCGAGCATAGAGTATATATAATATATATATATATCTATATATATATATATATTATATATATATATATATATATATATATATATATATATATATATGTATGTGTATATGTACGTATATATATATATATATATATATATATATATATATATATATATACATATACATATGTATTCCCAATTTCAGTTATATAACATTCATTGATTGAAAAAGAATATATATATATATATATATATATATATATATATACTATATATATATATATGTGTGTGTGTCTGTGTGTGTGTGTGTGTGTGTGTGTGTGTGTGTATAGTAAACATAAGTATGCACATAATGTACAAAAACACACAGACACAAATATATACTATATATATATATATATATACTATATATATACGTATATATTATATACTCTTTTTCAATTAATTAATGAGACCCTTATTTAAAAGGAAGTGGTTGAGTAAGCTTCAGGGCTTTAGGAAGCATGACAAGGGCTGTTCAATGATCGACCGAGGTGAGCTGGAGCTTTTAACAAGGTGTCCGGAACGTTTTTCAGTCCCAAGTTCTCCTGAGTAGTGAACTCGACCCGGAGCATTCCTCCATGGATTCCTCCCGGATTGTTTTGGGCTTTGCAAAAAGAACACAGGACGGGATATGGGCTTTTGGGAACGGAGTCAATTTCAGGAAGGGAATTTTTCAGAGAAGAAAAGGCAAGACCGGGAAATATATAGAGGCAGGGTCGAGAACGGAAGAAGAAAAGGAGTCATAGGAAATACGATAATTTGTACAAGGCGAGAACGCCGAGCTGTGGTGACACTAAGTTAGGCAGTGAAGGAATTTCGGCTTGTTGGTTAGTTTATCGAAGGAAGGAGAGAGGCTTTCACGAGCAGTTGAGGCTGTAATCATTTGTTAGTCGAACGTAGTTTCATTTTTATTGAAGAAAATAAATTAAGAAGATATAAATTCCAGTCGTTAGATGGGCAAAAGAAACTAACATTCTGAAAAAGTAAAAGTGGAGTATTTGATAAAATTAACGTACTTTTTCATGGAAGCATAATGCATAAATGTCTTTGTCTCTCTCCCTTATATACTATATATATTATATTATATATATATATAGGATATATTATATTATATATATCTATATAGATATATAATATATTATATCATATTAATATAATAATTATTATACTGATAATATATGATATATATATCTTATATATATATATATATATATATATATATATATATATATTATATATATATATATATAATATATATAATATATATTATATATATATAATAATATATATATACCAAATATATATATATATAAAATAATATATATATATATATATATATATATATATATATATAATACACACATCGTTTTGTGTTTAGCATGATCCAATATTTTATTGAATTAGAATAAAGAAAATAACTACATATTTTTGCTTCGTCGGCGGAGTGAAAGTGAATGGAAAGTACAGATTTTAGAGATTTTACTAATGAAATTAACGATTATTTTAAAAAAGAAATATGGAGTGTGGTAGCCATCATATAAAATGATCTGCATCCTTTTTATTAATCACTGTTTTGACCGAACTGATTAAAAATTTTTTGATCAGTTCTTTCTTAAGGACATTCCAATATCTGAATTACTCAAATTTTTATTTTCACTTCCAGGGATGGAATAGTTCTTGGCTCTTCTCCTGCGGTGTTCGAAGATGAATTGATAAACAATTTCATTTCGAAATAACCTGAAGCTGAAGTAACCTTTTGTTACACGCTCCACTCATCAGTTATTTAAGGAACTTTTCAAGCCTGACTTGGATTCCTATTTCAGAGTTTGAGAAATCTTTCCATCGAACTTTTTCTGGCCACTGATTTTTTTTTTTCTCTTCTATGGAACCATTAAATTATGTAGTTGGCCTTCTGGTCATGGGTACGTTTCTTCAGCTTACAATGCTTTATCGTTGATGATTATTGTCAAACTCTTTCCTAATGTTGTTTTGTGGGGAGGTTATTTAAACAACTTATTTTTTTATGTGTCGCTGGTATTCCTCCATTTCCATCAGTGAGCCAGCAGATTTGTTTCGAAATTGGCCGGGGTGCTGAGAGGGCATGTCTCTTATTTTCTCAGAGGTAAAATAAACATCGGGGGAACTTCTGTCTTTTCAACTTGAGGAAAGTCGATTAACTCTTTGCTTCCGTTGCGCTTTTGTCAGTACAGACATTTTGCATTGGCTTTGCAAAGCTTCACGCGGAAATTCCCGCGTGTAAAATCATCCACCAAGCCGTTCAACTTTCAAACAAATTTCCTTTATGAAAAAAGGGCAATTTGCTCGTAACTACGAAACGCTTCTCCTCCAACTGAGCCGCTAATGACGCTTTAATTGATCGTAAAACCAGCGAATGGGCAAAAAAGTTCAATACTGCCGGAGCGCTTTTCATCGACGACTAAACTCGTGTCCCTATAAACAACAGCAAAAAGAACAGCAAGGCAACGGGGATCATTGTAACGCCACCCCCCCCCCCCCCCCCCCCACCACAAAAAAAAAAAAAACCTTTGGCTTATAAACCTTAGATTAATCTTCTATAACCTCTTACAATGGCCGATCTTTAACCTTAGACTCATAAAATCTCAAAAGGGTGACCTCGAAGATATACAGTCTTTCTTTGACCAAATTTGACTTTCATAAATTTGCTTTATTCTCTTTCTTTGTTGCCACTCTTCATTGAAGAAGTGGGCGCGATCGATTGTAGTAGACGGAGACTGAACCTGGGAACGGTCAAAGTGAAAAATGAATAATAGCTCAAGCCTTTATCCGACCTTCTGGAAGCATTTGTGTGGAGGCATCTCTCTCTCTCTCTCTCTCTCTCTCTCTCTCTCTCTCCCTCATATTACGTAAAACACTGCACTGTCGATACACGACGCATCTTAGATGCTGAGTAACCATATCAGGGAAGGCTTTTCGATGTGAGAAATGGTTGAACGACAAAGATCATTAATAGCAGAAGATGGGAGGAAATGCATTTTATAGTTTTATACCAAGTAACTTTGTAGTGCTATCGATTGGCATGATATGAAGGCATGCCAGAGCCGAATAAATTTAGTTGAAAGAACATCAGTTCAAATCATGAAATGGACATTTACGTAAAGGAAATGTAAGAAGACTTTTTTCACAATAGAAGAGATTTTAAATCGTGTTACTTTTCGTCTCAAACCCTACGTTAGAGAGAGAGAGAGAGAGAGAGAGAGAGAGAGAGAGAGAGAGAGAGAGAGAGAGAGATAGCGCAGAAGAGCGGAGGAAGTAGATGAACATCCTAAAGCCCATGTATATCCCCATAAGAAAAGGATAAGTGTTCGTAAATTCTGTTCCTGACACCTTCTAACGTGATAAACATCCCGCCCTGATTTTAATCCGAGGGAAACCTCTTACGCTTTGTATCTTCGGATGGAAATAAAGAATCCCTTTGTATCTGTTTTGGGGGATATTTGGAAATTTCATTTTCGAAGGAAACAAATACATAACTCGTTAGCCTGGGATTACATTTCATCTTGCCGAGAGCTTTTATGGAATGGGGGTCCTCAGGTGCGAGCTGAAAATGCCACATTCTTTTGTAAGGAAATGTGTAATATACAAAACAGTTTGTTTTTACTCACCGGGGGACAGAAGTTCTTGTTTGTTTTCGTGCCTACCTTTCTGGTCATTTTCTCCGAAGGCTCTGTCGATCTTCAGTGAAATCTTTGGATGACGCTCAGCACGCAAAAGCGGTAAAGATTTCCATCCCAACCAAGCGACCTATTTTGAAGGATAACATTGAGTTATAGGTTTGCAAAAACAAAGTGGCGTAACTTGCGTGAGGTCAGTGTCATCGGCTGTTTGATTTTCAGCACTTGCGAATGCCCAGACATCCACTTAAGGCTATTTTTCATATCTGAACAACTACTTAAAAGTACGTGTTTGGATTTTCATGACAGTAGCTTATTAGTTGTCCTGAATTTAATTTTAATGATTATGCTCTTCGGAAGGATTTCACTCGGTTCAGGAAGGGAAGTGATGGGTGAGCTGAGAACTGATTTCGATTTATCTCGATCACCCTGATATGACGAGCCTTATCAGTGCTATTCTAGACATTGAACATATGTTGCCTATATTGTATTTGGGCTAGCATACACTAGTCTTTCTTCTAGTAATCAAAATAGAATTTTGGTTTTATAACCTCTCAACGGTATAACAATAATGCCGTCTGAAGAAGAAAATAACGGCAATTTGGAATATACATATTAAAAAAAAAAAAAAAAAAAAAAAAAAAAAAGCATGGTAAAAAATGGCTTCCCTTTGCTGATCATCACGGGTTGGAACTGTCGTAATACACTATATATATATATATATATATATATATATATATATATATATATATATATATATATATATATGA
>NC_061107.1:136042041-136059541 GCF_015104395.2 Macrobrachium nipponense | reverse complement strand
CACATCCTGAACAATACACACGCACACACATACACACACATATATATGTAAAGTTATATAGATATTTATTTTATATATATATATACTATATATATATAATATTATTATATATATATATATATAGAGAGAAGAGAGAGAGAGAATCGACGAGAGAGAGAGGTACACTTATGTAATAATTTGATAGCAGTAGAGGGGGTGCTTAATTAAATGTTGTCAGAAGTCTTATTATGAGCATTTTATGTATGTGTGTGAAGGAGTGTGTAAATGATGCATTTAAGATAACAAATATACATTCATTGCTTATATTACCAAACAAATGCATATCTACATACAATTATACATATGATTCTAATGACAAAAGACCCAATACGCATGGGTATAGACATATTCATAACAATCTGTTGAAAAATGTGTATATACGTATGTATTCGAATTCAAGATAACATTCCCTTTCTTTGCCTTCAAATGGCTGGCTGAAACTATTTCAAGCGGCCTCAACCAGAAACGTTTCGACAAACGTCAAACTTGGCAAAATTCGGACGTGTGTGGAAGTGGAAGGCTGATAAGAGAAGTGCTTCCAGTGGTTGGATGGCGAATATGCCCTTTAATGATAAAGGGTCAACCCGCGATCATTGTGTGAATGAATAATGCAGCCTGTTATTCCTTTGCTCGAAAGATGGAGGGCGGTCGCAGCGCACGAGGCTTTTTATTTCAGAATGAATGGCATTGTGTGATAAGGCTTTTATTTTCATTTCACGTTTCTCTCCCCCTAAATTTGAAATTGTATTTATTATGAATTAATATTCAGGCATGAATGCTGTCGTTCAATTTGACTTATTTATAATACTAAAATCATATTTTTTGACTTCACAGTAAGGTCTACGTTGGACGAGTGATTTCGCGTTCGGCTGCTAATCCGGTGGTCCGAAGTTCGATTCTCGGCTCGGCCAACGCAGAACCAGAGGAATTTATTTCTGGTGATAGAAATTTATTTCTCGATATAATGTGGTTCGGATCCCACAATAAGCTGTAGGTCTCGTTGCTAGGTAACCAATTGGTTCCTAGTTACGTAAAAATATCTAATCCTTCGGGCCAGCCCTAGGAAAGCTGTTCATCAGCTCAGTGGTCTGGTAAAACTAAGATATACTTAACTTTGACTTCATATTTAAAAACGACTGACCTCACCTTATAAGGTTTGGCGTTATTAAGGAATGGTAACAGAGATAAGATCACTCCACGCATAAAAAATACAATTAAAGTTTAGCCACATGTATTTTGGGAATGGAGCCTTCAGCTACATCATTTTCGCCTTATATAAATGACTCGGGCCTTCTGAAATGATATACGCATCCCTAAAAAACACTGCATTCCGAAAATGTCTGGGTTAAATTTAATAAGAGCGAACAGGCTTAATTTATAGACTTCGCTTAGCACCGTCGGCTGCGTTCATTTCCTCGAGAGAACAACAACAGGTGAGTCGTAAATTTCCCGGTCATCACGCGGCTCATATTGTTACATGGCGGCGCTTTTTATCCGCATTAACTCAAGCGGCCAAGAGTGCGAGAGAAAGCTTTAAAATCCCGGCAAAGCTCAGAGCACGCTTTTCTGTAAAGCGTCGGCTTCGTGTCATATCCTCAGTTTCCTTCTTCCGATCTTGGTTGGTGCTCGAGAGAGAGAGAGAGAGAGAGAGAGAGAGAGAGTCTGGTGTCCTCGCTCCAGAAATTTGGAAAAAGGCGGCGACATGAAAACGGTGAGTTATTCGTTATAAAAGAACATAATTTAGGTAGCTTGTGCAACAAAAGACGATTGGTTAATTTGTTTTCATGGTGGACGAAAGAGAGAGAGAGAGAGAGAGAGAGAGAGAGAGAGAGAGAGAGAGAGAGAGAGAGAGTAGGTAACTTAAGAGAGAAGAAAAAACATAGCAGTAAGGAAAACCTATCGTATTCTAATATGACTTGATCTTTTAACTTATAATATTTTAGGATTCTAATTCATTCTTGGCGTTCAGCCTGAACCAAAAAGCCTGAATTACTAATTAGGTTGCCAGGGCTGCATAGTCTTCAAGTCGTGGTGTCAATGTTCTTTGTAAAAGACGGGAAATTGCCACTTCTTTTTTCTGTGTCCCTATAATATTCTTCGAATATTATAAGGACACGGAACGCCCATTGGATTTCATACTTTTTTTAAATTTTCGAATCACTGTCACTAAGATTTGGGTCTTCACTAATTTAAAAAAAAACACTGAGGAGTTCTAGACTTTCTATTCTAGACATTTTCAGAATATATGACGAACGATTCATCTCCCCATTACTGATATTAAAGGTTTATATAAATATTGTTATTCAACCAGAACACTTCCATTTTCTTAACTATTTGAGAATAAAGATAAGACCATGAAGTATAACAAATTCCTTAGTCATTGAAAAC
Organism: Macrobrachium nipponense; assembly: GCF_015104395.2. Taxonomy (NCBI): domain Eukaryota; kingdom Metazoa; phylum Arthropoda; class Malacostraca; order Decapoda; family Palaemonidae; genus Macrobrachium; species Macrobrachium nipponense. The sequence goes on along the minus strand of NC_061107.1, from coordinate 136,057,114 downwards.
TGATATTATTAGTTCTGTTATTATCATATATTAGACTGGTTGACTTACTCCTCATCGGAAGAATACGGTATCGCTTTGAAGTAGTCTAAGAAATTCATTGGCTCGGGGCAGTACTGCTTCATGTCCCAAGTCAGAAGTGCCGTCGATGAAAGGTGTTGTATGTATGTCCTTTGGGAGAAGCGAAGAGCAGGGGAGCCTCTTCATTTGAATCCAATGGCACTTCCTGTAGTCACTGTAGGTGTGCATGGTGTAAACAACCTAAAGACCTAGGGAACATGGTTTCCATGAGTATTGTACAAAGGAAGCCATGTTTTCCTGGTCTTTGGGCATTTCACACCGTACACTGTGCATTGACAATAGAAGTTGTCATTGGCTTCAAATGAGGAGGCTATTTAACACTTAACACGGGATGAGGCAGGTGATAGGCCTAGCGGCGAGAAGAAGAAAAGTGGTTTGCAGGACTGGCACAAAAGACGTTTACTGAGGAATGAGGCAAAGAAAGACTGAAAACCTCTGTGATGACGGGCTATCAGAATTGAAAGGCCTATAGAACTATGGTATTACTGAAGTGTGAAGGCTGAGGTAAAATGTGTAGCCTAAAGGGATCAGCGCGTTGCCAATGAATCTTTTAGTCTAGGTGGTGTGTGAAGCAGTTGGCAGACTATAGATTTATTTTTTAATGAATAATCATCTTTCATTTGGCAGGTGAGCATTGTATGTGCAGTGACTACTGTCGTAGTAGATATAACATCAATATTAGTAGCTGTAGTAATGAGTAGTGGTAGTAATGATAGTGCAATACGAATGTCTCTTCTGTGTTCAAAGCTCCATTTCACAATGTGGATCTTTATTGATTCCTCTACCGTGAATATGGCAACACTGCAATTCTGCTTCATTCACCAGGCTCAACTTCAGGGACAGTTGACTCTCTCCTTCAACAACAATCCGCATCAAAACGACTAATCGCGAAGAATGCAGAGAATTCTGCTTTAAGGATAATTCGGATGTTGTTCTTGTTAACTGGCGCCCGTCAGGAGTACTATTAGTGCTAAAAAAAGAAAAAGAAAAAAAAAAAGAAAACTTATTTAGCCTATTCGTATATGCAAGGCAAATCAGATCCGCGAACATCAAATAACCGCGGAATTTTAAAGGACTATAGAAGCGGAATCATGCAGAGCAATTCATCAAAGGGATCTGAGGTTAGAGAGAGAGAGAGAGAGAGAGAGAGAGAGAGAGAGAGAGAGAGAGAGAGACTGATGTATAACTTCGAATCAGACCGTCGGGAGGGTGTATACTTAGTCTCCTAACCTTTGGGTAACTATTGACGTATTATTTTCATGTATTTTCTTTGTTATTGGTTTATATGTCCAGGTACAGATTTCTCGAAGGAGATGTTGCTCTTCATTTGCTGCACTTGAAGGTGAAAGAAACTGATCAGAGAGCAATTCTTATCCCAAAATGGAAGTGGCCCCTTGCAAGATTTTGTCCCTGAGAGCTGAACGACAAAAGTATTCTCATTAGTTTGAACGTTTTAGTGGATGTGAGGGCTCGTGCTTTAAAACGGTAACTGTATACGAACTACAATAGAATTTGTTAAAATAAAGGAAATGAAAGAATTACGAATCGCTTCATGATTATTTATCCTTTTGTTTGGAGAATTCACATTATAAGGAAAATGTGGCGCAGTTTAACTGATATAAACGTGATTTTGTAAGTATTTTCCTCTATTTATGTAACGATAGAATTTATGGCAATGAAGTATTCAGGGCATTGATTTATATTCTACTTTTATTTTACTGGTATACATAGTCAATGAACCTTTTATAAAGAAACCAGTGTGTCAAACGAGATCATTGCTCTGCGCTTATACTAATCTATGCAAGAAGAAGGAGATAGTAACCACAACGAGGTTCACTGACTTCCAGAACGAGCCCAGGTCAGTCCAGAATAATAATTCACTAGCAGCTGCAACAGCCTTTCTTCATTCAGGTCAAGCAATCGCTCTTTTTGGACTTACCGTCCCCTTTATTGCATACCTGTTTACTGAAGCTGGGGTCATCCTTGTGATTGCAATGGAACTCCTCTTCTTTTTTTTACCCAGTCGTGTTTTGAGAAGTGAATTGACCCTCGCATGCGGATATCTTCCCCCTTTCCGCTTTCCCGCAGTCACTAACTTTTATTTTCGTCTTCTTTTTTGGCACGAAGGGAAGCGGAGCATTTAGATCTTTCAAGTTTATATGTGTGTGTATGTCAACAAAATATACTTTCACATTTCGTGTGCACGTTTACAACATTTACAGCAGAGGAGACTAGAGAAGACCTGTCGATTCCACAGTCGCCCTCTGCCTCTGTTCCTACTAAACAAATATAAGAGAGAGAGAGAGAGAGAGAGAGAGAGAGGAGAGAGAGAGTGTGTGTGTTTCAACCGCACATAGAGATTCTGTTCTCTTCACTGGCCGACCTTTCAGTTACATAACGATGAAGACAAGATCGCCAAGACATTATGAGAAAGCGGAATAACCCTTATGAGAAATTGAATATTTACGTCCGGTTTCTTAAAAGTAGCTGGAGAAGTCAGTCACACCAATGAATACGAATACGATCGCGATGACTCTTCGGAATCCCGACTCTGGTGGTGTTCATTACAAGTGTCATGTGGGAGCTGTTCCTGTTTAGCCATGAGCCAGGAGAGCATGATTGCCAAATTAAGGTTAATATACACCTGGTTAATTGCACAATTTCCTCTTTAATCAGTTGCAGGTTAATGGAATTACGACAATTTTGGTAAAAGCTCTCTTTTTCTATTTACCGGCTGGAAGGATATAGAATTAGCTTTTAATCGGTTTTTGAAAGAATAATTCATATCTGCGCATTCTGATGCTCATGTAAAACTCGTAGTTTCTCTACTACTGTATTGCTTTACTTTTTTTATTTTAGTTTCGATCAGTACATAGAGTGAAGAATTGTCTCCTGACAGGCTATAAGATACTCCTGTTCAGCTTTTCACTCAGTTAAATCCTGTGCAAATTCTTCTTATCATTGATAGTTGTATTAGCTCCAATTCTTTCGAATGAAAGCAGTCTGAGGCTAGACTCATCAGTTATGTCACATATGTTTCAATACAGAAACCATGGATTTGAATACTTGTATAAAGCCAAGCACTCATAAACTAAGGTTCAATATTTCCATCTTCATCAGGGGTTACAGAAGATTCCAAATATCAAATGAAAACGAAGAATAGAAATCTGACGAGAAACTAAACGGCAAATGTTTCTCTGTGATCTGTTAAGATTAATATAAATGAGCTCCTTAGTCTAATTAAGAAATATCTAATCAGGGATAGGATTAGTAAACGACGATTTGCTTATAAAAATAAGAAAGTGAACTACACCAGATATAGAAAAAAATTATGAAAGTGCTTATTGCAGTCAAATATTATCCATTTGGTGTGATGCAATACTATTTAAAAAAAATATTAGAAGCCCTTTCGTTGAATCTTTAGTCTCAAACAAGAAAGGCGTTGATTATAAGGTGTATCAACAACAGGGCCTTTTGGAAGACTAAGTCAAATCTCACCTATAACCCTACGAAATGTAGACACCATTGTTAATGAAGACTTGAACGATGGTGAAGTAAAGGGCATAATAAAGAAAACTATTCCAGAAATAATGGGGACACGATGAGAGAGAGAGAGAGAGAGAGAGAGAGAGAGAGAGAGAGAGAGAGAGAGACTGACTTCGGATACATCTATTTGCCCGATGAATTTTAAAGACACGACGAATATAAGTCTGAAAGTTAAGACTTGTTGATGGCATCGTGACTGTTGAATACGAATAGCAGCAACAATTCAAGTAATTTCAGTATGATGAAGAAACTTGGATAACAACAGATATGAAAATCAGCAAATTTTAGAAATATCATGATAGTAAGCACTTGATTAGTTAACATATATATGGCCTGAAAATGGACTTAACGAAATTATTCTCTGACCTGTAACACAGAATAATCTCTAGTTCTTCAATTTGAGTTACCCATCTACTATAAGAGTTTTGCGTCATGATCAATGATTAGGATGTATCTTTCATGCTGCAGTATCGGAGAATAGTGTTACAAGTTGGAGGCACAATCGCATGAAGTAGTATTTTGGATCTGAACTTCCTAATGCAGTAGTGATAAGATCGAGTAACATCTAATGTTATATCTTTTTAAACTGTTATTAAAATGATGCGTCTCGTGATTATGAACGAAGGAGCAGCAACTCAGATTGATACTGATAACAGATTTCCCAGTGGTGCTGCAACTATTACAATATTTGAAGTCTTTTTACCGTTTTACTGCAAGGACAAAGTCACAACACACACACACGAAAGAGTAGAAAGGTTTTGCAGCGGTACTTAATTGTTTCACTTTCCTTTGTGGCTTTTGCCTTTATCTTTTGCCTTTCCAAATTTTCCGCAATTTATATATATATATATATATATATATATATATATTTATTTCTATATATGTATATATATATATATATATATATGTATATATCTATATATATATATATATATATATATATATATATATTAGGGCTTGTGCCTTGTATGATAAGGCGCCCTATGAGGTAATGTTAGACTAGCGATAATCTATACGCTAAGTCGGTTGGTATTGCACTTCCATCTTCAATGGAGTGTCTGGGGTTTTGTAGATCACTTACGAAGTCGGTATTATCTTTACGACGATGTGTTAAACTCATGGTTCGGTGAGGTTCTTGTAGAAAACACTAAGTATAAAAATAGATATAATTCTTCTGAAGTTTTTACATGGTGAAGATCAGGTATGATTTGGTCCAAGTCTCTAATAACGATAGCTTGATCGCTTCTGCCAATGATGATGGCTAATCCTATTCCTCTACATGATAAAGCTTAGGTAAAGAGGTACAGGTCTTCTAATGACGATAGCTAACTCTCTTCTGCTTGTCTACCATCTCTGTTACAAGTTATGAAGGAACAGACAGTAGTTCGAACATATGAACATACTATCAGATAACATAGTTTCATACGAACACACAATCGAATGAGACACGCTACAGATCACGTAGGCCGTTTGAATAATAGAGGACACGGGGCTAGTTGTCTCAAGCAGGGAGCTTGTACTAATGTTTATAAACAATTGAATGACTACAGGTGACGGCATGTTATCTTAGCCTACATACTTATTGTATACGTCATCTTTAGCGTCTCTAGTCTGATCACATTCCTGCAAGCAATCTGGTTGACCTTCTTTAGTTTTAGACTTTTATATATATGGTCTAACATACATTCCATATTTTATTATGTAAAACACTTACATTAGCTCGGTCAGCTACCAAAACCAACTACTGAATATTACTCAAACTTGACTTGCATTTGACTTATAGGAGTGTGATACAGACACTATGTGAATATATATATATATATATATATATATATATATATATATATATATATATATATATATATATATATATAAGTAAACTAAAAATTCATTGTGTACATGAATTGATTCAAGTAATAAAATATAAAACAATGATATTGGTAAATAATAGTGATCACATGATATGTATAATGATACAGTTTTTCACTTCATCTCATTAAGATACATATGCTACAGAAAATACTAATGTACTCTGATAATTGCATAGAATGAAGATTAACATGATAAAAATCAGATTTTAACTGATAAAAAAGTTCATATATGAATTGATAAAATTATTAATGTTAATGCTGATTGATTCGTTGATTTTTGATGCTAAATGTTAATATATGATTCATTAATCAATATACTAACTCATAATAACTGCAGATATTGGTATGATAAAAGGTAACAGATTGATTATAGGCTACCTGATTTGTTTATACATATGTATATGGATTCATAAAATTATGATTAATATATGTGCACTTAAAATAGATTCCTATTGCGTAACACGCAAAGGTATATTTAGATTCTGTTATTTATGACATTTATATAAGAGATTACCTATTGCGTACACGCAAAAAGATATATTTAGATTCTGTATTTATGATCATTTATATATATAGGATACATGATACTTTATATATATAGGATACATGACCGAGGTTATACTACTACACTTTTAACTAGCTTTCGAACAACTTTTCGTCCATTACACAGTTCCAGACAACCACCTTTAGCCAAATGAAACGGCCTTTTCAATGGTTAAAAACAAGGGGAAAATTTGCCTGGGCGGGTCCAACGTTCCATTTTGCGCTCATACTTATTCTCTGCATCCTAAGCTACACGATTACGTTCGCGATGAATAAAAAAAACATCCCCAGCCACGAGTCCTTCGCCAGCAAAGTAGAGTTGAATATCCTTCGGGTCGTAATTGTCGGAAGTATGTCCCTTTTTGTAGTCGAATTCCGACAGCCGCTGGAGCGTTCCGCATGAAAACGAGATTAACGACGAGATACGGTGTCGGTCGAAGAAGTCCATGAAATTCCTTTCACATTGTAGGCGGTTGTTACTTGACTGTAGTCGTCCGCCACGACGAACGATTTTTTTTTTTCGAAGTTGCGATGTGAAATTCTCGTACTGCAGGATACTGTAACCAGGTTCCATTAATCAGCCTGCAAGTTAAATTATACTTGTCACAAGGGCAAAGTAAATTCAGACGACATCCAAATACAGGGGAGGGAAGAGAGCCATTTAGACCAGACTTAACCCCACCATGAATTCGCTGATATTTTGGAATTCAGAAGAGTCCGCTGTACAACTTTTTTTATTTTACCATGGCATTAACAATGAGTGAACCTATCCAGGTCTATGATGACTCGTAAAAATATCCATAATTATAAAAAATAAATAGATATCAATACGAATCTCAAAGAAAATTCGATATTACTGGTAGTAAGTTACTAGACAAAGAAGTGGAAAATGGAGCTATTTGTAAGATTGCAGGCAGCATAAGAGTCAAAGAGAATATTAATCATGATTCTATTGTGCCCATAACAAAAGTTTCATATTCAATTTTCTCGTGCGCATCCTCTGAGGTTAATTTTTTAAAAACTTTATTAATAGGTAGGAGATGCAACGAAAAAAACCCACTATAACTAATTTCTAAATAAACTTTGGGTTTTCCAAGAAAATGTGACATTTTCCCATGAATGTGTTTTACTTGAATTGTAATAGGCTAATGTTACAAGTAAATATTTCATATTCATATCGTGATACTTCCAAATGTCTATGAGGTTCAGAAAAAATTAATTCATTTTGATGTTATAGAAATTCTATTTCCTTATTTTGTTTATAATTTTAAAATGATTGCAAAGTTGTATTGCGCACACCGATAGACACTTGTACCTAACGTCTGCCTTGCCCATGAGAAGTTCGGGCTAGGCATTCCTTTCTCCAGTCAAACTGCTTTGCAATCGCGAGATGAAGCCTGTGTAAGCAGATTATTGAGGTTAAAAGGAACAAATGCTGATACGGCAATGATGACGTCGTCACTTGGCAGGAGATTGCTCTCAGCCAGCTAAGAGTTACGTTACTTGCTGTAAGAGATACGACGTTTAGTATTTTCAAATGATATTTTAGTGTTTTTTAATTCTCCACCGCATGAGAAGAATGTCTGAAAAAAAAAAACAGTACCAAAATTGAACAATATATTAGTTTCATGTTGGCATTATGTTAAATAAATATTCCTTATTCAAACTATATGAAAAGGTTTCCATACAAATTCTATATATATTATTAGCCCTGTATAAGATTCATATAGGATTATTTCATAGATAACATTTTCACTTCTAGACTTCCTGACTTTAAAATCTCTTTTATTTTATTTTATTTATTTTATTTATTATTAGTTTATTTATTTATTTATTTATTTAATTTTTTTTTTTCATTGACTACGAATATAATCACCGGGACAGACAATATGTCAGTAGGTTTTTGGATATGTGTTTGAACTTTTAGCTTATTTGTTCATTACTAAAGCGTTAAGTTAGAGTTCAAATCTTTACGCATATATATTTAGATATTAATTAACCTATGGTTACGTTTGCTTATTGATTTTATCGTGATTCCTTTTTATTATAATTTGTAACCCTTCCGACTTCTTACGGAGTGTATTATATTGACTCCACTTGTATCCATATTTATCTTATTTTTTTATATTTATTTATTTATATTTTTGTTTTTTTATATATCTTTGATAAATTAATGGTTGGCTTGAATATGTGGAAAAGTGTTTCTAGCGGCGTACCGTATAAGGCTACTTGCGGCTCAATTCTATAGATACAAGATAATAACAATGATAAAGGTATTTAAACCGCGAGAACCGCTATAATCCAGTTCGGATCCAACATCACGAGTTGTAAACTCGTAAGACATTGACACTTCCTATTTAATTATCCGTTATTCTACAAAAACAAAGATTGACTCTGGGTGATATATATTATTGGTTTTCTTTTTTAATGGAAAGGAATTCACACAACGTGTTAAGGAGATTATTATTGATTTACACCACCCGAGTCACAGATTATTATGTGTTGAATTCCATGTTTACTGATTTAGCACTCATAAATATTCGTAACGCACTCAATTGCGGTGTTTGTTTTTAGTGCTATTAATTCTATATAACGTGTCAAGGAACTATTAACACTAAGAAGTGTTTATTCCCTCTGTCAGACTCGTAATTCTGTTAATAATTTAGCGGATGACCTGGTTTGGCTTCAGTTTCCCCCGTGCGCGTTGTTTCGATGATTCGAGCCCTTGAAAGATCCGATGCTGCAGACGCGTTGGCGTGTTTCTTGGAGTGCCGGAAACGCTCACTAACGATGTTTTCTTGAATGATTCTAATGAGAGACGAAGCTTCCGTTGCCGTAGGAAAAGGACACGTCGGTTTTGTTTCTTGAAGTTATTCACTAAACGATGATACTAAGTGCTTGACGAATCTTGTTGTTTTCTGAAGTCGCTCACTAACGATGATACTAGGTTGCTTGACGAATCTGCTGCTTCCGTCGTCGTTGACTTCTTATGATACATGATTTATTATTCTGGTTTTTTCTTCGTAGGACGTTTGTAGAGTTCTTCTGGTCCGCTGCCACAAATATTAGGCTTGTGCCTTGTATGATAAGGCGCCCTATGAGGGTAATGTTAGACTAGCGATAATCTATACGCTAAGTCGGTTGGTATTGCACTTCCATCTTCAATGGAGTGTCTGGGGTTTTGTAGATCACTTACGAAGTCGGTATTATCTTTACGACGATGTGTTAAACTCATGGTTCGGTGAGGTTCTTGTAGAAAACACTAAGTATAAAAAATAGATATAATTTCTTCTGAAGTTTTACATGGTGAAGATCAGGTATGATTGTACAAGTCTTCTAATAACGATAGCTTGATCGCTTCTGCCAATGATGATGGCTAATCCTATTCCTCTACATGATAAAGCTTAGGTAAAGAGGTACAGGTCTTCTAATGACGATAGCTAACTCTCTTCTGCTTGTCTACCATCTCTGTTACAAGTTATGAAGGAACGGAGACAGTAGTTCGAACATATGAACATACTATCAGATAACATAGTTTCAATACGAAACACAATCGAATGAGACAAGCTACAGATCACGTAGGCCGTTTGAATAATTAGGTCCGGGCGGGGTAGTTGTCTCAAGCAGGGAGCTTGTACTAATGTTTATAAACAATTGAATGACTACAGGTGACGGCATGTTATCTTAGCCTACATACTTATTGTATACGTCATCTTTAGCGTCTCTAGTCTGATCACATTCCTGCAAGCAATCTGGTTTGACCTCTTTAGTTTTAGACTTTTATATATGGACTACACATCCATTATTTTTTATTATGTAAACACTTACATATATATATAATATATATATATATATATATATATATATATATATATATATATGTATATATATATTATAACGTGTGTTTTCGTGTGTATTTATGTCCTTGTTTATGGAAACACGTATGGAATAAAATCAACTTTGAGGACTACCCTGCTCATGTGTTGAAATTTCCAAGAAAAGAAAGAAAGAAAGAAAGTAAGAAAAAAAAAAGAAATGGAAAAAAGAGGAGTTGAGCACATGGAATTCCTAGAGAGAAGAGGCGTCGAGTAACACTGCCATCCCTCTTCATGAAAGTCAAGTCGTCCATCAACTGTGGCTGTTGTTATCTAAAGACAAAATGACACTTCAATTAATGCCTCAATGGAACTTCGCGTTCAATCAGTCAGACAGAATTCAGATCGAGTTTATTTTTACTCCGCTGATGTTGCAAGTGCTTGTACGACGATGGAGTGCCTCTCCTCTTTGGTTCTTTTCTCGTTTTTTCTTTTGGTCAGATCGCGGATGGAAAAAGCGGTTGGGTCTGACCCTCTGGCTTCCTCTTCGGGGAGGGAGAGGTGTCCTCTGTCGATAAACAGTTTTGGCTTCTTGTGTGCATGTCTGCATTGCTTTATTTATTCGTGCGTTTACTGATTATTCAAAGTGATGATGTGATCAGTCATTTATTTCCTGTGTATTTATTTTCTATTACACTCCAGAGAGAGTAATATATTATTTAATTGATTTCCATAGAACTAAATTATTAGTACCTTTCGCAACAAATTTGATTTGCTGTTTGTACTACTCTCTGATGAATATTTAAGATTTATAGCCAGTCAATTTATACATTACACACACACAATATATATTATATATATATATATATATATATATATATATATAACTATATATATATTATATATACATATACATATACATATTACTGACCTACGAGCACCAACAACATACAGTACTAGATCACGGGGAAGAAAAAGAATCAGTGTATGGTGTTGGACGTTCTTCTCCACTTGCTCTAGTGTCAATCAAATTTTTCTCCCATGAGAGGTTAAAAACTGCAAAACAGAATCACCACCATTGCATTGTGTGGTTTACGGAGCTACACTTGTACATCGTACTCACGTTGCAGAAAAGTGAAAGTAGTACATAGATAAGACTTCAGGTTTTGAATGTACTTGGATGTGATTTAGAAAAGGATAAACCTATTAAAACCATTTTGTTCACGGAGAGAAGAAGTTGATACGGAAGAAACTGAGATAGAAATAAAAAGGCAAGAGGTTTAGAATTGGGCAGAACAAAGAGCAGTTGTGTTCATGGCAAGGATGGGGAGTACTTGTTGCGTCAGGAAGACTGCAGGGCTGTTACAGGGTTAAAATGTCTTGGTGATTGGGTCGTATCAGTGAGATTGGTTGTGGCGAAAGAGATATTAGAATGGTAAGTATATACGGTTCAGGAATGAAATAAAAGGTGAAAATGAGAGAGAAATTTTCAATAGAAAACAATATAACATTTCTTTGACAACATGAAACGGAGCTTGTGTGCAGTGATCCACCTACAACGATAATAAACAGAAACAAAGGGTTATCTGATTAATTTTGAATCTGTGGATGGAATGAGGAGGGAGGTTCTTGTAGAAAAGTCTTCTACAAGAGAACTAATTTATTATGATGCATGCTATCTGGAAGAGAATATTCGTGATATACTTTGGGTAGAGAAAATGGATCAAATGATATTAAGGTAATAAGGTAAATTTAGTGGGAAGAAGCCGAGCAGTTAGACGTATACATGGTCATAAATAGTGGAAATATAAAATAATTTTTAGCTGAGCGTAAAATATGAAATTGTATATGAATGCAAAAATGCGTGTCGGATTAGAAAGAAGTCAAATCAGATCTGAGAAGTTGGATGCGAAATGGTATACTCGTAGGATTTCAGATACCATATCGAAAAAAGAGTTTAAATGAACAATTTGAAATTTCAGGAATAAGATCACTGGATAACTGAAAAGGATTTTCAGAAAATCACGATTATCCCTAAATTATATAAGTGTAAAAGTCAACAACACTTCGTATGGGTTGCAGGATTGGTGGTTTTAACAGTGGTTGGTGTACAATCAGGCCTGAAGCAAGTGTGCGCTACTTTTCCTTGGGTACATATATTTTCATAGATGGAGTGAAGAGCGAAAACAGAGATGAAAAGATGTATCAGATAGGGAGAGACCCGGCAGTAGATGTAACGGCAAATTTGTGGGCTAAGAAAAAAGTGATCTTGAATGATGTGCGGCGTGCCTGACGTTTAGAGACTTGTTGGTGATAGTGAGAGTATCCAAAGAATTTGTTTATTTTTGCATGGGATAGCTATGGGCAGATGTTAGCTATGGTAGGATGAAAAGTTCAGTGAAACTAGGAAGATGGGGCAATTAATGTTAGTGTCGAGGATGGAAGGATGAAAGTTCTTGCTTCACATGAGGATATTAGAGTAAAAGAGAACAGGATTTTATCAAAAGGCTTTGAAAAGGAGTATCTATTTAAGCTCAAACTATGTATATAGAGTTTATTCTTCTGTATGGGAAGAGTGCGCGAGCCGGATTGCTACAAAGAAAGAAAGTGTCAACCTTTGATTAAAAAGGTTTTTATCTTGAACTTTAAGTAAGCATGAAGGCTAGGAAGAGGTTAACTAACTATATATATATATGTGTGTGTGTCTGTGTGTGTGTGTGTGTGTGTGAGAGAGAGAGAGAGAGAGAGAGAGAGAGAGAGAGAGAGAGATAGGTTCACAATTGGTTGGAAGGGAAGAGATAGAGTTATGAGTAGATATACTGGGAGCAATGTTGGAACGAAATGCCTTAATTTCCAGGTGCCACATGATTAAGTGCAAGATAGATGCGAGAGGAGCAATGGGTGAAAGGAGGTTGGGGGGGGGGGGGGGGGTGGTGGGGAGATTAAGGGATCTTTCGGTGAAGGCATATGAAGCTCTGGTGTTGAAAAAGTTTCCAACATAAGAGTTCATCCTTGATTCAATGATGTTATCTTTTTCCTGGAGCTAAACCACTTATTAATAATATATATTTAGTTAGCTATATATATATATATATTAATTAGAGATATATATTATTGTGTATATATTATAGACATATCATACATACATTATATGTATACATACACATAAACACACACATACACACACACACACACACACACATATATATATATATATATATATATGCACATATATACATCTATCTATCTATCTATCTATCTATATATATATATATATATATATATATATATATATATAGTATATATATATATACTATATATATATTTATATATATATAATGTATGTATGTATCTATGCAGATATGAATATACATATAAAATATATACATATATATGTTTATATATATGTATGTATGTATATCTTCTTCTTTCTCACCGTTATCCCTAAATTAAGGGGTCGGTTGCCTGATGCGCCTTCTCCACTGCCTTTTATGAAAGGCATCATCCTCCACCAACCTCCTCTCTCCATATCTTCCTTCACTTTATCTCGCCATCTAATTCTGTCTCCCTCACGATCTTCTCGCTCTAACAGGTTCTTCCCAAGCCCTCTTCATTCTCTCCTCGTCATCCATCCTGAACACATGCCCATACCATCTCAATCGTGACTCTCTTATCACCTCTGTAATCTTTACTAAGCCTGCCCTTTTTATTTCATCATTTTCCAATCTCTCAAGCAGCGACATTCCCAAAATCCACCTCAGCATTCTCATCTCTGTTCTCTTTAGCTTTACTTCCTCTTTTCTTCTTAGAGTCCATGTTTCTGCTCCGTACATTAACACTGGTCTTATCACTGTTATATGTCTTGACTTTTAGCTTTATTTGCATTTTCTTATCACATACCACTCCAGCTACCTCTCTCCACTCCCCCCATGCAGCTTTTATCCTACTGTCAACTTCAGCCTCACATCCTCCCTTATGGCTTAAAGTAGATCCTAAGTATTTAAACTTTTAGCCTGTTTTATAATCGAGCCTCTCTTCTTTCTTGTATTACTAATCTGTCTCTATCTTCCCTACTGCTCAGCAAAACCGCTGTTTCATTCACATTCACTTTTAAGCCACCCCTCTCCTGCCACTCTCCAACCTTTCTGTGGCAGGTCTCCTCATTTTCAACAGTAATCACCAGATCATCGGTGTACAAAAACTCCCACAACTCTTCATTCTTATCCCTTCACTCAACACATCCATTACCAGCACAAAAAAAATGGGCTTAATGCTGACCCTTGGTGTAACCCAACACTAACTTCAAAGTTTTCTGTTTCCCTAACTGCTATTATCACTTTTGTGCTCAGAGCTAATGATTTCCCTCTAGCCTCTTTTCCTGTAGCTGTCTTACTATGAAGATGGCATCCACCATCCCTCTTCTCTCATGAATCCATATTGCTGTTTCCCAATCTTTACAATCTCTCTTAATCTCTCATCCAGTATTCTCTCTAAAAACTTTAAATCCATGCTCTCTTAGTTTAATTCCCCTGTAGTTACCACAATCCATAACATCTCCTTTCTGCTTGTACATACTATATTAGACTCCCCTCCCAGTCCCTTGGCATTTCTTTCTCTTCACACATAGCTTTTAATAAAACCAGCATCCATTTTCCCCCTCTGTACCTAGTAATGTGAACATTTTAGTTTGGAACTGCGATGGACCTGGTGATTTACCATTCTTCATTTTCCTTAATGCTCTCTTCAATTCTGTATATCCTGTGTCTTCATCACTGGTCCCTCCACCCTCTGTGCTCCCCCATCTCCTCTCTCATTTTCAGTATTTAACAGGTGTTCAAAATACTCTCGCCATCTCGTCTTAATGTCTTCATCCCTATACAATATATTTCCATCACTATCCTTCATGACACCCAATCTACCCACATCCTGTCTCAGCCTCTTGAAACTTATAGATATCCTTTCTCCTTCTCTTGTACCTAGTCTTTCATTCAACTGCCCTCCCGCCCTTCCAATAGCCATACCTACCCTCCTCCTCCTCTCCTCTCCTTCTTCCCTGTTCCTTACCTCTGCACCATGTGCATGCCTTACTTTACTGTCCTTAAATGCGTTTGATTTTCTTTTAATTGATTCTTGCACCTCTTCATTCCACCATTCTAGCACCTCTTCATTCCACCACTACTAGCCTTTTACTAAAAAGTCCACCTGCAAGGAGCAGTTTCC
>NC_061107.1:135992041-136037041 GCF_015104395.2 Macrobrachium nipponense | reverse complement strand
CATGCATAGTGGTCTGTGTTTTTAGATAATTTGTTAATTGGTGAACTGATGACACTGACGAGGATGTACAAGTGGCCGGTGACGACTTTGGGAGAGCCTGCAAGTGAAAACAAGAGAAACTGCATTTTAGCAGTAGCGAGGTATTAGAGCCAAGCAGATTGAATGGTGGATGCTGGCACGAATGGAGGATGACAAGAAATGGCTGAGTCGTATGTAGTGGATGCTGGCACGAATGGAGGATGAAAAGAAATGGCTGAGTCGTATGTAGTGGATGCTGGCACGAATGGAGGATGAAAAGAAATGGCTGAGTCGTATGTAGTGCCGGAAAAGAAGTAAATCAACGAAAATACCGATTAACCAATTTACGATTGCGTCAATTTACACTGGGTACAATTTTTTGTGTTTTTTTTTTTTGTGATATAATGAGTTATCCAGTATTGCGGAAGATTATTACTATTCGTTTCGAATTAGATCTCCCTCGATATTCAATCTTTTTCCATTTTTCGTCAGTCCCGTTTTTTGTCGACCTTGAAGGTTTCTCAGTACTGAAATTTTTATGACTAACCTCCAACTTTTCCAACGTTATTCAGGGTATTTTTCCGTTTGAAATGATCTCATGTATTCCATTCTTTCCCCAACCTACTCGGAATTAAATCTTAAAACTTTTATCGACTTAGATGTAAGAGAATTCCATTACCTTTGATTCAGATCAAATAAGGCTTTACCAAACTTGAAGATTTTCCTTTTCCCTCTGACAATCTCTTTGTCCTTTAAAAGGGAGGATTTTGAAAGCAGACAAATGGCTAATTGCTATCCTGCCTATTTATTTATGGAGTGGTAATCTTCTCGCTTATGAACATGATAGGAATTGATTAGAGTATTCGTCTCTGGAAATTTAGCCCTTTGCGAACCAAACGTTTTCCGTTTCAAACTCACTTTCTGATAAGATATAGTTCGTGGAGTACGAAAAGTATCAATTTACGCCTTGTAATGTCACACTATCTTATTTGCTCATTATACACATTACATAAAATGAGCCACTCATTCAATTACTCAAAATTATTTATTCCATTAGCCGTAATGTCATTATTATTATTTTTTTTATACTCTTCGTAACATTAAAAAGTGAAACTGCTTCGAAGAAACAATCGAGTTTTCTGTAGTACAGTGTATAATGCTTTGTGAAACTCTCAGCGACGGTACATGAAACTCAGCCGCGGTCCATGAATCCTTTAGCGACGGCCTTGTGGTGGCTTGTGTTGTTGGCACTTGTAGCGGTACCAGACGCACGATCATGGCTCACTTTACCTTAAATAAAATAAAAGCCTACTGAGGCTAGAGGGCTGCAATTTGTTATGTGTGATGATTGGAGGCTGGATAATCAACATACCAATTTGCAGCCCTCTAGCCGCAGTAGCTTTTCAAGATATAAGGGGGGGCAGAAACAGCGCAGCCGGACAGACAAAGCCACATCAATAGTTTTCTGTCCTTTAGAATGCACTAAAATTCCACACGGAATTTATGGACTTTTTTTTATATATTATTGTCTTCAGGATATTGTTTCCCTCAGAGATGATTAATTTGCCAACATTTGTTTGTCCTGTGTGACTCTTCATAAATATTCAAGAGGTGATTCAATGTAAATAACAACTAATTTCTACTTACATACTTCTGTAGGTAATTTTATTTACTGTTTAGATTGCCGCACTGTTTTATACAATTTTTATATACCTGCCCAGTCAGAAATGAATCAGCATTTCAATATTGTTACTCACTACTATACGTTTATCTTACGAATAATTTTGGACACAAAGTATTCTTGCCAACTTTCTACATGTGTTTAACTTTTCTGAAATGCAACCAGACAAGTAATAGGTGAGTATCTTCGGACGCCTTTCACTCTGCCTCTGTCTGTTGTTTCGTAAAAATCCCCGATTGTGTTATATGACCTTTTTCTGTGAGACCCACCATTACTTCACAGTATCTTGGTACATCTGTTGCAATGTCTCTTTGGCTCCCCAGATCATAACCCAATATTTTATCATCTTTTTCATGCATCGTTAAGGGCTCCGTTCGTCCCTCTTCGGACTTGTGCTTTTACGAGTCCTTTATGATGAATACACGGAAGCAGATTTTATGTACAGAGCTAAAATTGTCTCTCCATCAGGATGAATGTCACGGTTATGAGGTGGATTCAACGTCTTTACCCTCTCCCCCAGTTACACTATGCACTGCATGTTTAGTTTCCTGGTAGAGTGTAAACAATAAGAATATATGCACGCAAATATAGCTTACATTTGCATATGAACAATATTTACGGAATATTATGAATAAAGCCATCGACATATTAAGGAGAAAGGATTTTTCCTCCCCAAACGAAAGGACAAAGGCACGATATCTGCCTGACGCCTGTCTGTCTGTCCTGTCCTGTCTGTCTGTCTTCTGCCTGGGGGGGACCGGGCCTGTCCTGGTCCTTTGTTTTTTTCTTGTCTGTCTGTCTGTCTGTCTGTCTATAAATCTCTCTGTCTCTCTCCTTCCTCAGCCGGCGGCCGCTTCATTTCCTCAAACAAACGACCCCAGATGGTGTGAGAGGAGGCAGTTGACCCTCATTTACGTCGGACAGAAGAGGTGATTACGATTCTTTACGAAAGTCATTAGTTAGCTTAAAGGATTATTATCTACCATTTGCATAAGTTTCCATCATGTTAGCAGATTAGGCCACATTACCTTGAGGTGTGAACAAAGGAAAAGAGAACGGCGGAGGAAGATGCTGCTGCTTTTAGGTCGATAATAGACTTTCTTTTTTAATTTGAAAATTCTAAAATGGTCCAAGACGCTGTTAATCAGATCCTAGCAGTGGTGGTTACGAAGACAGTGCAGGCTAGATTTATCAAGTGAAGAAAATCATAAAAGTTAGGACCAGATAGATGTAATTAAGCATGGTTATTGATAGTATGGTTAAAAAAAGTTAATTCTGAGGGTTTAATTCCTCTGAGGAACAGGAGGTTTGGAGAAATTGCTCGTCTTGTAGGGTTCGATATGACCACTGAGCGTGTCTGCGTATTTTATTCGTGACCCTGACAGGTAGAGAGAGAGAGAGAGAGAGAGAGAGAGAGAGAGAGAGCACTTTGTCCAGGCTGTTAAGGATATCCCGCTATCGAGTGAGAACATCGGCTGCAGCTAAATTTTCTCTTGCAAACCAATATTTTCGGCAGCGAACAGCTCCGAGAGATTTAGCGCCGTACCCAGGTCATCACATTCTGTGCTGCTCGAAGCTTTCAGAATAAAGAGCTCTGTGAAACTGTAAAGGGATACGTGAAGAACAAAAAGAGGATGTCGAGATAAAGGAAAATTGCGTAAAAGAATGCATTCACACCGCAGGAAAAATCAGAATCTCTTTTTATCATCGAGTTGTTATATGGAATGAAAAATGAGGTAAAGTGTAATTTAAAGATCGTTTCAAGTAATTGCTGATGGCTCACACTGTAGCACTAAATAACTCTAATTTTCATTAAAATGAAAAAAAGAAATATTCAAAATTTGAATACTAATATATATTTCTTTCACAAAATCAGGGTAACTACGTCATGAAGTATCGTTTTAACAATGGCGTTAAAGTGAAAATCAAATAAAGGTACGCATATAACATTTTACATTCGGCTTTTATTAAATATCAATTCATCTTACTGAACCCAAGTTAAATCTGTATTATTCAGCTAAGAGGAAAACGCGACCTGTTGGAGGGTTGCAAAAGAACAAACCATTACCGACTTGTAACGTGATGCAGTAGCCGTCTTTTCAGGGAATTCTTGATTAAAAGGCTCAGGGATCCAATATCAGGATCCGAGTTTGCGAAAGTTGCAAACTTCTGGGCAATAGCCGATCGAGAGAACTGATAATTAAGTTTGTTACGTTATGCTGTATATAAGTTTACATGTTGCATTTTGCAATATATACACTTTTTCCATTTATGCACACACACACACAAACACACACACATAATATATATGGGGATATATATAGAGATATATATAGATATATATATATATGTATATATATATATAATCACGCACACGCAAACACACACACACACACACACACACATATATGTATATATATATATATATATATATATATATATATATATATATATATATACATACATACATACTACATACATATATATGTACGTATGTGCATATATGCTTAATATATATAAGTGCTGCCGAAGAAGAGAGAATACAGGTAAGTGTCGAAATAGAATGCTTTCTTAAAATGCATGGACTGAGAAGGGATGGAAGTGAAGGGTGATAATGAATAGCTACGAAGATATTCCCATAAAAGTTGGTAATATGTGTGCAAGGATGGATGAGAGTGCGTCTAGTAGGTGGTTTGGTCCGTAGGAGAGAATGAATGCTCTTGGATTGCTGAAATTTGTCATTTTTGAGGTGAACGAAGAGGAAGACTAAGAAGGAGTTGATTCAATAGATTGGGTGAATGGTTTGAATCGAAGGGATGTAGTATCTGCATAGAAGGTTCACTTTTATTCTATACGGATATGGAGAAGGTGACCAATACGCTTGATATATATACTACATATATCATGTTCATTTGTAATATATATATATATATAGATATATATAAATATATATTATATATATATAGATATTATATATAATTATATATATATATATGTGTGTGTGTGTGTGTGTACACGTGCATACTTCCATACCACAATGGATATACAATCGCTCGCAGGAAGGGTTAAAGGAAAATTCGGAGATACAAAGCTTTCGTCTAAAATTTAGACGAAAGCTCGGGTTGTTTCCAATTTCCCTTTATGTATATATTAATTTACATATGTATATTATATACACCCACAAGTTAATGCAATTATGTATTTATGTACAGAAACGTAGATTTTTATAATAATTCTTAAATTCTTCAGTCTAAATGCTCATTTTTATCTAAAGCACAACAATTTTGTTTAGTACCTCTATAGCTTTTTTGTCAGTGTTTTAATGCAAAGCTATAAAAGGACACTCACGACACCAATTAATCCATAACTGCACAATCAATGTTGCAATCCATTTTGCACGGCGGCTTCGATCTCTAAGTGCTTGTAAGTGCACGCATGATACATTCCATAAGTACACAGTATATAACTTTCTCCATATATATATACATATATATATTATATAATATATATGTATATATGTTTTGATATATATATACATACATATATAATACTAATTATATATATATATATATATGTATATTATGTATGTATATATATATACATACATATATATTATATATATTATATATATATTATATATTAATATATGATATATAATATATAATATATATAATTATAGTATATATATATATAAACTCACACATTTATAGAAAATTCATACGGATATACTCCCGTGTACAGGAATATTTCAGTTCGTAGTTTTTAGCACCAATAAATTTTCCGTGAGCTGGTTAATGTTAATTCCGTCATTTTCTCAGACTATAAAAGAAAAATTTTAATATGCAAAAGAAAAATTTGTTTTCAGAACGAATATCGAAAGGTAATTTTTGGGAAAATTTAAAACAAGTAACATGAACAAAGAGTGAACACAGTTTTCAAATATCTCTAATATTTCTATCGGAGCTTTTAATTTTAGTGTAGTATTTCAATTGATAAATTTTTCCACCAATTCTTCCACGCTAACTAAAATTTCATGAACGTGAATTTTAACATTCACGGAAGCACAGGAAGGGAAAAAAATGAAGATGAATTTTGTAGACGCTAACATGAATGAAACTATAAAAGGTTACAGCAAAGAGCATAATTCCTTTGGTCAGTTTCATTTAACGTTATCACGTCGTGAGGCCACGATGGAAATGAGAAACATTAAAGTGATTATGACTCCAACAAGGGATGAAAAAATATCAAGAAAAATACGTGTAACAGTGTACGACCCAAAGAAGTTTTGGCCGTGAATTTGAAAACTGGGCTCAACATTTGGTCAGAATTCCTTACTTAAAGTTAAAAGAATCATCTTTATTACCATTTTTTATTTGAATACATGAGAACTGGGACGCTTCAGCTCTCCGGTATTAAGTATAGATGCTATAGTAGATTCACATCAACCGTGCATTTGATGTCTAGGCCAGTCCCTTACGGCGCCTCCTGATAGGCTGTTGATAAACCAGTCACAGGGTTGGAAACTCAGTCTCTCGAGAGAGTTCACATGGGTAGGATGTATGTTCCACCTCTCCTGAGGGATACTCTTTTAAAAGTATCCCTCAGGAGAGGTGGAACATACATTCTGCCCATGTGAACTCTCTCGAGAGACTGAGAGTTTTCAGCCCTGTGATGGGCTTATCAACAGCTAATCAGGAGCGTCGTAAGGGACTGGCCTAGACATCAAATGCACGGTTGATGTGAATCTACTATAGTATCTGTGAGTAATTATAATGACAGTATCTGAATTATAGCAAAAGAGGGGAAAAATGTTTAGCGAAATAAAATTAAACAAAGTAAAGGGGATGTCTCGGATTTTAATTAGAAGCCAAAAATGTTGACATGTAACCTTTCAAATAAACTATATGAAGAGTAGGATAGAAAACTGTTCTTTCCCCAATTACTGTAATCAGGAAAAGCTAGTGAAAAGAAGAAAGCTAAGTCAGTCCGCTTACCATATTGGGAGGTTTTTAATCAGGTTTGGAATTTGCGATTAGCAGATCGTTTAAAAGGAATTCCAAGCATAAATAATTTGTGTCAATCAATTATTTTCACACACGCATGAGAATATTTTTACGGATATAAATTTGCTCTTTGATTACTCTGTAAACTACTGTATATTCGACCTGAGCCGTTGGAAAGTCTAAGAATGCTTTATGTATTCAATACAATGCAGCCAACTTTCCCCCTAATTATATCAACAAACGACGCCCGTTTAAGGTCGTGCACGATACACAGCCATAATGAATTTTTTTTTTTTAAGTACAACCGTTTTCCTAAAAACCTGTGAGAAATTCTAATTTTCTCTTTGAGTGGGCGGGCAGGTTTATAAACAAGACAAAATGCTGCAGAGAGAGAGAGAGAGAGAGAGAGAGAGAGAGAGAGAGAGAGAGAGAGAGAGAGAGAGTGGGAGAGAGAGACTAAACCAATTCTTTACACTAGACGGTTTCACCGGCCGGCAGGAAAGTAAATAAACGTGGCCGTAAAAGCGCGGATACACCGAGGTAGAAAAGAGCGCTTAAACAACTACCTGCATAAAAAATGCAGACTTTCCCCTACACAATGATAGATGACAACATTTAAAAGGCCTCGCTTTTTATCCGCTGCCTTTAGGCACAACTGGAGCCTAAGGTTAGGGCGAACACTACAGAGAGGGCGGGAGGAAGGGAGACGTAACGTCCTCTATATAGGATGACAGATCAATCAATAGAAAGATGGAAATAAAGTACTGCCGCAAGACGCATTGGCCATGAATAAGACACGGTAGCGAAATAGAGAGAGAGAGAGAGAGAGAGAGAGAGAGAGAGAGAGAGAGAGAGAGAGAGAGCCGCAGTAGAAGAATGAGAAATGGCTGGGTAATAATTACGTTGGCGCAAACTGAGGTTGATTTTGATGGATTTTTGCAGAAAATGACGTTGGATGTCTTAGAGAGAGAGAGAGAGAGAGAGAGAGAGAGAGAGAGAGCCATTTCTTTTTTCTTTCATCCTACTGATCGATAGCACGATAATGTCACTTTGCTCTCTCTCTCTCTCTCTCTCTCTCTCTCTCTCTCTCTCTCTCTCTCAGAAGATTACTTTGTGGTTAAATGAATTGAATTATGATTTAAATGAGAGGGCAGATAGCATTTTCTTCTTCAAATTCTAGTTACTGAGAGAGAGAGAGAGAGAGAGAGAGAGAGAGAGAGAGATCTTTATGTTGTAGCTTATATGAAGACTCCCCACTTTAAGTGGGCGTGGCCATTGTCAGCAGAGCATGAAAATTCAGGGTCAACACTGATTTTCCTTTCATTTATATACAAAGCTCGGTTTTATGCATGCTGGTTCGACATATTTTTTAAGCAAATGCAAAATATGAGTTATTGCATTTCGGATGCAGTTTTGCTGGAGTTCACTGGAGAATGAGTCTGGCTTCTCTGAATATTCATGTTTTTGCAAGCAAAAGAATTTCGTGGAATTATGCGTATCGAGCATAAAGCTAGCGATAAACCAGCAAAATCTCTAGTAGTCTGTTGATATGTTGTGTGTGTGTGTGAGATGTGTGTGTTTGTGTTGGTGTACATGTGTTGCGATTACATATAACATTGTCGATATCGGTGTGTGATTCAAGAATTTATACTTCATCACGACTTTTCAGCTATGTATACTATTCATTTTGTCGGCAAACATTATAAATCAGTCAGTTCCTTTATTCACACTTAATTAATTATATCAGTAGCTTATTCTACGTGAGACTACTACTTCTTTCCTCAGGAGAACTTCTGTCAGCCGTTTGTACAGCCTCTCACTGAAGCGTTCTTCGATCTTTACGAAAATCTTCGACAGTGAGGAAATTCGCAATGACTATGAAACATGTTTATTTTACAAACTCAACCAATCTGAAATGCCATTAAGTTACATAGCAAACTTCGTGAGAATATCCTAATGGGAGTATATGAAACTGAAGCAGTCAGTTACGTAACAGATATCTTCAGGTTCCCTGCCATGTTTTCCTGTGCTAAATAACAGTTTCTTCAAAATAACAGATATTCTCCCTTAACCTCTCAACACGCCACCCGAAAATGAGTTGAGGATCCAGGCCAATTGGTACGATAGAAGACTTGCAAATGTCTAGGGAATTCAATCATCACATTTCATAACGCGGTTGAATGTCCCTTCAGCGCCAGTGTTACCATTCAAAAGTTTTTCGATTTTCTGGTCTAATTTTGACATGCTGATCGAACTACCTGAATGAATGACAATAAGTATTGTACTAATGGGTTTATGGATTTAAGGCCTTTATTATTTTGTGGCAGAATATGATGGATTATGCTGGTATGCTGACAAAAGTATATGCTTGCAATCGCCACCACACGTGATGTATAATATGCAGACGTCCCATAGAGAAAAATGAATCGGTGGATTTATTGTCTTTAGTTTTTTAATAGCCTTTCTTGAAGTTTTCATTTTGAAGATGTTTTAAAAGACAACAGGCGAAACCTGTCAGGATTCATAACATGAAAAGGTTCATAACTAGGGTGTCATTTTCATTTTATCATGTATTACATATACTTACGAATGTATATGCATTTTTTTAAAGCATCGTTATACTTTCAGGTGATAATAAAAATTATCATAAGTCGTGCAGTATGTTTTCTAAGATCAGATAAACGTACATTTGACTGAATATTTATTTTCAACGGCTACAAAGTTCGTGAATAACGGGAAAAGTTTTCGCTTAGTTTCCGCTGATTCTAGGTAAGTTTACGACTTAATGAGAATGTGAACACCCGCCTGATTATTTTACAAAAGGCTCATTAAAAGTACGACAGGCAATTGTTAAAGATGAGAGAATATTACATGTGTAAGTATCCAACTAACAGAAAAGCATTATGTGTCTGTTTAGAAATGTAATTACGTGCATAACTGAATTAAAATAAAAGAAAGTGGGGGGCGAAATTGTAAGCTTTTATCAAGACCGCTGCTTGTTTCCATGCAAGTGATGGGAAAAGTTAAGAAAGAAATAGAGACTATACTGTAGATTAGATATGAGAGAGAGAGAGAGAGAGAGAGAGAGAGAGAGAGACTGCGCATGTCAATGTCACACTTTCATAGGGTTAATTTGAACTCTCGTTTTATCTTTATTTTGTGATGAACATGTGAGGAGGCTTTCATGGTGAAAGAGAATGTGTTGTGAAGATTAACGAGGTAAGTAATCAGAAGCGAAAGAACAAAGACCAGTTTTTAAATGGCGGGTAATTTTGCAAATGATCTCATGGAGAATGTAACAGGAGAGTGCGTGACTGAAACACATTCACTTTTATTAAAATCAAATAGGTTTTATGAAGCTGCTGGAGCAGAATAAAACGGTTCAATAATCAAAAGAGGTAGTTTGTACAAGTGCTAGCAAGCTAACGTTTGCTATTTTTAGTGGTCTGTAAAAGAAAACTATTTAGATGGATTTATCTGTCCATCCTCAGACCTTAAAAATTACTGAGGCTAGAGGGCTGTAAATTGGCATATTGATCATCCACCCACCAATCATCAAACATACCAATTAGCAGCTCCTAGCCTCAGTAGTTTTTTAGTTTATTTAAGGTTAAATTTAGCCATGAACGTGCGTCTGGCAACCCTGAAAGTTCAGTGGCATCATCTGAGAGTTTCAGGGTCGTGGCTGGTTCCTCGGGAAGTGATTCTGAAGGATACTGAAGGCCTGACAAGGTGGGTGACACATGAAGGGTCATCACAGGAAAGATGGGAGAAAAGCCTCAGCTGGAAATGTTTTCATCACAAAAGGAAAACACCAGGAAAGAGGTCAGTAAGGTTTCGACGTGTAAGGCAGGAAGGGAGAGGCAAATGGCGTGATTCACGAGCGCAAGAAAAGGTGCTTGGTGCTACTAATTGGGTTTCTGCATGCATGAATCAAGCTGACCTTGGAACATATTGCACTAGTATTTTTATTTCTTTCTTTGCTGAAGTTTCAAAGGGACTTGCTTCTTTCAGGAGATATTAGTGCACAGTGAAATGATTCCATTCTTTTCTAAGCTGGGCTATCAGGAATGAAGGTCATGGATTTGAGTTATTTTGACAGCGATTTTCACGATCGAAAATACACTTCTGAACGCGTTCTTCGATCGACTTTCCATCGCATTTATAGAGAATGACGAGGAATACCCCCGCCTATTCGGTGCTTTCCATGCCGACACACCTGTCTAAGCCGTATCGCAATTTGGCATGAGCGATCATATACGAACTCAAACAGGCGAAGGAGAAGGTAAACATGACGGCGCGGGGGTTCCATTTTCTTCCCGTCTCTTGTCACTCTCGGCAGAGCCATTTCTTTTCATGTTCTGCCTTTTAGTCTGTGACTCGTCCTCCTCCTCCTCCTCCTCCTCCTCCTCCCTTTCCCTTTCATCTTCTTCCCCGTGTTTACCTCCGGAGGAATAGGCTGTGGTGTCTGCGATGCCAGTAAGCACCGATGGAGGAGGAATTAAAGGAGAGAGAAGAGAGAGAGAGAGAGAGAGAGAAGCGGAGAAAAAATCGTGTGGAATATCGCCGGGTGTTCTAACTCAGGAAATTAATAGATGAGTATCGAGCTGAGCCAATTGCGATTGTCTGTCTATTTGAGCTGTGCGATAAACGCCCGGACCCTTTTTGCATTTGTGACAGTCCCATTTTAAGATCACATTTTTGCAAGTATGTAATAATAATAATAATAATAATAATAATAATAATAATAATAATAATAATAATAAAAGATGGAGAACCAACGTAAGCATGGTGTGGATTGACTATAAGAAAGCCTTCGATTTGATACCACGCACGTGGCTAATAGAATGGGGCAGAGGAAAACACCATTAGCTCCCTGAGAAATACAATGCGTAGTAGCCATGATTCCCGACAAAAGTACTGCAAAAGATGGATGCTGGATAACAACTCAAGAAGGGAGGCAACCGAATTAACCATCTGCAGTTCATGGGCGACATCAAGCTGTATGGTAAGCGCATCAAGGAAATGGATACCCTAATCCAGACTGTAAGGATTGTATATGGGGACATTAGTATGAATTTGGAATAGAAAATATGCCTTGGTCAACATAAAAAAAGGCAAAGTGACAGGGACTGAAGGGATATAGTTACCAGATGGGAAGAGCATCAAATACATTGATGAGACAGGATACAAATACCTGGGAATAATAGAAAGAGAGGATATAAAAGACAAAGAGATGAAGGACACGTTCTGGAAAGAATATATTGAAAGACTTGAGGCGACACTCAAGTCAAAACTCAACACCGGAAATATGATGAAAGCCATAAAGACATGGGCAGTGCCAGTAATCAGATACAGCGTAGGAGTAGTGGAGGGGACGAAGGCTGAATTCGGCATCACAGACCAGAAAATTAGGAAACACATGACAGTACACAAAGTATTACACCTAAGAGCAAAAACAGACGGACTATACATAACACGAAAGGAAGGAGGGAAGAAGGCTACTAAGTACTAAGCATAGAGGACTGCGTCAACATCGAGAGCAGAGCATTACGGCAATATCTGAAAACCAGCGAAGACGGCGAAGAAATGTATTGGAAGAAGGACCGATAAAAGTAGACGAAGACCCTGAATTATAGAGATAGGAGAGTGACAAAAAGAACGGAGGAATGGCACAACGAACCAATGCACGGACAGCACGTGAGACAGACCAAAGAACTGGCTAGCGATGAAACATGGCAATGGATACAAAGAGGAGAACTCAAAAAGTAAACGGAAGGAATGCTAGCAGTGGCACAAGATCAGGCCCTAGAACCAGATATATCCAAAGAACAATAGATGGTAATAACATCTCACCCATATGCAGGAAGTGCAATATTGAAAATGAGACCATAAACCACATAGCAAGCGAATGTCCGGCACTTGCACAGAACCAATACAAAAGGAGGCTTTACTCAGTAGCAAAAGCCCCCCACTGGATCCTGTGCAAGAACCAACCAGAGGGGCGGATAGAAAAGGATCAGGCGAAAATACTTGGGACTATGGTATCAGAACAGATAGAGTGGTACGTGCCATTAGACCAGACGCGATGTTGATTGACAAAATCAAGAAGAAAATGTCACTCATTGATGTTGCAATACCATGGGACACCAGGGTAGATGAGAAATGAAGAGAAAAAAATTGATAAGTATCAAGACCTGAAAATAGAAATAAGAAGGATATGGGATATGCCAGTGGAAGTTGTACCCATAATCATAGGAACATTAGGGGCGAGATCAAGATTCCAGAAAAGGAACATGGAAAAACTAGATGCCGAAGTAGCTCGAAGACTCTTGCAGAAGAGCGTGCTCCTTGAAACAGCACACATAATAAGAAAAGTGATGCAACCTGGAACCCCACACCATAAAAACCACTTAGTCGAATTGGATGATTGTGATAGAAATTATTATTATTATTATTATTATTATTATTATTATTATTAATTTATTTTTTTTGTCTATCACAGTCCTCCCATTCGACTGGGTGGTATTTATAGTGTGGGGTTCCGGGTTGCATCCTGCCTCCTTAGGAGTCCATCACTTTTCTTACTATGTGCGCCGTTTCTAGGATCACACTCTTCTACATGCCTGGAGCTACTTCAGCCTCTAGTTTTTCCAGATTCCTTTTCAGAGATCTTAGGATCGTACCTAGTGTTCCTATGATTATGGGTACAATTTCCACTGGCATATCCCATATCCTTTTTCTTCTTCTTCTTCTTCTTCTTCTTCTTCTTCTTCTTCTTCTTATTATTATTATTATTATTATTATTATTATTATTATTATTATTATTATTATTATTATCATTTAGGAAGCAGACCCTCTTTCAAGCATACTTTATTAAAAGTAATGGCTACTTCAGCAGCATTACACTTGTAGAGATTCTTCTCTATTTTCCGAATAGCGGCTTTTTCCGTGCTACTTAGACAGGCTAGTAGAGCGCCTATAGAGGTCATGATCAAATACAGAGTCTAAATTGGTGTATATATTTGAATTTTACAGATAAACTATGATACCATAGTTATCAAAGTCATTAACGATATATATATATGTCTCTCTCTCTCTCTCTCTCTCTCTTTCTTGAAGCAAGCGAGCTTTCGTCTGGAGCTGCCAGACATCCTCGGGCTGGAAGCTGAGGGCCGGCTGATCTTGAAGCGGTGTCCGTCCTCGTTTATATTGGAGTTGACAGCAGGGGGTCTGCCCCATGCTGATATACTATTGGTCTGGTCGGGTGGTAGGTCTTCGTTTTCATTGGTGGCTTGAACCGGGTCTCAAGCCACTTTCCACGCGTTGATGGTTGCGATGCTGTAAGTCCTGCAGCCGCCTAGACCTCCTTAGCGGCGCGGTTACGTCGATGGGCGTTTCGCTACGCTGCGGGACGTCACGGCTAACTTGATTATGGTTGGCTGCAGGAGTATCTCGTTCGGGGGCGTTGTCTTCCGTGGAGTTGTCGTGCTCGGTGGTGTCATTGTTGGTGGCAGGTCTTCTCATACTCGTAGGGAGGAGAAATTCTTCCTGCGTCGTATTTAGAGTAGGTTTCACTTGCTGGATGAGAAGCGCCTCCAGCAGGTGTAACCGACGGGCATCAGGGGCCTTCCCGATGATCTTCGTGTTTTGGATGATCACATCCCGGGAGATGGACTCTTGATGTTTGGTGCGTGCGTGATTCTTGATAGCCCCCTCTTGGGCGTGGCAGGAGAGTCTCTTCGACAGGCGCATGGTAGTCATACCAACGTAGGCGCCGCTACAACCGCGGACTGGGCATGTATATTGGTACACCACATGCGTCTGCTTCAGGGGTCTCGTACCTGTGGAGAGGGTTATTTTTCATAATAAGGTCGTGCGTCCTCCGATTCTGGTAGTAGATAATTAGGTCGATATTTTTGGTGTCGTCGGTCGGGGATACATTTTCAGAAATGATTTTCTTAACTGAGTCCTCTTCTTCACGGTACTGAGAACTCATGAAGGCTTTATAATACAGCTTGATATTATCCTGGGGACGGGGTTGCGGGCTCTCACTACCGTACCATTTCTCCAGGGCTGTACGGACTTCTCTGCTTATTGATTTATTTGAATACCCGTTATTTACGAGTACTTGGGAGGCGCGGTCGAGTTCCTTATGAGTGTCCTGCCAGGTCGAGCAGTGGGAGAGGGCTCTCCTGACGAAGGCTGTAATGTATTGAGAAACACTACTCTCTCATTCTACTATGTTGAACCTTCTGGGAGTTGTTGTTGGAATCTCCCGCCATCCACGAACTGGGAAGCCAGCATAAGCATGGGTCTCCTTACTTGTAATTGATATACCATAATAAAGTACGTGAATGACCACCCTGTCTTCTTAGGACCTGAGTACTAAAGGACGAGAATGCAACAGTGGCGACGAGGAAGAACCCAGTGTACGAAGAGGTATGTCACAAATTGAATGGAGAGTTAGTGTACCAACAGACAGCCCGGCGTATCTAGCCTAGCATACCAGTTTAGGCCTGGCCAACGTCCAGACTCCAGTATTCGAGTAGCCTGAATTCAGCTGTATTTGTTGGGGACTACCGAAGTTCCATACCCTGTCAGGAAGGATGGCAGCAGCAAGGAGACCGACAATTCCCGAGTTTAACCCAGATAAGTTGGAATTATCTTGTTGGCTGGATCTATTTTCCATGAATTGTGAAGTAAATGAAGTAACAGAGGCGACAGCAAAAAGGGCTTTGTTGCTTTCTTCAGTTGGAGTAGAGACATTTTCCACGACCTGTAAGTTAACAGCACCGCAAATGCCGTCTGCAGTTCCATTTGATGACCTAGTAAATCAACTAAAGTCGCATTTTATAACAAAACCAAGTTATCATAGAGCATTGTGTGATTTCCTACAGAGGAAGAAGAAAAGTAGTGAGTCCGTGAAGGAATATTATGCAGAACTAAAATTGTTAGCTCAACAGTGTGAATTTAATAGTGATTTTGACCGAAGGTTGAAGGAACAATTATTGGTTGGTATTGATAATGAAGTATATTTTAAGGTTTTATTAGCTGATCCTTTTGAGTTTAAATCAATCTCCTCTCGTGAATTACTTGCCAAGGTTACCAATTTAGAAACTGCTTATGTTACTGAATGTAGTCCTACTTCAAGTTCTTTTATAGATATAGGCCTGCAGGTACTGTTAACAAGGTTAGGCATAAGGTAATTAGGCCTAGGCCTACAATTCTAGTGCAGACTCTAAAGGGAGAGGTAAAAGTGATTATTGTAAAGTTCAAAGTAAATGCATTCATTGTGGGCGCGATAACCATTTAGCTAATAATTGTAGATTTAAGAATGCTAAATGTTATTCCTGTGGCAAGGAAGGCCAATGTTTAGAGTACAGTGTGTCCCAATAAAAAGGCTAGAAAATAATCTAGGAATGTTAATACAGTGCATGATGTAGAGGAGTCTACTAGTAAGCATATTCCTGTTAATGAAAGTTTCCATGATTCTTATGATTTATTGAAACTTTTTGATGTTAATGTGAATTCTATTGATTTTGTCGATGATTATGAGGAACCATATAGAGAAATTTTAAGGTTAAATGGGTTTCCCCTAGAGTTTAAGAATTAGACACTGGCAGTGGGTGCATCCATATTTCACGGCATGATGCTAATTAAATTGAATTTAACCCCATTACCAACAAG
Source organism: Macrobrachium nipponense (assembly GCF_015104395.2). Taxonomy (NCBI): domain Eukaryota; kingdom Metazoa; phylum Arthropoda; class Malacostraca; order Decapoda; family Palaemonidae; genus Macrobrachium; species Macrobrachium nipponense. Next base: position 136,020,649 of record NC_061107.1, on the reverse strand, counting down.
GAAACGCTTAGCAATATATGATAAAGCTGAAATGCAAGTGTACGGTGAAATAAATTTTGACGTTTCTTTTAAAGGCCAAATGGTCCAGGGACAAAAGTTTTTTGTTGTAGATAATGATTTAAATTTAGCAGGCAGGTCTTTGATGAAGAAATTGAAATACCAGTGGGTACAAATTGATAATGTGTGTGATGATAAATTTAAAGGTCCTCTTATTACCCCAAGTAGTGCATCTAGGCCTAAGCTTGATTGTGTAAAAATGTTCAATGAGTATCAGGTGGTGGAAGGATCACCCATTACAAATTATGAATGTCAATTAATGTTAAAAGAAAATGCTGTGCCAATAGTATTTTTAAAGCTAGATCTGTTCCTTATCATTATAAATGTAAAATTTGAGAATAGTTTGAAAGAACTAGAAAGTAAAAATATAGTGAGCAAGGTCGAGCATGCTGGAGATTGGGCCATATACCTATTGTTCCTGTAATGAAGCCTAATGGTGAAATAAGGATTTGTGTAGATTTTAAGTATCTCAATACCCAAACCAGTGTTAATACCTTCCCATTACCGAGATTGGATGATATTTTGGCAAATGTAGGTTCTTGTCAGTATATTTCGAAATTGGATTTGAAAAATGCATATTTACAGGTATCTGTGAGTGAAAATTCTCAACAATATTTGATTATGAATACTCATTTGGGATTATATAAGTTTCATAGATTGCCTTTTGGGTTGTCGTCAGCACCAGGTATATTTCAGAGGTTTATCTCTGAATTATTGGCAAATATTGAGGGTGTTCATGTATTTTTAGATGACATATTGATTGTCGGAGCTACCAAGGAGGAACATGACAAGAGTTTATGTAAGGTTTTATCAATTTTGCAACAGAGAAATGTTAAATTGAATAAAGATAAATGTATTATTGGTTCTAGGGAAGTACCTTATTTAGGATACATTTTAAGTTGTGATGGAATTAAACCTGACCCAAAGAAAATAGAGGCAATTTTGGAAGCTCCAACCCCTCACTCTGTTCAATCTTTAAAGTCATTTTTGGGGCTATGTACTTATTACAATAGGTTTGTACCTCAGTTCAGCTCTATTTTATGTCCTTTATATAATTTAACCCAAAAGAATGTGGAGTTTCATTGGGCAGCAGTTCATGAAGAAGCTTTTCAGAGTATTAAGGAAGCTTTGGGAAGAGCTGATTTGTTCCGATACGTAATACAAACCCTCGGTCCTTTAACAATAGGAAGGTAACTAGCGGCAGCTGGGACGGTCGTAAGCTTCGAACAAGGGGAGAACGGTAGTTAACTGCTTGTCCGATCGTGCGCGCGCCCGCGCGCCCGAGAGGTGAAGAATCACTTTTGCTTTCGGCCGCGGGTGTGAAGGACGTGTTCGTCATCGCGCTCTGCCCGTTTCATCGTCGTATGCTTTGTTTATATTGTGTTTTCTACTAATGGTTTGTTTGATCTTGAAAATGAAACTGTAAGTACACTGTTTTCATTTTGTTTCATTACTTAATTATGAATCAACATGGAGCTATCGCCGTAGAGGCGGCGATTTCCGCTCTTTTCATGAAATTGAATTTAATTATGTCTCGGTGCCGAGGGCGGGCGCACTCGCGCCGAGTCATGTATTTTGGGCGAAAGTGTGTAATTGAAAGATGTAAGTACTCTTTTTCATTATATTTTTTGCCCTGTGGCGTTCGTTGCCGAGAGCTTGATTGCGCTCGGCACGAGCCTCTTATTTTGTATGAATAGAATGCAATGAAAGTGGATTCGCAATGCAGTTTTCTTTTCATTTTCATTTATTAATTGCATCAAATTTAATTTTGGATCAATTTCCGCTCTTACCCGGGAATTAATCCTTACGATTTATTGCTGTGAAAGTGAAATCGCAAGTGCAGTATGTTCATTTTCATTTTATAATTATGATAGGCATCATATTATTATGGATCAAGTTTCCGCTCTTACCCGGGAATTGATCTTTCCCCTTTAAGTTCTATGAACGTGAATCGCAAGTGCAAGTATTTCTGTTTCATTTTCATATTACTTTTCACTGCTGTGCGGGGGTAGGGGAAGCGAAGGTCTGCCAGGAAGTCGTCGGAAAGCTCTCCGCGACTCCCTTGGTATACGATTCTTCGTCTTCTTTCCTGCCCCCCCGCTCAGCTTCCTCGTATTTTGTATTTGGGGTCTTCCTTCCGTTCTGGGGTGGGGCAATGTCTCCCCCCCGTGCGTGAGGGAACCCCTCTTACTAATCTGTCTGTGCTACCGCAGGTGCTACATCCGTGGGAGACGACCTTGGACAGGTATGGGCCACTGCGGCTGCAGGGCGTGCCTAGCATCCACGATCTGCTGCAGCGTCTAGCGAGGTCTGGGGCGGTGACCTTGGAGGCGTCTCGCACTACAAGTACCTTCACGGCCCTTATGCCTGCTTCCCCCTCTGTCTCCTCCCATGCTGTGTCGGTGACGCCGTCTGCCGCTTCTAGCCGGTCGCCCGCCGTACCGAGGAGGGGTATGCCGCCGCCGCCTGTGTTTTCTTCGTGTTGCCTGCCCCAGACTTCCGCTGTTCCAGCAGCTCGCCCTGGACCGGCCGCCAGTACCAGCTTCCCGCTGGCTGCCATGATGATTCTACGAGGCGATGGCTGGGCCTGCCGTACCTGTCGCTGATGTGGTTCCCGCTACTGGCTTGGCTGTCCCTTCTGTGTTTACTGCTGCCGCTGTTCCTGCCGCTCCTGAGCTGGTTGCTGTTCCTGTCGCTCCTGGTTCCTGCGCCTGTCCATGCTGGTCCTGCCCATGGTGTGTCTTTCCCCAGTCCCAGGTCCTTCCGGACAGGTGCGGTCGGGCCGTGTTGCTTCGGCAATAGGCCCGACTCCGGCCTGGATGGAGGACCTGACGACTGTCCTGCGTGAGCTGACGAAGAAGAGGAAGGTGTCATCTTCGTCTTCGTCTGCTGCTGCCTCTTCCCCTTCGACTTCTAAGGCCCATAAGCCGAAGAAGAAGAAGGCTGCCTCTCCCCCCTAAGAAGTCTCCTTCGGGAACTTCTAAGGGCCCGTCCCACCTCGGTGGGACGGGGGGTCCTTCTGCTGGTCCTCCTGCTCCTTCGGGAGCGGAGCCCGTCTCCCCTTCCGTAAGGAAGAGATAGCGGGGACCAGAGGAGTATCGGTTAGCTCTGGTACTTCCTCGCCTGGTGCTAGCGGCGATGCCGCTACGCCAGGTCCGGTCTCGGTCTCTCGTTCGCGGGAGATCCCGAGTGTAAAACGCTCTCCCTCGGGAGACCGTGGCAGCCAAAGTTTCGGCGCCAGAGTTCGCTCGGCGCCAAGACCACGGCACGGAGCAGAAGGCTGGCGAGAACCGCTCAGGTGACTCTCGCCAGGCCAGCGGCCGCTCTCGCAGCGACCAGCTGGTAACCCGGGGTTTTCCCCTAAGAAGACTCCTTCGGGAACTCGAAGGGCTCGTCACACTCCGGCTGTGACGGGGGGTTCTTCTGCTGGTCCTCCTGTTCCTTCGGGAACGGGGCCCGTCTCCCCTTCTGAGAAGAAGAAGAAGACGGGGACCAAGGGTGTGCTGGTTACCGCTGGTACACCCTCGCCTGGTCTTGGCAGCTCTGCTGCTAAGCCAGGTACCGGCTCGGTTTCTCGTCCGCGAGAAGTTCCGAGTGTACGGTCTCCTTCGGGTGACCGTGCAGCCAAAGTTAAGACGCCTGAGTTCGCTCAGCGTCATGACCGAGGCACGGAGCAGAAGACTGTCGAGAGCCGCTCAGGTGACTCTCGCCAGGCCAGCGGCCGCTCTCGCAGCGACCAGCCGGTACCTCTCGGGTGACGTGACGGTCTGTGACCGGCCACGGGTTGAGGCTGGGAAGAGGTCCCCCAGGTCCCCTCGACCGACGGTACCAGCCTCGGCTGGTACCAGCGGTTTGACGTGCCGCGAGGACACTCACCGGTCTCACCGCGAAAGTGAGCTCTGCAGGTCACCTGACCGCCGCTCCCACAGGGACCGGGCGGATACGATGACCAGCAGCAGCTCGTCTGACGCCAGGGAGGGAACCCGGGGTCCGACGTACTCAGTCGAGCCGCTCGCCACAGGTGAGCGGCACGGCCAGGCCTGCAGATCGATCCCCACCGCGGGTTGGTGGATCGCCTGCAGCCCCCCACCACGTACGCTGGCGGTAAAAACTGCCAGCGAGCGGGGGGGGGAGCGTCAGGTCTGTCTCTCCACTACCTTCAACTTCCTCGGGCACCACCGGGAAAGGTACACCGCGGAATAAGAGTACCACGGTGGAAGAGCGAGTTACTAGGATGAGTGATCGTGAGAGGCCTGCGCCGCTCACGATCCCGTCACGACGCCGCATGTGCCACGTATGGTCTTAGGACCAACCAGGACGTACGCGCAAGTGATTGGAGGCAACCGTCAGGGGGGGGGAGGGGGTAGCGTCAGTTCTGTCTCTCCGATACCTTCAACTTCCTCGGCATACGCCAGGAAGAGCGAGGTATATAGGAGTGATCGTGAGAGATGCGCCGCTCACGATCCCGTCACGACGCTGCACGTGCCAGGTATGGTCTTAGGACCAGCCAGGACGTACGCGCAAGTGATTGGAGGCAACCGTCAGGGATCTGTTGCTGTCCTTCTTCTGAAGGAGGAGGGTCTTGGGAGCTGCTCTTGTTGGAGGGACTGGATGGTCCTACTCCTCAAGACGCTGTAACTTCCGAGATTCAGAGTAACTTTGCCCAGGTTATTGCACTGATTCGTCAGCACAACGACCTGGGGGAAGGATCGCCGCTCCCACCAGCAGAGCCCATGTCTCTGCTCGAGTCGTTTTGGGGCCCGAGAGGGAACCCAAACCGACGGTGGGTTTGCCGCGATCGGAGCTTGCCGATTCTGTCTTGAACCAGAGTCTCTCGTCTCCGGACAAGAAGGCTCTCTCAGTTCTGGCCGGTCGATCAAGCTACTTCCACCTCCTCTACTGCGACAGCGGCGTTTCTACGTGTCTTCGGACACCGTATTTAAATACTCCTTCGGTCCTTCTGAGAGGTTTCGACCTCGACGAGGACTGGAATGAGTCGGAGGACGGTATCGGCTCTCTCCTGTCAGGTGTCGATCAGCCCCACCCAGACGACGTTCACAGTGGCGGCAGACCCTTACCTACAGTGGAGTTCGTAACCCTCCTCGGGGGAAAAACGTTTTCTCCTGACGATACGTTTTCCCAGACTCTTGAGAGGCCATCGCCGCAAGGCGATGGCTGCTCCTACTCTTCTCCAACTGCTAGTTCCACTGGGAAGGCGAGCGAGTATCCAATTCCTCCCCATTCCCTCTCTCCTTACGGCTACGAGGGAAAGGGGAGGGATCCTACAGAGATTTCTCTGTAGGATTCCACGTTGGGGACTGCGCTACCGGGGGGACCTTCGGGTCCTACCTGACGTAAGCCCCGGTCGTTGAGGAGGGATCCTGCCCCATTCTCGATTTCTACGGGAATCGAGAGGACCACCAGCCGATATCGTTTGACGAATTCGGTGGGGGTTTCGCAGACTGCTTAGAATTCTACGTAATTTCTAGCGCATTCAGAGTGTTAGAGTTTCTTACGATCTCCAAACACTTAGGCGAGACCACGGTCCAAAGTGAGCGAGACGAGAATCCCCGATATGTTACACGATAATCGGGAACCTCGCCTATGCTCGAATTCCTGGAATTTCTAGCATTAGGAAGAAGACTGCTGCTGAAAGAAGACCATCTCACAATAGGCGACCAACCTGGAATAGAGAAGAACGGACGGGAATACAGGCGGTCCCCGGGTTACGACGGTTCCGGCTTACGACGTTCCGAGGTTACGACGCTTTTTCTTAAATATTCAATGGAAAAATCCGTCCTGGGTTACGACGCTTGTTCCGAGGTTACGACGCTGACGCTTCCGACGCTCCGAGTTAACGACGCTTTTAAAAAACGCATACTATGATAAAAATCCTTTATAGTTTAGCACAGTATATTAATAAAAATAAGTTTCTGGTTAGATTACAACAAAAATTTTGAGATTATGATGATTTTCGACACTTTTATGTTGTATTTTTCTATGTTTTTTAGTGACGCCTCATATGCGGAACTAGTTTCCGAGCGAATGAATACATACTAGTTTACATATAACAGTCCAAAAGCGCAAATAATGAAAAAATCATTGCTTGTTTCCAGTAATAATACAAAACGAAGTTTCTGGTTAGATTACAACGCAAATTCCAAGTATCCAAAGAGAGACATTATCCAGTAATTTGATCAGAGAGAGAGAGAGAGAGAGAGAGAGAGAGAGAGAGAGAGAGAGAGAGAGAGAGAGAGGCGTCTTCCGACGCTCCGAGTTAACGACGCTTTTAAAAAACGCATACTATGATAAAAATCCTTTATAGTTTAGCACAGTATATTAATAAAAATAAGTTTCTGGTTAGATTACAACAAAAATTTTGAGATTATGATGATTTTCGACACTTTTTATGTTGTATTTTTCTATGTTTTTAGTGACGCCTCATATGCGGAACTAGTTTCCGACCGAATGAATACATACTAGTTACATATAACAGTCCCAAAGCGCAAATAATGAAAAAATCATTGCTTGTTTTTCAGAATAATAACTAAGTCAAAGCGCAAGGGTAATGTTAGCATTACAACGCAAATTCCAAGTATCCAAAGAGAGACATATCCAGTAATTTGATCAGATGAGAGAGAGAGAGAGAGAGAGAACGGAGAGACGAGAGAGAGAGAGAGAGAGAGAGGCGTCTTCCGACGCCTCCGAGTTAAGACAGAGAAGTGTTCGTTTATTCGTTTCAAACGGCCTCTGATCATGCCAGTAAATGTTTTGTTGATACTAATAATATAAGCCTATTTAAAGATACGTTTACTTTAATTAGTCTATATGATACGTAAATAGTAATCAACTGTTCTTGTAGCCCTCAATATTTGGCAAAATCGAAGTATCCAAAGAGAGACATTATCCAGTACGTAATTTGATCAGAGAGAGAGAGAGAGACGAAGAGAGAGATTTTTGAGAGAGAGAGAGAGAGAGAGAGAGAGAGAGAGAGAGACGCTTTGGCAACAATGGTCTCGGGGTTTTTATAGCTTCCTTCTGCTTGATGATCGTGGATATTGTAGAAGGATTTCGACCATACTCGTTTGCCAAATCGACGATACGAACGCCACGTTCATGCTTTGCTATAATTTCATGTTTTGCTTCCATCGAAATCAGGGTTCTTGGGTTTTTTTCTTATCACCTGCTTTGTCTTTAGCTTTGAGACCCCATGGTTAATTAATAAAAATAGACAAAATAACACGAAAAATAGGCGCAAATACAACGAACTAAACAACGACGTGTTAACATGCAGCACCAACAAAAACAAACAGACTGACGCCATTTATCGGTCGCCTATACAACTAACCACTCATCGCAAAATCGTATCTCAAATATTTCGTTGTATATCAAAGCTTGTATTTTCGCAAATTTTCTGTTATATCTCAACATTCGTATATTAGGCAATCGTATGTCAAGTTTCCAATGTAATTTGATCAGAGAGAGAGAGAGAGAGAGAGAGAGAGAGACGCTTTGGCAACAATGGTCTCGGGGATTGACGTAACGTTTATTTTCTGAACAGATAGGACAGAGAAGTGTTCGTTTCATTAAACGGCCTCTGACTCATGGCAGGAAATGTTTTGTTGATACTAATATATAAGCCTATTTAAAGATACATTTACTTTAATTAGTCTATATGATACGTAAATAGTAATCAGCTGTTCTTGTAGCCCTCAAGATTTTGCAAAATCACTCCAGGTTGTACATAAAACTTCAAGAATGTAGTGTCACCAGAGGATTACAATAGTTTTTACCTTCAAGAACCAGCATTCTTTTATGAAAATAACTCCAGGTTGTACATAAAACTACAGGAAACGACATGTAGTGTAACCAAAGGATTACAAGTAAGGTTTTTATAACTTTTTATTAGTTTAAGACATATTTCCAAGCGTCGTTCCGGCTTACGACGATTTTCGGCTTACGACGCGTCTCAAGAACGGAACCCCCGTCGTAACCCGGGGACTGCCTGTATCCAGTTTGGCTTGAACTATCGTCTTAGTATTCTGTTCACCATTGAAGCTTTCCTTCGAGGAAGACTTCTTCCCTCTCTTTGATAGAGACCGAAGGTGGTCGATCTCCAATCCTTATTTTGTTTTCTTGAAGGAAAGAATTTAGGATGGAGATCGTTGTTCAGAATCCTACAAATATACTACGTATATTAACCTCGCGACATGATTCTGCTAAGCAGTTGAATGGTCGAGGGTAGGCGCATATCCTGGTTATTCTACGGATTGCGACTTAGACGAAAAGTATTCTAATTGAACTGCAACTCGGGTTGCCTGCACCTCCCAGGAGTTTCCAGTTTCAATTTATATACTTATGGTGTTGTCACACAACACCATTTAAGCTTTTATATTTACCGAAATTCGTTTCGCATAAATATAATTGCTCGAGCATATCTTTTTATGCTCGGTGGTTCTAGCCGAACGCATTCCTTCGTGGAAAGGATTACTTGGCAACTCAGGATGACGAGTCAGCGACAGCTACTGCGTATTGAATTGCCCGAGGCATTTCAGTACCAGCTGCCGCTTTGAGATGGACGGTTGGTTATGTCTTTCTCACCTGCTTTTGATTGAATACCAACCGTATCTCTGCCCAACAATCACGGACTTAAGTCTCTGATTAACGGGGATTCTCGCATACATGAATGACCATCTACTGCTGTGACGCTAGTATTCATCGTCTTCGGTATTGCGAGAATTTTAAACAGAGATATTCTATTCGACTCTCATCTTTCTGTTTACCGTACGGTAACAGAATTCTGTAATAGTCTCTTGCTGCATCGTATCTCGATAATGCGAATGATTTTTTGCGGAATCTGAGTTTGTCCTCAAAATATCTTGTATTCGGAGGTGTGCAATTGTTCATTGTTGTTCACCCCGGATTAGCAGATGTATTGAAAGACATCGCCTACTCCCACACCTGCCAGCTCTACTTCCAAACGTTCAGCCCATGAGAAGCAGTTCTTCAGGCGGCTCTCCCTGTGTTTCATTACTGAAGAACGCCCGCTTTCACTGCACACCGGACAGCAATGAAATGGCGGTTAGCGTTTTCAGTCATTTGTAAGCACAGTTTTAGAATCTTGAGATTCTTCTCTCGATTCAGCTGGAAGACGTAGGTTGCATTCATTGCCTACCTTCGTCTTCAACGTCACATAGTGTTGTTTCTCCTTAAGCTGAGATTCAACGTCTATGAGATTTTCTTGCCATCAGGGACCTCGGTCTTTTGAAGGCAATTGACTTTCGCCTTTTGAGCTTATGCATTAGAGAATCATCGCCGCGCCGTCCGGCATCGGTGACTAACAAATATTTTATTTGTTTGGTCTCTCAGCATAAACTCTTTAAAGGGCAGAAGGTCACGTGACTTACCCGGATGCTTGGACAACTTGCCTCTACTGATTCCGAACCAGTCAGTCGGCAGCTGTCAGAGCGCCCGAGTCAGTTACGAACTATGCTGTGGACTTAGTTCGGTTTGTTCCAGAGCAATCATTACTTCGTCTAATAGCTTGTCAGTATGAGTACTGTACATAACCAAAGTCGAGAAGAGGGATAGGTCATACGACTATCCCTTCTTTTCGTCTTAGGTAACTGCATGACTTCTCTGAGAAGTCCAAGCACAAAAGGGATGGGGATTTGTGACGCTCGATTTCGTAGCCGATCTTGTAGCGAAGACTCAGAACCCTTCGTAACTGACGATTGGTTCGAGTCCTTCACAATACCCTCCCTAATGGACTTCACCGCCTCCGATACGAAGGCTATGCTGCTTTGTCCTGTGAAGGCACGACGGAGCTGTCTGAAGAAACTCGACACCCAGGATGAGTGTGGACGCCTCTTCATCATTCTCTCGCGTTCCGCAAGAAGTTCTCCGTGGCGCAGGTAATGAAGGCAGGCGCCTGGTCCAACCGGACCGCATGCACCTCCTTCTACCTTCGGGATATTGCCCACAGTTCCTTGGATCTTTTTCCTTGGGAACCGTGGTGGTTGCTAACACGTTGTGTAGTTAACCCAGACCCTCGCAGGCTGAAACAGCATCGAGTCCTGGTGTGACCGTAAGAATGGATGAGGAATGAGAGTGTGACTGGCTCCCTCTTCCCATCTTTTCTTCCCTCTACCTCTGGGTAGAGGGACACGGTCGTCACCCTGCTGGGTAAGGATGAGATGCAGGTGAGCTACTCAATAGAGCACCATCCTATCCCCCTTTCAGTAGGGATAGGAGAGTAAATATCCACCACTTCCTCCAACAAGGGGGAGGAAGTGGATGCCAATTTGAGACAAACCCATCATTTTATGATTGTCTCTTGCAAACAGGAACAAGTTCTTGCTTGCTGGTACGAAGAGATACGCTTGCCTCCTCTCTTAGTACTTGGCCCAGAGGTCTGACCATTGATCCTGCGGTGCACACCCCGATCAATCGGACCAGAGGTTTGGATCCCTCCCTTGCTCTTACGACCAGGGAGGCACTCCAGGGTTGGACGAACACCAGTCTGTTCACCAAAAAGACTCAGATTCCTCCCACCAAGAAGTGAGTCTTCCTATTGTTAAAGGACCGAGGGTTTGTATTACGTATCGGAACAAATGACAATTTGTCGAAAATTGCATTTTTCCTAAACTATACAAACCTGAGGTCCTTTACATATAGTCCCACCTCATGCCACCCCTCACTCTGCAACTTTTGCATGGGCCTAAAGCAAAAGTGATTCTTCACCTCTCGGGCGCACGGGCGCGCGCACGATCGGACAAGCAGTTAACTACCGTTCTCCCCTTGTTCGAAGCTTACGACCGTCCCAGCTGCCGCTAGTTACCTTCCTATTGTTAAAGGACCTCAGGTTTGTATAGTTAGGAAAAATGCAATTTTCGACAAATTGTCATATTTTGGATAATTTTAACCCCAATGCTACCATGATTTTAGAAGTTGATGCTAGCCCTGAAGGAGTGGGAGCTGTTCTTAAGCAAGAATATAAGGGTAGGAATTTCTACTATTTCTTTCAAAAGTAGAAAATTATCTAATTGCTGAAGTGTAATTATTCTCAAATTGATAGAGAGGCTCTATCCATTATTTTTGGAGTCAAGAAGTTTTCTGATTTCCTTTTGGGTAGGAAGTTCGTTATCAGGACGGACCATAAACCCTTGACTCATTTATTTAACCCTAGTAAGTCTATTCCACAATTATTTAATGCTCGTATTCAAAGGTGGGCTTTATTTCTATCAGGTTTTGATTTTAAAATTGAACACATTAAGGGAGTGCATAATACAGTGGCAGATGCTCTTAGTAGGCTACCATTGTGTAGAGATGATGCTGATTTTCATGTACCAGGAGAATATGTAAATTTGATTAATATTTTGGATAAGAATTCTTTTGATGTTACAATGGTAAAAGAATGTATAGAAAGAGACACTGTTTTATGCAGAGTACGAGATTATGTAAGGAAGGGGTTCCCCAAGGAAAAGGTGATGGAAATTTGTATGTTACCTTTCTATAAATTGAGAAATGATCTTTCTTTGCATGACAATGTATTACTCTATAGGAGTCGTATTTTGGTTCCTGAGATGTTGAGAAAGCGTGTTATGGAAATGCTTCACGAGGGCCACCAGGGTATTGTTGCCATGAAAGCTGAAGCAGGTCTTTTGTATATTGGCCCAACATGGACCAAGATTTAGAACAAATAACTTCCAACTGTGGCAGTATGCATAACAAATCTCAAACATAAGGCCATTTCACCTTTATCTTGGCCGTCAGTAGATAGACCTTGGTCCCGCTTGCATGTAGATTATTGTGGACCCATTGACAACATGCAATATTTGATTATTATTGATTCCTTTTCTAAATTTATGATGTCTATGCTTGCAAGAATATAACTTCAGAGGGTACCTTACAATGTTTAAGGTCATGTTTTGCTTAATTATGGTATTCCTGACACAATTGTATCTGATAATGCAACTTGTTTTATGTCTAGGGAGATCAGAATTTCTTTCAGAAAAATGGTGTTAGACATTGTTCAGGAGCACCATATAATCCAAGTACAAACGGGCTTGCAGAACGGGCTGTCCGAATATTCAAAACTAATTCAAAAAGTTTGATTGTAATTTGCCTGTAAAAACCAGAATGGCAAAATTTTTGTATACCTATAGACGTACAGTACAGTCTTCTACTGGCTGCTCCCCAGCTGAATTATTGTTTGGAAGGAAATTTAAGGGTCCATTAGATGTTATAATGCCTAAACAAAGAGATGAGTGTTATGTTCATGAGTCTAAATTCAGAGTTGGCGATGCAGTATATGCCAAGAATTTTGGTAAAGGACCAGAATGGGTGGAAGCTAAGATTATCAAAGTTCTTGGTGAAAGAAATTATTTGGTTTCTGTAGAGGTTAATGGTATTTTGACTTGGAAGCGTCACCTTTCACAGTTATTTGAGAGAAAAATGTATAATACTAGAGTAACTGATGAACCGTCACTATTAGAAGATACAATGATTCCTTATGTTCCTGTAGTTTCTTCTCCCCGTAATGTACAAGGATTAGAAGAAACAAATAACACTATTCAGAACTCGGGTATGATTTGTAATCCCAATGTAGAAGTAGTAGGATCAGAGAACAGTAATGTGATACTGGTGCCATTGTAAGAAAATCTACCAGAGTAAGTAAGAAACCTAGGAGACTCATTGAACAAATTTAAATTTTTTTTTTTGTCTGTTAACCTAAGGGGGAGGAGTGTAATGTATTGAGAAACACTACTCTCTCATTCTACTATGTTGAACCTTCTGGGAGTTGTTGTTGGAATCTCCCGCCATCCACGAACTGGGAAGCCAGCATAAGCATGGGTCTCCTTACTTGTAATTGATATACCATAATAAAGTACGTGAATGACCACCCTGTCTTCTTAGGACCTGAGTACTAAAGGACGAGAATGCAACAAAGGCCCTGACGGTCGTGCTTTTGAATCTGGTGGGGCACTCGCTGTCACCATTGAGGCAAAGTCCTAGGTTGGTTTTCTTTGTGTAGACGGAAGTACGTGGAAGGGCCGTCTTCCGTCTTACTCACAAGGGACGTCGAGGAAGGGGAGCCGATCGTCGGTGCTGTATTCAACCGTGTAATTCAGCACGCTGCACTGCTGAAATGCCTGACGGAGGGCTTCTACCTCATTCTCGGCGTCGACTTGAACAAAGATGTCGTCGATATATCGTCCATATCTGCGGGGTTGCTGCATCCTAGCGAAGACTCGTTCCTCCACGGTTCCCATGTAAAAGTTAGCGAAGAGTACCCCCAGTGGGGAGCCCATCGCTACGCCGTCCTTTTGGCGGTACATCTGACCACGGTGGGTGGAGAAAGGGGCCTTCTTCGTGCAGATCTCCAGCAGCGTACGGAGCGAGGCTTCGGGTATGTTGAGGGGCGCCGTCGACTGACTCCTGTAGGCTCGCTCAAGGATGATGTCAATGGTTTCGTCCACAGGCACGTTCGTAAACAGGGACTCTACGTCCAGCGAGGCGATAATCCCGGTGCCAGGGGCGTCCTTGATGACTTCTAGGAATTCTACTGACGACTGCAGGCTGTACCGACTCGGGACGCAGGGGGTCAAAATTTGGTTAAGACGTTTAGCCAAGGCGTAAGTAGGGGCGGGTGTCTGGCTGATGAGCGTGCTGAATTACACGGTTGAATACAGCACCGACGATCGGCTCCCCTTCCTCGACGTCCTTGTGAGTAAGACGGAAGACGGCCTCCGTACTTCCGTCTACACAAAGAAAACCAACCTAGGACTTTGCCTCAATGGTGACAGCGAGTGCCCCGCCAGATTCAAAAGCACGACCGTCAGGGCCTTCGTCAGGAGAGCCCTCTCCCACTGCTCGACCTGGCAGGACACTCATCAGGAACTCGACCGCGCCTCCCAAGTACTCGTTAAATAAGGGTATTCAAATAAATCAATAAGCAGAGAAGTCCGTACAGCCCTGGAGAAATGGTACGGTAGTGAGAGCCCGCAACCCCGTCCCCAGGATAATATCAAGCTGTATTATAAAGCCTTCATGAGTTCTCATTACCGTGAAGAAGAGGACTCAGTTAAGAAAATCATTTCTGAAAATGTATCCCCGACCGACGACACCAAAAATATCGACCTAATTATCTACTACCAGAATCGGAGGACGCGCAACCTTATTATGAAAAATAACCCCTCTCCACAGGTACGAGACCCCCTGAAGCAGACGCATGTGGTGTACCAATATACATGCCCAGTCCGCGGTTGTAGCGGCGCCTACGTTGGTATGACTACCATGCGCCTGTCGAAGAGACTCTCCTGCCATGCCCAAGAGGGGGCTATCAAGAATCACGCACGCACCAAACATCAAGAGGCCATCTCCCGGGATGTGATCATCCAAAACACGAAGATCATCGGGAAGGCCCCTGATGCCCGTCGGTTACGCCTGCTGGAGGCGCTTCTCATCCAGCAAGTGAAACCTACTCTAAATACGACGCAGGAAGAATTTCTCCTCCCTACGAGTATGAGAAGACCTGCCACCAACAATGACACCACCGAGCACGACAACTCCACGGAAGACAACGCCCCCGAACGAGATACTCCTGCAGCCAACCATAATCAAGTTAGCCGTGACGTCCCGCAGCCGTAGCGAAACGCCCATCGACGTAACGCGCCGCTAAGGAGGTCTAGGCGGCTGCAGGACTTACAGCATCGCAACCATCAACGCGTGGAAAGTGGCTTGAGACCCGGTTCAAGCCACCAATGAAAACGAAGACCTACCGCCACCAGCCAATAGTAGATCAGCATGGGGCAGACCCCTGCTGTCAACTCCAAATATAAACGAGGACGGACACCGCTTCAAGATCAGTCCACCCTCAGCTTCCCAGCCCGAGGATGTCTGGCAGCTCCAGACGAAAGCTCGCTTGCTTCAAGAAAGAGAGAGAGAGAGAGAGGAGAGAGAGAGAGACATATATATATCATCTTAATGACTTTGATAACTATGGTATCATAGTTTATCTGTAAAATTCAAATATATACACCAATTTAGACTGTATTTGATCATGACCTCTCGTAGTAGCCATCTTGCTTGGTGAGACGTACCCGCGTGAAGTCAGATTAATCAACAGATATCACAAGTTTAACATACGACTAGAATTTGAGAAATATCTAGAAGTGTTCGTGAACTATCGGTGATAAGATTAGTGTGAAAATAGTAGGATAAAGCGTCTTCTAAGTTAGTTTATCAAGTGTAATACTATAAATCAGAACAAGATGGCAGTAAGTTCCAACTGCGGGAAGAGGTGGCGTAATTTGGCGTGTTTAGCAGATTCGCAATACGATGAGGTAGCAAGGAAGGGAACTGGCATTTCCTCATCTATGAAATCAGCAAACAGTCCTAACCAAAAGATACAAAAGCATTCATAGATATATTAGAAGGATATAATCCTTCAAAACTGGAACAAATCTAATGAAACATCTTGAAAATAATTGAAGAAGTTCCAAATAAAATCCAAGTGGTCAAGAGACTCATAAAGAAAATATACATAAACCAACATATTCCGACAAGAAAATGAATAAGGTGAATCTTGTGAATATCCTAATTGATGCATTAGGAAAAAAGAATGCCAAAAGCATGCAAAACCTGTGTAAGGTTTGGTATAGCATAGTCAATCCACCACAAAACCTAATCAGAAAATGTGCTGCATGCAACATTCCGACCCATCCACAGTGTGCTGAGTAATACAAGATTTGAGAAAAGATACAAGAATTTTTTGTTCAACATGTCTATCATGGATAGACAATGTTATTAAATCAAGATTGAATGTACAAATAGTTGAGGATGAAGAAGAAGAGGAAGAGGAAGAAGAAGAAGAAAAGAAGAAGAGGAAAACGGAAGAGAAGTAAACAAAAATGAAATGACAGAAAAAAATAAGGAAAACAAAGAACAAGATAAAAGTATGGATGCAGAGATACTCATTGATACTACATATGAGGCAATAAAGCAGCATACCTACGAAGAAATAAATTACGATATGACAACAGAAAAAGCAAATCCCGAAGAGGCTCTACCCAGATCTATACAATGACGGGAAAGAGGAAAAAATAGACAAGAAAGACAAAATCTGCAACCTTTTGAAAAGAGGGAATTGCAGATTTGGAGAAAGATGTTACTACAAACATCCTAAGATATGTCAAAACTATGAAATATATGGTAAATGTGCATACTTAGATGGATATGGGGATGATTGCAGAGATCTGCATCCAAAAATATGTATAAACCTAAAAGAAGGAAAAGGATGTAAGTTCGACAAAAAATGCAAATATATGCACCCTGTAGCCATGAATCATAATCAAATAAATAACCAACCAAGTAATAAAATCCAAAATAAGAAAGAAACAAATAAAGAGAGAAATCAAGAATATCAGGTAAAAGAGAAAAGCAAACCACCAATGAGATATGCAGAGGTGCAGCAAAAAATTTCAAAGCATCAGCTCCGAAATTCTACTCAAGAGATAATAACTGTATTTATTATGCAAGAGGATATTGCAGAAACGGAGAAAAATTGCAGATTCAGACACAAAATGAATAATTATGATGAAGGAAGATCAAATATTATGGAAAAGTTGGATTTTTTAATGTCAGAATTTCTGGAAATGAAAAAAAGAACAACATACCAGAACAGGAAAGAGACATGGGAAAATCCTTATTACTACCAGTATTAAATGAAGGAGAAAACACGCAAACCATCATAGTGATGAATGCGCAGGGTTTAGTTACGAGTAACTCAAAAAGAAAAATAGAGTTACTTAGAAGAACTAACCCAAAATGAAAAGAAAATAGATATAATGAATATAAGTGAAACCTGGTATTCCCAAGAGACTGGGAATGATGATCAAATAAAAGGGTTCCAAACTTATAGATCAGATAGAAAAAATAGGAATCAAGGGGGAACCGCAATATATGGGAAAGACAAAAAACAAGGAAAAATATATGAGAAATATAGTAACTCAGAATGTGAACTAATAGCGGTAGAATTTGAATCTGAAAAATTGATGAACATAGTAATATATAGACCTCCTAATACTAAAGAGTTTGACTTAATAATTGAAAAAATTGGATGATATATGTAGAAATCACAAGGACTGGACTATTCTCCTATCTGGTGACTTCAACTTTCCTTTCGTAGAATGGAAAGAACGAATAGGAGATTGTGGTTGTACTTATACATATAAAAAAGAGAGTAATAGTAGTGCAGAAGATAAGAGGCAATTTGAAAAGCTATTAGATATGCTACTAGAATACAACATTCAACAAATAAATCACCTGCCAACAAGAAAGGAAAATACTTTAGACCTAGTATTTGTGAACGAGATGAATTATGTTAAAGAAATAATAGTTTATAATGCGAGTATTTCAGACCATAATGTCATAGAATTAACAGTTCATTCCAAAGCAAGTGAAAATAGAGATAAGCAAGAAATGAAAAAGTGGGAAGGATATGGAAAATACAACTTCTACAGTAAAAATATAAAATGGTCAGAAATTAATGAAGAATTAAACAAAGATTGGGATAACATTTTCGTAAGTGATGACATAAGGGTAAATACGGAGATATTATATAAAATATTGGAGAAAATAGTGGAAAAATATATACCGAAGAAGAAAAGTAAAACATCATTCATGCATACCAAGAGACAGAAGGATCTTGTTCCAGAAAATCAGAAAGTGGAAAAAAGGTCCTTGCAAAAGAAAAAAATGCATGGAAAGTTATAGAACTAAAAAGTAAGATAGAAAATGCAGAACAAAAGAGATACAATCAAAAGACAATTGAAAAACGGGACTTGGAAGAAAAAACCCTATTAAATATCAAGCAAAACCCCAAACTATTATACTCATATGCGAAGAAGATGAATAAAAGAAGAATAGAAATAGGCATTCTGAGAATTGAAGGGAGAATAACGAATGAAAAAAAGGAAATTTGCAACATACTGGCAGAACGATATAAGAGAGAATTCACCCCTAGAATAGATAATGAAGATAATGATATAGAAGTAAGGGATGAAAATAGTGAATATTTAGCTGACATAGATATTAATGAAGCTGATATTGTGCAGGCTATTAATGAAATTAAAAATGGAGCTGCTGCAGGGCCTGATGGAATTCCTGCTATTTTGTTAAAGAAAGTAGTTCATTCTATCGCAAAGCCACTTGCAATATTATCAAGACAAAGTGTAGATACAGGCAAGATTTATGATGAGCACAAATTAGCATATATTACCCCTACTTTCAAAAGTGGATCATGACTAGAGGCAAGTAATTATAGGCCTGTGAGTCTAACATCACATATTATGAAAGTGTATGAAAGGGTAATGAAGAAAAATATTATGAAACATTTAATAAAAAATAATTTGTTTAATAAAGGACAACATGGTTTCGTACCCGGAAAAAGTACACAAACCCAACTGTTAGTCCACCGTGAGAACATATTCAAAAATATGAAAAGCGGAAATGAAACAGATGTGGTTTATTTAGACTTTGCAAAAGCTTTTGATAAAGTAGACCATAATATATTAGCGAAGAAAATTAGAAAACACAATATCGTGGATAAAGTAGGAAGATGGTTAAAAGAATTTTTACACAACAGAAAAACAGATAGTTATTGCAAACGACGAGAAATCGGATGAAGCCAAGGTAATATCCGGTGTGCCGCAAGGTACGGTGTTAGCTGCAATACTGTTTGTTATTATGATTGAAGACATAGACAATAATGTTAAGGATTCGGTAGTGAGTAGTTTCGCAGATGACACAAGAATAAGTAGAGAAATTACTTGTGATGAAGATAGGAACGCTCTACAAAGAGACCTTAACAAAGTATATGATTGGGCAGAGGTAAATAGGATGGTATTTAACTCTGATAAATTTGAATCAATAAATTATGGAGACAGAGAAAGAAAGCTATATGCATATAAGGGACCTAATAATGAGACCATCACAAATAAGGAAGCAGTTAAAGACCTTGGTGTGACGATGAATAGGAAACATGTTATGCAATGATCAAATAGCAACTCTGTTGGCAAAATGTAAAGCAAAATGGGAATGTTGTTACGGCACTTCAAACAAGAAAAGCTGAACACATGATTATGCTTTATAAAACATATGTTCGTAGTCCATTTGAATATTGCAATATGATATGGTACCCACACTATCAAAAGGATATTGCACAAATAGAGAGTGTACAAAGGTCCTTTACAGCTAGAATAGAAGAAGTTAAGGACCTAGACTACTGGGAAAGACTACAATTCTTAAAATTATATAGTCCCCGAGAAAGGAGAACGAGAACGCTACATGATAATTCAGGCATGGAAACAGATAGAAGGAATAGCAGAAAATATCATGGAACTAAAAATATCAGAAAGAGCAAGCAGAGGTAGATTAATAGTGCCCAAAACTATACAGGAAAAATAAGGAAAGCACACAGGACATTAATCCACTACGCACCAGCATCGATAATGCAGCGTCTATTCAATGCGTTGCCAGCTCATCTGAGGAATATATCAGGAGTGAGCGTAGATGTGTTTAAGAATAAGCTCGACAAATATCTAAACTGCATCCCAGACCATCCAAGATTGGAAGATGCAAAATATACCGGAAGATGTACTAGCAACTCTCTGGTAGACATTAGAGGTGCCTCACACTGAGGGACCTGGGGCAACCCGAACAAGATGTAAGGTCTGTAAGGTAAGGCGCTCTACTAGCCTGTCTAAGTAGCACGGAAAAAGCCGCTATTCGGAAAATAGAGAAGAATCTCTACCAGTGTAATGCAGCTGAAGTAGCCATTACTTTTAATATTATTATCATTATTATTATTATCATCGAGTTGAAGATTAATGAAATCTATTGATTTCCTATAATCATAAGGAATGCTTGGAAATCTATTGATAAAAATAGAATTAGTACTCTGCCTATTCTTTACAAGACTTCCTGATGTGATTTGAATATTACTCTCAAGCACATACAAAAATGTCTGGTAAGTAATACTTTGGTCTTTCAATAGGTATTATGCAGGAAAATTGATGTCTCTCTCTCTCCTCTCTCTCTCTCTCTCTCTCTCTCTTTCTCTCTCTCTCTCTCTCTTTCTGTGTGTGTGTGTGTGTGTTACTCAGTGTCTTTATTTAGTTTACATGTGGCATTGACTGTTTTTATACTTGGCTATCTTTGCCGGGACTTGGAAGGAACAAGAATGAATCCAGGGGCATGTCTGAGTGGGAAGGGATCACAAGGAATTGCAAATGGAAGGAAAAACATTGATTTTCAAACGTGGGAGAAAGGGCCAAACGCATTTCATGGATTGTGTGACCATGAAATGCCTTCTCGGCTATGCTTTACAAGTCATTATCTTGTACCAGTGCTGCCTTCAAGAAAAAAAAAAAGCCCGCCTGTAAGAGAAGAAATACGTTAACCGTGAACTTAACTTACTATACTATAAATTACGCTAAGGTTATAAGTTTAGTAAATACAATATCATACCATGTTCGTTATAACCATTATAACATGACAGCAAAATTAGTTTCTCTAGCATTTCATGATTTACTTCAGCAATTTTAAAAGAACATATTTCGATAACGCAGGAGTTAACGGTTGAATAGAACTAGAGAAGATTCTATTATCTCTTACCTAAAGTAGACAGTTGTCTTCCTCTATTGAGTTAATCGGTCAAAACTGCGCTGCGCTATGTTATTTTTCCAAGGAGAAGAATTCGAGTCGTCACAACAGCTCAGATCTGGCTCAGTCATTCGAGAAAAATAAATTTTAGGCTAATTAGCGTGTCTATTTTCGGTAATGACGAACTTGCGCTGGGGTTATTTTAGTCCATTAAACCAGTTACTGATAAAAGTGGCTCGTCTTGTTACTCAATAAGACACGTGCCATTTCTTTTCCTGTTATTTGCTGATTTTTCTTTTTTAAAATTATAGATTTCATCTGTGAACGGTTGTTAGTGGCTTTCAGGCTAGTTACGGGAGAGAGGGATTCGCGATCAACTACAACAAGTCACTAATAATTGAATAGTGATGTCGATAGTTTTCTTTAACTGTCTGTGTTTGTTATTTTTTTATTGTTCTCTCTCTCTCCTCTCTCTCTCTCTCTCTCTCTCTCTCTCTCTCTCTTTGAACTTATTTGTTCAGACAATACTGGAAATTTTCCTGTTGTGGAAAGCTTTCCCCTATCAAGAAGTAGACTTGAAATACTGATCAAATATTCTTTTTCTCAGAATGTAAATACTGTAGTGCCAGAGTTACATAGTTTGGTTACTAATAATGTTCGTTATTAATCCCCTATTTTTCATTACTTTTCGATATCTTTTGAATGAATTTCCTGCTTACTATCTTTATTTTACTCTTCCAGCGAGTTAACCCTCCAACCGATAGTGATCATATTTAAGAATAAGAAGAATAGTAAGAGAAAGTTAATAGGGAAATGCTAATAGACAACAAAGATTTGTCGCAAGAAGGGAGGCCTATTTTGGCGACAGTCAGCAAATAACGAGAGATTTCGACGGAGTTTCTCGTCTATTTCTGTATCAGTACGTTCTTACACGATATTTTTCATCCTATTTAATCGCTTCCACGAACCGCCAGAGGGAAGAGGAGTGTTTGCTGAATCGTAGATCCACATACTCCAATTATCCAAGAAAAACATGCTGATGTCTGACTGAGTGCCTAATGAGAGAGAGAGAGAGAGAGAGAGAGCAGTAGGTTCGGGACGAGAGAAGTGGGGCAAGGGGTCCAGAGAGAGAGAGAGAGAGAGAGAGAGAAAAGTCAGCATCTTGTTAAATCACAGGGAACTTTAATGAAGATGAATGAATATTTATGGGAAATGAATAACATAGGTGACTCGCTCTTAGAAAACCCCCAATGTTTTCTTATTTTCAGGCAACTAGTTGATGGTTGATAAAATCTGGTTACATAAAGAGGAAAGGATATTAAGAGATTTTGTTTAGTTGACGAAGATTCTAATTCAATAGCCTAATTTCTTGAAAATATCAAATAAATGTTTGACTGTTGAAGTAGGTTTTATCCACGGAAAACGACGACTCTCACGTTGGAGAGGTCGTGATATGACAGCAAAATGTCAGGACCGCTATCTTTGCTTTTTTTTTCTTTTTCATAATGCAACTTTTTAATTTATTTATTTATTTTATTTTTTGTAGTGCAACCTAGTCCCTTATCTACGCCATTCAGGATGAGAAATGAAAACAAGGAAGACAGAAAACACGATTGGAGGGAATTCGAAATCAGAGAGGCAAGAAGGAAAACAGTAAAGGGGAAAGCTCCAACGCTCTTCAGTTGAGTGGAAGGAACGTTCGTTGAACTTAGCAATCAGAAACACGCTGATTTCGCTGATTAAATGAGGGATGTGGTTGTCTAGCTGGTCCATTAGTTAAAAGAATATATATATATATATATATATATATATATATATAATATATATATATATATATATATATATATATATATATTAATCCAGGTGCGACAGGATACGAAAGAGAAGGCACTCTAGAACCACCATAACAACAAGGACAGGTGGTGTCAATGAAATAAGTTACTGACCTGAATGAAAAAACGAATAATCAAATTTTAAAATTCTTCGGAATTTGATTAAACGTTTGATCTGTGATCTCTCTTCAACAGTTCTTAAGTAACTTGAATAGCTAAGCGTTTACATGATGTAACAGTCTAAAATGCAGGTATGAGAAGAGGAATCGGAATTTTGGATGAGAAAATAGACGCGTAAATAGTTGGTAACTGGGGCGTTGAATTACTGAACGTGACCAAGTGCGGGTATTGCCATTAATATAATTCTTTAGAATATGTTTAGTAATGAATGTGGGGGGGGGGGGGGGGGGGGGGGGGTGGGGGGGGGGGGGGGGGGCAATGTAATGGGGCACAAACGAGGGGAATGAGTGGAAAATAAATCATATCGTCTTCCTTTCTTTTACCCTCTCTTGTCATAGCTTTTATCTGTCACTCCATAAGTTCATGAACTGATATCCTCCTTTCAAACTCTGTTCCACAAAGCTGTAGCTACAACAGAACGAGACAATAATTACTGTTACTCTCAAAACAAGTCTGTCTCTATTCACGTGACCTTGAAGTCTACTTGAAAAGAGCTTCTTGAAGAAGATCGAGAGAAATTTAATAGGACAGCCAGATCTCTTCATTTTTGCGATTTTCATTGGAATGGAAGGAATCGTATCGACCCTCAAAGCGAAAATGCGATATTAGTAGATGAACTTCGGGAATGTATTTTGACTGTAATATTTTTTCCAGTTTAACTCTGCTGCATATATTTTTGTGTTTTTATTGTGTAAAGCTTCTTTCGAAGTTCACACGCTTGAGAAATAAGCCGATAATATAAGTTTGTGTATTTCAGCATTTTTTATTGTTATCTCTGGATAACTGAATTACTGGTGATAAAACGCCATATGTATTTAACAGTTAGAATCCAAAGCTGATGCGATCAGCATTAAAACTGGTAGTGGCGATTTACCAATGAGAATTGCTAGCTATATTTTCTTATGAATTTTGGAAGAAACGAAGCTCCTATTTTATTGCCAAAGAAGTTTCGATGATTCATTACGCTTGGAGTCGGAATTCCTGCTTTTCACAGGTCTCCCATTTAAAGGGAAACACTAAAATACCGGGCGTTTGATCCTGTCATTCCACGAATTGATGTGTGTATTGTGACGTTGGGCACAGAATTTCAGCCTGAAATTTCGCCGTGATACATTCGAAATTTGACCCGTGAAATAGACGCAAAGTTACTGTGAATAAAAAGAGAAGAAAAGCCTTTGTAAAAGAAACAAAAATACCGCGACCGCTATTTCCCACGACTTGAGGTTAGTGACGACCAATCAAAAATATTCCTAATTAGATCTGGACCGTTTAAGACTTTTCTTTTATGCCGAATAACAGACTCTTTAAACCGGTCTTAATGAGGGATTAAGATAGGAGAGATTGAGGGATTCCTAATAAGGGGATAATCGTAGTGATAATTCATGCTGAAAATTTTATTCAACTTTGTTATCTTTTTGATTATATGTTTTTTCATAAGACTTAATAATACCAATGATAATAATACTTTTTTTTTTTTATCAGCTCAGGCCATATACATAGAATATACAGAGAATAGACAATAACATCAGACTAGATACATAAAATAACATGATAAAAGAAATTAATAATCGGCAATATCCACACTTGCTGAGGTAGTATAATAGATGGTAATCAAAGTAATGAAAATAACCGCAATGAAAATGAGAATAGTAAAAAAATTGGATGTAACAAAACTATTTTGATTATAATCACGGTAATAATGAAAAAAGGAAAATACCAGTAATAACAATTATCGTAGCAATACAATGATAATGACAGATTCTGAAGATAACATTTTGTAAAAACAGAAACTAAGTCATTTAAGGAACAAACGCCTCATTTTCCCATCTTACCCACAATTTAGATCTGCTTCTCGCCTCACTCCTTAGGATGCTTTGTATGAGCGAATTGCTGCCGTTTCGCAGTCGGGCGATCAGATTGGACATTGTTCGCCTCACAATGATTTTTAAATTGTACAGGTGGTTTTCTGTGAATATCTGTGTGGTATCGAGAAGTGTTTGTGAGGCGTCTCAAAATGTCATTGTGAACAACAGTGATACGTCTCATGGTCTCTCGGGTGCAGTTCGTCCACAGGGAGCACCCAGATGCTATAGCAATACGAGGGGAAGGGCAGCAGTTTCACGTCTCGCTGACAAGGCAAACCTCCTTGCAATCATGTTGCCAGTTGCACATAGTTTACGACGCCTCTGTTCTATGTCTGCCGTATCTTTTAGGTCGTCCGTGATAATGTGACCCAAATACGGAAATTCGTTCACGAATTCCAGCCGATGATTTCCGCGGAAAATTTGTGTTTCTGCAATATGCTTAAGCGATCTCGGGAGCAGCGACATGCACTGGGTCTTGGTTTCGTTGTACAGGATATCAAATTCCTCTGCATATTGGCGGCAAGTGTCGATGGGTCGTTGGAGACCTTGCACTTATGGGGAAATCAGAACCATATCGTCGGCGTAACAGAGGTTGTTTATAGTTGTTTCATTGACAGTGCATCCGATTGGGAGTGAGTTCAGTTTGACGTTCAAGGCATCTGTGTACGTATTAAACAGGCTTGGAGAGACAATGCCCCCTTGCCGAAGCTCGTTTAGGGAGCCGAAGGTGTACGCTAATACGTTACCCCATTTGACACAGAATTGCTGTGTGGAGAACCAGCAATGTAAAATGCCAATTAAATATAGAGGTGTGCCTTTTTTATGCAGCTTCAGGAAGAGCTTCAGGTAGTTTACTCTGTCAAATGCTTTTCTCTCATCCACAAAACATAGGACAGGAGAGGCTGATAATAGATAATAGTTCAGCAATTCTTTCAGTATGTAGATGCAGGTGTCGGTTGAGTGGTTTGCTTTAAATCCGAACTGGTTGTCAGGGTGTGTAGAAAAGGGGGAGAAGTCTCACTAGGAGAACCTACTAAAGTATCTTCGGCGTGATCGTTGTGATCGCAATTGGCTAGTAGTTGCCAGGGTCAGCTGGACATTGATTAATGGTATCAAGTGAAATAAGAGTAGAGAGTCTGGTAGAAACTTTTGAATTATGCACGAATTGAATATGACAACTAGCAAAATGTAAGTTATCAAATGGCAGAATTTGAAAGCCTCCGCGGGAAGACCATCACAGTCAGGAGATTTATTATTAGGTAGGCTGTTTATGGCATCGCTTGTTACCTGGCGTAATACGATCTGCAAAATGAAATTGAATGTTATCAGTAAGGAGGTTATCTACATCCCTTCGGGAGTCTTGATCGTTTATGCAATTCAGGATATTGTTGAAGTGATCGCCCCACATACTTGCGATAGCTTCGTCTCCGACTGCTTCCCCTACTCTCTGTGATAGCTTTTTAGTTTTGGGATTTAAGGACTGGATATCTTTCCAAAGACGAGGATAATCACTAGATTCTAAGTTTCTAGACATTGCATCGGCTCATAGTTGTTTTTCATTTAATCTGCAGTGCTTAAGAGCAAGTTTGAACTGCGCTCTCGCCTGTCTCATTAGTAATGGTGTGTCCTTCCCTCGGACTACCATTTTGCCTCCACATTAAAAACATTTCTCGTGAATATGTATACAGATCTTTAATCAAATCATTCCATCCGGGTATATTACGAGAATTACCTTGACGAAATCTAAAGGTAACCCTACCCGAAGCAGGCATAGCCGAAATTATGGTCGAATAGAATTCATTCAGATCCCTCCTGTGGTGGTCATATCTTCAATTTGTGTTAATACAAAGGAAGGCGTCTGCCGGGCGAACTATCGACCGCAACCTGGTTTCCGTGGTCACCCTAAAGTATTTGGTTTTCTGTAGGTTTTTAAAATCTCAGTTTACAGCTGGCGGGCGATCAGTACGGCGATTCACGGCAGGGAGGGATGGGGTACTGAATGACACCTGTAAAGAGATGTGATCGTATCCCGTTGCAAGATCGTTGCGAATATTGCAGGTCATAATAGAATCATGAAGTTGTGATGTGATGCAATGGTCGAGCCAGGAGGTTGTAACTGTGTCCGCTCTATTCTGCGCATATGAATAGGAGGAGGAAGGGAGGAACATTACATCGCTAATTTGGAGAGCATGATTTTGACAGAAGCGAGTAAGTTTATTAAAATAGATTTGTGGGGTCAGAATTAAGGTCCCCGATGATACAAATATGATCAGCAGGAGAATAATTAATAATACTGTGTAACTCACCTAGGATCATGCAGTATTGATCAAAATTATTATTATTTTCCCAGGGCATTAAACATTAATTATTGGGATTTTAGAGTTCCCTACTGTCACTTCAAGCCCCAGCAATCTGTCACATCTGTAGGTCTTCACATTTACCATGATGTCTGACGATCTGTGCCACAGGAAAGAAAGGCCCCCTTTCGGGCAACCGGCTACGATTTGATCTGTAATTTGTTCCGATGAAGTTGATAAGGCTCTGAAGTCTTCATGTATTGAATCGCAGATGACAAGGTCATGTGGCCAGAGGAGCGTTTCTTGCAATACAATGATGCCCTTGAAGTTTTTGCAGAACATGTTTAGGAGAGGAATTTTCCTCTTGGGGCCATAAATATTCCAAGAGATTATAATTTTGATATAACATGGCTACTTACGAAGATGGGAGATGAAAGCGCTGATCATTTGGGTGGGTGGGGGGTTAGCCGGGGGGTGTGGGAAGTCACTCGCCGTGGGAGGTTAGCTGCCACTTGCGGTGGAAGTGACCCTGGTTGGGGTGTCAGTAAGTTTCCCTGCGAAAGGTTGGTTCCGGATTAGTTATATCTTGAAACGATTATGTTAGGACCGAAATTCTCGCCTTAAGAACATCGAGGTGTTGAAATCGGCAGGTAATCCTGCCTGTAAGCCACTTTATGTTTACTTTTGCATAGGAGTTCGCGGGAGATGAGTGGGTCGGAGCCCGTGAGAAACTTGACTCTCTCCACTATGGCGTCTAGCGTCACCGATGATAGGAGATTGTAAATTGCTACGTGACTTCTCTTCTCAGGCTTCGGGCAAGGTGAAACACGATTGTTGGGCTCCGGTCCAACGGCCAAACAAGAGGTTCTTTTCTTTTTTTCTGCTTGTTTGTGTCTGCCAGCCGCTAGACCCCTTATGATCACTCTCATCCTCATCCACGTTGAGGGGCTTTTGGGGGAGAGATTCACGAGGGCTGGTGATCGCCACTGGAGATCTATCTTCTACCAGAGGCACTGGGGAGGGAGGAGAGGTTGGGAGTCCAACGGTCCCCTCAGAACGGTCTATAGGTGATGGGGACACTTCAACCGAGGGGGAGAGGTCAGTTGACACCTGGGTGGCTAAGGCCATCTCGACCTCGTGTCGCAGCCTCACTACTCCCGTGTTGTTGGGAGGCAAAGGAATAATGGATGCCGCATTTAAAGGAGTCTGGTGGGTTTCTGTACGTTTGTCTAGTGATTCCTGCACTCCTTTGATCGCATCCCAGATCCGTGGGAGATTGTTATTCGTTTCCACAGCTTTAAGACTGTCTAGGGATTCCTGTAGTCCTTTGATCACGTCCCAGATTCTTGAAAATTTATCATTTGTTTCCTCGATTTTTTTCCGAGTTTTTTCCACTTATTTCTGAGAGGGATTTTGCTGTTTGGGAGGCATTTTCTGACGTGTGGCACACCGCAGGTAGGCTTAGCCTTAGCAGATTGTAAGGCTCATCGGTGTAGATTTCCACCGAGCAGGTCCTTCGCCACTTAGTGATATATGATATTTTCTTGTGAGAGGACAGGTTTTTCGCGGATCGCTCCTTGAGGATGTTTTCTGGTATCAGATCTTTGCATTTTATATATACAACATTAATTTCCTCATCGGAGACAACATCACTGACAGATTGTATAGCAGACTCGACGTCGGAACGGCTCGATTGGTACTGTATAAAAC
>NC_061107.1:135964541-135982041 GCF_015104395.2 Macrobrachium nipponense | reverse complement strand
GACGCAGTGTTACCATACAAAAACACCATAGGCGGGTGGACAGATGGAAAAAAACCGAGTATAGTCATGATTCTTGGGTCAAGAATTCCGTGATGAGGCAGCAGGACAGACCATGCAAGATTTCATCATTCAGCAAATGAATGTTTTCCAGCAACGTTTACTCTACTTACTTGATAATATAGTTACTTACTTGATAATATAGTAAAGCCATGCGTTACCGCTGTTAGCTAATCGTTGAAATTAGATTGCTTGCAAGAAGAAGAATCATAATTAAAAGACTATCATTCCACTAGCCTCATTCACTTTATCCCCCCCCCCCCCCTCCCCACATCCCAGGCTACGGCGACCTCCCGCTACCGATCTACAGTGCCAGAAAGCAGCTCTTAACGATTATGGTTATTTTAAAATTCCCCCTCACTGACAAATGAAGCCGTAAAATGCCTGTGTTTATAGAAAGTTTTCTGCTTAAAATTACTTTTTCTTTCAGTTCCAAAAATATTAGCTTATATAATAAGAGATATATATATAATATAGATAAATATAGATATATATTATAGATATAATGATAGATATATATATATTAATTAACATATTATATATATATATAATATATATATATCTATATATATATAAGAAGAGAGCATACTTATCATATATATATATATATATATAATATATAGATATATATATATTATATATATATGATATATTATAATATATTATATTAATATATATATATATATATATATATAGATATATATATTATATATTATATATATATATATAATATATATATATATATCTATATATATATTATATATATATATACTTTCATTTCAGTTACATGCAAGATTTTTTATAATTATGTCTCGTATACATACATAATTATATTTTAGGTTTATGAAGTGATAATTGTATTGGTAAATATAAGATATTTTGCCTTGAAAGTTACGGGAATGTGAAAAAAAGCGATTGTTCTGACCACGCTGTCCTAACTTGACATCCGGAAAGCATTGGAAGATGCGAATTCAAGTGTCAGTCGAACAAAACGTTTTACAAGACGGGAATAGAGCTGTCAAGATGACGATTTGGTGAGCAATAGGCGCTGCTGTCAAGTAACAAGAGAAAAATGAAATCTGCAAATCCATTTCTAGGCCAGAGAATGTGGTATCTAAGTTAATATTTTCGCAGGCATTGGGTTTTTCTGTTTCTTTTTCATAACTTCAGTATCAGGTTCCCATTTTCAAAAGGCGAGTCATATCCTAAGAAACCTTATGTTTTCAAATCAGTTATCTCTTTCCTGTTCACTTTGATTTCTACCTTTACAACAAGACAGCCAACCAATTTCGAT
Organism: Macrobrachium nipponense; assembly: GCF_015104395.2. Lineage (NCBI taxonomy): Eukaryota > Metazoa > Arthropoda > Malacostraca > Decapoda > Palaemonidae > Macrobrachium > Macrobrachium nipponense. Next base: position 135,980,690 of record NC_061107.1, on the reverse strand, counting down.
TTATCTCTCACTCTCTACAATAATTTGATAGCCATTATTATGTGATGTTCGAAGCCATTCTAAATGACAACTAATTGAAAAGCTTGAGACACAAAAAAAAAAAAAGACCAGCTTTTATCTGAAGTCTTACCAGCAGCAGTGAAGAGGGTCCTGAATGAAAGGTAGTAGAAAGACCGAAGGAAGCAATTGCAAGATCAAGACCGGATCAGAATGATAAAGCATAGATGCAGCTCCTTTCTTGTGGGGGATTCTTTGGAGTGAGCAGCCGCCCTCCCTTCCTTACTTCCTCCTTTCCTTCGCCGCGCCGGTTCTCCTGAACTGGCATTCCCCTGGGCAAAAGCCTCCATCCACTTCGCGGCGGGTGGTCCCAAGGGGAGAGCTTCCAGTTTTGAGGATCCATATCCTCTCCTCTCCCCAACAACTGGGGAAGATATGCAGTTATAATCTCGCATCATGGGATGACCCTGTGAGCCTCCCCTCTCATTCGCAGCAGGGAAATAGGCCGTTATAAGCCACGTCATTCCTTTACCTGCAGAAATGAAAGCCATTAAATGCCTTTTGCATTTAGGGGGAACCGCAGGGGCTTTTATCCCTTTTTTTACCTCCTTTCCTTTAGGGGCGACGGTATTTCCCCTCTCTTGCGTGTTTAAAAGTCTCCCACTGCTGCCCCTACAGTGGATACACCCTCTTTGACGCGCAGTTTCATTTGTTTATTTCTGGCGAAGTAAGAAAGTCAAGTTGATTTATTGAAGGTCCCTTGCGCAATAAAACTAGACTTCAAATGTCAGGCGGAGTAACTCTCTCGCGTTCCTCTCCTATATTGTGTTTAAAGATAATTCATGGTGTTATGTTTGGCATTATAAAGGGGCGGGCGGAGGATTGATTTTGCAATCATTCGTAAACCTGCGAATTACAGAATTCGGATACGAGGGATTCAGTATGGCACGTGATGTATACACCTAATCAACTCTAGTCTATAATTTTCTCTCCTCCCTCCCTTTCCCGTCTTTGTCTGTATGTCTGTCTTTCTCCGAGTATTTCTTGTCATCGACCTCTGTCTTGAATTATTTAGGTCAGATGGTGTTGTAATTTCAAGGCTGATTTTTCAATGTTTTTTCCTTTTCCATTCCAGGTTAGTGATTCAGTGATGGAAGATCGAGCTGTCTTCAGCCTGGTTGAAAGTTACGAGGAAAACGGTAAATGTGATTTATATTCTTAATTGTAGTTAAACGATTTCATCTTTAAACACTTAACTAATTAATTTTAGAAGCTGCGAAGTCGGTATAGAGATATTAATAAGAAGTATGCAAGAAACACTGATGATTAGCTTCTGTTCTAAGAAGAAATGAAAACGTAGATAAGAAATCTTAAGTCAGATTTTGCCTTAATAAATGTTTTTTTTTTCTTTTTTTAGCTCACAAGATGTAAGAAAAATATGATAAAAAGAAAAACATAAGTACTCAGATAATGAAAGCAAGAAAACCTGAAAGTTTCTCTTTTTAGTTTCTACAGGAGCAGTGCGAAACGAGAGAGAGAGAGAGAGAGAGAGAGAGAGAGAGAGAGAGAGAGAGCAGAAACATACGTCCCAGTTGTTTTCTGAATACTGAGTTACCAAAAGTAATTAGATACAACAAAGTTTAGGTAGTTCCTTTCTTCAAGAATTAGAGAAAGAGCAGGAACATAATTATGAAAAAACTTCCTAATTGGGGAACGTAAGCTAGTGTTTTCATGCAAAATTATGATGGTACGAAGATGCAGAGAGAGAGAGAGAGAGAGAGAGAGAGAGAGATGTGAGACGAGTGCGAGAGAGAGAGAGAGAGAGAGAGAGAGAGAGAGAATATTGTGAGTGATTGTTTGCACAGAGGTATGAGACATTTGGGAACATGGAAGTTAATATGTATTTGTGTGCGTACGTGCGTGTGTGTGTGTGTGTGTGTGTGTGTGAGAGAGAGAGAGAGAGAGAGAGAGAGAGAGCGAGAGAATGTGGATTGTTACAAAAGGCCTAAATAGATTGAAGAAATGGCTAATGATGAGAGCGGAAAAAATAATAATAACCGCTGAACTCCGTATGGCAGCAGCTGCCCATGATGATGCTAACTGTTGTGATGATGAATTTCAGTTGGTATGAGACAAAGTAGAACAAGCGGAAGGAGCCCGGAAGAGAGATATACCTTAAAGGAGGCCTGCTTATACGCAATGGCAGTGGGCAAATAAAAGATAAATCCCGATGGAAATGAATAGGATAGATGAGAGCAAAGAGTTCCTTCGTTTGTCTGTGTGATGATGGAGTCTTATTCAAAAAGGTCATTTCATCTGAAAGGGATAGAGTCGTTAACTGCTTAAGGCAACTACGACCAAACGTTTAATTCTTATATCAATGAGACATTCTAATTTGGGGGGGTTGGTTTGGGTGGGATCTGGGATCGAGGGTAGGCGTACCCAAGGCGTGGTGGCTTTGGAATCAGTTGGTGTTGGAATCACCTTCGAAAATTGGTTTGGCCAGATACAGGCTCATCCGATATTGAGGGAGGGGAGACAGGAATAAGCATCCAAAAGGTCCAGGATAGTCGGGAAAAAATGGTTTTATGTTTATTTAGTGACCCTTTTTTCTTGGCTGGACTGTTCCTGTTTTATTATGTGTTGTAGAGAGGCCTAAAGAAAGATGGAAAATTTGTTTTGTTAGATGTCTTCAGTAAGCCACAGACTGTTGCAAAACTGGTCGGTGTTATTTAGTTTGCTTCCTCTTCCTGCGGGAAAAATAATGACAAAAATGTGTAAGAATGCATGCATTCCCCTTTGCAGTGATTATCATTGCTATCATTGTTGTTACATTAGCATCGGAAGATAAAATTACATGAATCTACCCTTGGTACCTGAAAAATTAACAAATGTGAAAAATTTATTATCTTAGGAAACGTCATCTTGCCTACTTGATTCATTTGGATTTAACAGAGTAAAGATACTTTAACAGTGAATCAAAAGTGTGAAGCTTTTTCCTCTTTTTATTTTTTTAATTTTTTTTTTAGCAAAAATAGATTCTCTGACAACAGGGCCTCAGATAACATGTGAGTCAACATTGTCTCCGGGATGAACTGTAAGCCAGAGTGTTTGCTTCCATCATTTCATCATTTTAAAATGATGGGGGGGGGAAACGCAGCCTACATTAGGAGACTCGCCTCCTTCCTCGCTCTGAGCTACACTGCACTATTACCATGTTTGTACTGGAGAGAGAGAGAGAGAGAGAGAGAGAGAGAGAGAGAGAATGAGGATGTATGTCATTGGTTGTCTACCACCAATGCTAGTGAAGACTAGTTAACATTGTTCCTTCACTTTCTCTTCTACTTTCGACTCCTTTCTCTCTCTCTCTCTCTCTCTCTCTCTCTTTGCTCTTCGGATGAGCTACTTACAAAGCTATTATATTTATATTTCTTATGTTTTTTCGAAGACACTTTCTGGCGACTAGTGAATTTTACAATTGATAAAATCTTGATTAAAGCGAAAGCGAAAATGCCAGACCGAATTCTTCGGGGCATGTAAAATCTGCTTTGTTCAAATAAGTTATTAGCTTCTTTTTTAATCCATTGAAGACTGCAGGGTATTCTTCGGAGGGCTCGTGTTATTTTGATTACCATTATCTCTTATTCACTAGCAAAGTTTCAGATTCAAGGGTAGTACGGACGTTTTGAACTAGTTTGTAAAAAGTGTGTGTCAACAAAGCTGTTTAAAATTCCGAATACTGACTGCGTAGTTAAACGATAATGAGAATGATATTGTAAAATTTCAGATTGACACATTGAGGCTTACAGAGAATTAATGACATCTACGCCATCTATGGTATAAATGTAAGAAAATTCCCTAATAGGCATCGCCATTTTCATTCATTTCACTTATATTCAGTGTTTGAAGCATCACATATATATATATATATATATATATATATATATATATATATATATACGTATATATACATATATATATATATATGTACATATATATTATATATATACATACATACATACATATATATATATATATATATATATATATATATATATATATATATATATATATATATATATATATATATATATATATATATATATATATATATTGTATGGAAAACCTCACAGAGGTGATTTCTTGTGGAATAAGCCTTATGGATCGCAAATATTTGGAGAAACTATGGCTAGAAAAGCCTCAAGAAAATACAAAGATATATTAGTTTGATAGTAAAAGCTTGAGGTCAGAGAAGAACAAAAGCGAGAAATTTACTCACATTAGGGAACTTTTACACCTTTGTCAAAAACTGCAAAGGTGCCCATAAACCAAAGTATAGTGTGACAATTAACGAAATAAAGCTAATAAGTTTGGAATTAAATTTTTGGTTCTTGTAGAAGTAGAACACAAATATATTGCAAATGTGATTACCTGCCTAGGGGCTATAGAGAAAGATTCAAGGTTAGGAGTTCACTTAGCAGAACATGTGCTCAGCCTTAGTGAAGCAGTGAAGAATAAAGGCTATGAAATGACAACAGACAACGTTTTTACATCACTTCAACTTGCAAGCAAATTGCAGGGGTACTGTGCGAGCAAACAGCAAGCATCTGTCAAAAGAAATTACGTCACAAGAAAAGGGTTGAAAAGATTGAATCCAAATTTTATTTCCAAGATGAAAGTGGATGCATGTTTGTGAATTACCAATACAAGGATACTAAGAAAGAATGCCCCTTGTCAACCATGCATTGATATCCAGTCGTTTCCGAAGGCGAAAAGAGAAAACCAGCAGTCATAGATTTCTATAATGCAAATAAAGTTGGAGTAGCTGTCGTCGACCAAATGCTTAGGAAGTAAAGTAAAGGCTTTGGCTTCTTGGATTTTTTTTTTCAATATTCTTGATATGGCAGTCATAAACGCAAGGATTATTTACAAGCTTGTCTCAGGGGAAAAATAAGTAGGAAAGCATTCATTCTATAGCTCATTGAGAGCGTTAGGGAAGCTTATGTTCGTAAACGTAGTTCGCCAGCTCCTGCTGAGGTGCCATCCACTGGTTCTCAGTACCTAAAACTAGTTGCAAGTGCCATGGAAAAAAAAGTTCAAATGCTTCCATCACAGTTTGCAAAGCTTGTAAAAACCTACGTGTGATAAATGTGCAAAGGTTGAAACAAGAATATTGTTTGTAACTTGTAAAGGTGTGGAATGGAAGTAATATTGTTGCTAACTAGTACGGGATTATAAAAAGGAGAGCTTATAAACATGAGGTGTAGAAAACGACACCTCGGCCATTCTGTCAATATCGAAGGTCCAGGCCATCCTAGTGGTAAGATTCTGACCAACAACACCATTCAGACCTCACGTTATTAGCACACGCACATTGAATTTAGAGCCATAAAATATCCAATTTTAAGTTATGACTCTCTGGTGGCTTTATTAAGCATAAGAACTAGCAGCTATTAACAATCGAGAATTAATAGTTCCTGAACGGGCAGAGACGATTCGTTGCTTTTACATGAGGCATTGGCCAACAACTGTGTATGATAGAAGTCATTGGGAGGACCTAAGATTTAAGAATCATTAAAATTCCAGATTCAGCAGATTTGTTCATGGAATATCAATATTATCAGGACTTTGAAATTTTCAGCTTAATTGGTTAAGAGGAAACCGAAAGTTTTCAGTTCTTAAATAACTTTAGGCTTTCGTGTTCTGTGAATTATATGAAATATGGAAAAACCTTTTCACATATGAATGAATTACACTCTGTCAATAACATATACCAGAAAGATGAAACCTGTAGTAGAGACCAAAATGGCCTTTGTTAATGTCTCTCAGCTACTGTCAATTCTCATTCTCTCTTTGGTTGACTTATATGATGGTGATCATTACTGTTTTGATTTAGGATAGGAAATTATTTTTGTTCTTACAAGAAATTTACGCGGTGTTTTGTACTTCTTTTATGAGATATGTAATTGATGAAAAAAATAGATGAAAAATCTGCCCTTTCAATTCTCTTCGTTATATGATGTTCAAAATCATAATAGACGAACGTTGGAACATGTGCTTTTTTCTTTATTGAAAAAAAAAGGAAATGTGAGGAAACTTACTTCAGATGGGTTTAGAATTATAAAATTCGAAAAAGCTGAAGGTACTTTTTTAAGGGTGGCTTCCTCTCCAAGGACTAAATATCTTTAACACTTTGATCCTTTTTATTTAGTCGGGATAACTGTAAGTTCACCAGAACATTTCTTAGGGATCTTTTAATTTAGTTTGGAAAATATAATCGCAATACTTCCCGTTCCATGGAAACAAGAATAAGAAAAAAAGTCTGAGGTTGCATCTTGCAGAAAATATGGCGTATTTACCGTCAGTTATTATAAATCCTTATTATTACGGGAAAGAGTCATTATGGCTGGTCCACTATGTTTTTCGTAGGAGTAAGTATTTATTGCTATCATTTTTTCTCCGCCACAAAATCAATTTGTCAAAATAAGTCGAAAAATTACCGAGCGAAAGGCCATCACTCGTGTGACTGTCATTGTGTATCTCGGAATTTTGATTATTCCCCTAACATGGAGGTCACCTTGGCTAATGCTAAGCAATTTTATCCTCATGAAGTGCAGGTGGTTGGGTTGAAATTTTGTAGACACGCTTTCTCGGCCGGGACCTTCAAAGACTTCATTTTGAATTTTAGCAGGGGTGCAAATAAGGTCAAAGCTGACCAAGGAGACTCCAGAATACTCAGATAAAAACGTGAAACTCGCCATTTCTTTGTAGTTGACAATTAAAATAGGTGCCTTTGAAATGATTAAAACCAATTTCAACTTAGCCACGTAACCTCTCGATATATTTTCTAGCCTTTAGGCCAAATTGGTAAGTCTGGAGGATGACTAAGAGCCTTATATCCTTATATTCTGCTTGATAAATCACGTGCACGGCTTCTAGTAATGGTTATAAATAACAGCCATCTTGGAAATTTCTGTCGGTTTCACTGCAAAACAATAAGACTACGCCTAGTGGGCCAAGCCACCACAGTTATTACTTATTTCTCTGTCTAAAACAAAACGCACACACACACACGACACACACACACACACACACACACACACACACACACACACACACACACACACATATATATATATATATATATATAATATATATATATATATATATATATACACATATATATACGCTACGTTATTTTTCCGAAATAGGTCGCAAAGTTCCTCAATAAATCTAAGATATGTTGTGGGGTGATTTTCCAGACAACTATTGGACACCATCTTAGATTTCATACGATAAGTTCAAATGGTCGTAACCTTCAACGCACTTGAAGCAGTGCATGTCACGTTGATACCCAATTGACCTGGGTCATTTTAGTCATTGTGTATTTCGCAAAATTTTGAGTGATCGCCTGACCTAGCAGCCGGCGTTGGTAGGTTCGATAACCTTTAAACATCTTCTTAGGAAATACATGAGTGAATGAGATGGAAATTTGGTGGGCTTGCTCACTTGGTCAGGGTCTTAAAGACTCATGGAAATTTGAATAGGTTTAAACATGATGCCAAAGCTAAACAATGCAGTTTCAAAATATCTGAAATTTCAAAATATCCAAAATTTTGCCCAAATATGTTGGTTCAGAAACCATAAAAAGGATATGAAGGCCTGTATTAGTCGAAGTTATATACAGTGTATAAGAACTCACGCTAACTAATTCTGTGCCGTGTGTGTACATGGAGAACCTTGGAGATTACTTTGCAATGTAAACCAAACCCTCCTTTGGAGTATTACAGTTAACGTTGCATCTAAAGTATGCTTCAGTTTCTCTCAGGAATGTGATTAATGGAGGCGGGTTAAGTTAAGTATATCTTAGTTTTACCAGTCCACTGAGCTGATTAACAGCTCTCCTAGGGCTGACCCGAAGGATTAGATATTTTTACGTAGCTGGGAACCAATTGCTCACCTAGCAACGGGACCTACAGCTTATTGTGGGATCCGAACCACACTATGTCGAGAAATGAATTTTTATCACCAGAAATAAATAAATTCCTCTGATTCCGTGTTTGCCGAGCCGGGATTCGAATTTCGGACCAGCGGATTGGCAGCCCAGCGCGAAAACCACTCGTCCAGCGAGGAACTGATGGAGGCGGGTACTAACGGGTAAACTACCGTAAATTTTTTACTTGGGTAAGTTATGCAAAGTCAGTTAATTTTCAAGTTGTTTGGTAGCAACCATTCGGATTACACACATTAATAGATATACCTACCCACGACGGATTATCTGTAATACACACCGGTTACTCTTCCATTCAAATTCAAGAGCTACCAGCACTCAGTATGAAATACATCTTTAGACTCAGGAGAACTAGGACGCAGACTTTAGGATTTCGTTGTTGTTGCGAAATTGGCACATTTATCATTATTGAGCATAAATCTTATACGCGATTTAACGAATAAAACAGTTCTGCCTTTGCCTTCGCTCAGTTCGTTATCTATGCACCGCAACTTTTGCTAAAAATCTTTTGCATTCGGCAAAGGTGAAGAAAGCTCGATTTGAATGTCAAAGCGAGAGCTGTATCCTTTGCCAGAAACAGTCAGGAGACGGAACATGTTTGAAGGTTTCTCCCTCTCTCTCTCTCTCTGTCTTTTGCTTTGTCCGCCTATCTGTGTGTTTGTCCGTTTCTCATAGTACAGCGCTACTAATTTCTTACTGTTATGTTTTATTTTTTTTTACAAACATTCAAAACACAGAACTTGCTTGAACAATCTCTCTCTCTCTCTCTCTCTCTCTCTCTCTCTCTCTCTCTCTCTCTCCCCACCCCCCCTGCAGGTGCAACATAATTTCATCTTTAAGCTTCACTGTCATGAAAAGTGTCAGAATTTGCGTGCAGTCTCGGTCTCTTGTCGTTTCCGCCAGAATGGTTCAGAAGCAACTCTTCACGGGAGAACAGAAATAAAATGGGATATCGACATTGTTCTGTTAACGCTCTAGATACTCCAGGTATCGATGATTTTCTCGGGATTATCTACGGAGTGGATCATCAGGTAAAGAGGAAAGTCTTTGTAACTTGATAATGATTGGGTGAACGTAAGTAGACGCTAGTGCTATAGCAATCTTTAATTTTATTTTTCTTACTTTGCTTTGATTCAGTTTTCTATAATACGCCTGTGTAATAAGTAACAATTTGCGTTTAGGTATGAATTTTTGTGGCTTCTAGAGTTCAAAACAGTATTAAGTACGGAAGCTGACTGAAGGGCCAATTCATGCCTTATATAAATCTCGTGTCGAAAGGAAAAGGGAGAAGCTAAGGTAAATTAGTGGGCATATTCCTCTTGAGGAAAGACATGGAATCACCGCGAAATAAGTCGGAATGTTATATATTTTCGAGAAACGTAAACATGGAGATATTTTCAGAGGCTGGTGGCAGCGAGGACGGAAATAGCCTAATCGAAATTTCGCTGGTTGTTAAGGTGCGTCCACACGGTCGAACAATGTTCGACGGACAAACATTGTTACCATATCATAGGCGAAGCAGGATGACGTCATAAGCGTTGAAACGGTGGAAGTACATCTGGCAACAATCAGTGGTACCAGATGAGGCTGTATAACACTGTTTTTACTCTTCTCACAAGGCAAAGACCGGCAGACAATTGTTAATTTAATTGGTAACAATGTTTGCCCGTCGGACATTGTTCGACCGTGTGGACGCACCTTTAGATGTTGATAAATGTGGGAAATGGTAACTGAGTGAAGTTGTCTGCCCGCTTGAAAGGTCGAATGGTAAAACAACTCAATGAAACAGTGTTCTGAAAAGAGCATTTAGGAATGATATTGTGAACCGCGCTGCACAGAAGAGGAGAGGCAAGGGTATGTTCAGGAAGGTGGATTAGATTTGGATTCATACCTGTGCTCAGTTCCGTGGGAAGGGGACGACAAATGCACCTCAACAATAAGACAAAAGTTTCTAAATTGGGGCAAGTATAAGTTGTCAGTGAGACTTCAGTCTTAAGTGACGAATAGAATTTCCAACATCTATAGAAACCAATTTTTTTTTTTTAGAAATAGTTAATAGTTAGCAGTTGGTGTAATTCAATCTCTCTAACACAATAGTTATGCCATGAAAGCCTCTAATTATTGGGTAAGAGCACCGGGAGAGGATGCAGTTACAAATATCGTGAATGCACTGAAGGTCACCAAAACCTGAATTCTCATTTAGTTACGCTCTTAAAATCATAGTTGACTGATGCAGAAAAGCATTCGAGACTACCTACGAACGACAGAGGGCGGCTAAGAGGTCGAGGAAAAAATAGGCGGGGAAGCATGTGTTAAATAAGAAGTCCTTAACTCTTTATTAGCCAAGGAATCCATAAGTTAACTCCGTCATTTAAAAGTGTTCTCCAGAGTCGTGTAGAGATGGGAAAGAAATATCAGAGAGAAAGAGAAAAGGACTCTAGTAGATGTTACTTTGCCGGAGCCATACCAGTGAATCAACATAGAAAAAATAGATAAAAGTATAAATGCAAATGAGAATCGCACGGTACATGCTAATGACTCAGACATTCAAGTATATTTAACAGTGAGTGCGACGAATCTCTCTCTCTCTTTCTGTACATACCAATTAAGCCCTCATTTATCCGATGGGATTTTTTCACAACTAATTTTTTCATCATTTCATCCAGCCTTTTCCATGGCTCTAATGTATCCTTAATTTTTATTTATACTTACCCTCGACTTTCGCTTCTATCCTTGTGTAATCAGGTGACCGTAAACATAGCTTCACTACGGCAATGAAACACTTTCTGCAAAATTTTTCGATTTCAAAATGACGCTTTTAAAGGGGCAATAGGATTCACTTGGAAGGACAGGGTGAGAACTGATTGCCATAATGCAAATTGAAGTCGTTCCATAAGCAGATGGGAAGGAATAAAGGGTAGATAGAGATGGCTTGGACATATCCTTGAGGGCGGCTGAAGAGTTGAAAGACCTACCTAAATGAACAGTGAGAAACGGGAAGCTGGAGATGAGGGGAGATTTGTGGAAAATGAAGCACGGGGAAGACGCGAAAGGCGTCACTTCACAGAGATCCTTTGGTTGTTGCCTTACCCATAAACGCACATAGGTTAGAAAGGAATTTAGATGATTCTCAAAAGACCTCTACATGTTTGCATGTTCACATGGTTTACAAATACCAAAGTAATTTCCTCATCTCTTTTAAATTGACTTAATGTAAAAGAAGATAGACAAATACTCTCAAAAAGGCCTTATAAAACGCACGTGAACCTGGAAGTAAAGCTGTCTGGCAGCGTTTCATTACGTTCATCTTAAATAAATAAGTAGTCCAAAGAATAAATTTATATTTTTTGGAAGCAAGAGAATGAATGAGTAAAGATATGACGACCTTCAACTATTTTTGGATGATACAGTGTACTATCGAATCTGGGTCCCTCAACATGACGGATATCCCGTATGGGACACTTTCATCATTCATACAACAATTATCGCTTCCAAAATAAATGCCTGAAAAGAGTCACGTCATCAACTTATGGTTAAAACGTATAAGTCCTGCGCCATCGTGCACTCTGTTCATCATATTCATTATACCTATTTTCTCCCTTCATGACGAAAGATGGAAATGCAGGACTCCAAGCAACGTAGCCCACATTTGTTTGGCATTATTCAGTTTTGGGAATCTTCCAATCAAATCCTACCAACAAGACCCGCCAGTTCACCGTCTCAGACATCAGTCTAAAAGGGCTGCTTCGTTTCTTAGAGCTTTGTGGAAGACAATTTTTAATAGAGCATAAAAGTTTCGTAGAAGCTTTTGCAGTTTTTAAATGATTCCATAAAAGGAACTTTATGATAGTTTTAATTATAACGTCTCCCACAAGAACCTCGTAATTTTTTTCAGACTTGTCTCGGCGATTTTGGAAAGAGCCGATGAACTGATTCATAGAAACTCCAATCAGTTTATTATTACACATAATTGTCGGTAGGAATTAGATGAATACTGAAATCCTGAGAAACACTCATCAAAAATTCTGATCTTGGAATATGATAACTCTGTCACTAAAACTCCACAGCAATCTTTGTTCAAGATTATCGATATAATGTATATTTATAAATATATAAATATATATGTATAGGACAGACTGATAATTTTTCATTTGTAACTTTGTTCCTTACACATCATTGCACTTTTGTAAGTGTTGTCGGTAAGTAAAGTCGCCTGACTACCAGTTAACAAATTCACTGTGTAGGTCAGTCAATCCCCAGGGTAGTGAGGTGAATATGGCAACAACCAAACCACACTTGTACGCCTTTTCCTCTTTAAGAGGGTAGTTCCAGGTGTTAATATTCTTTATAAGCTAGATCCTTACCTTGCATTACCTGCAGTCACTGATTAGACGCATTGTTGCCTATCTACGTATGTTGATCGATAGAGCAGAGTTGTGGCAATGTAACATTAGGCGTTTGAGGGTGTGTGTTGTTGAGGGGGAGGGGGAGTTGTGGTTGTATGTGTGTGTGTTTGTATGTGTGTGTGGATACACGAGTTGTTCACGGATCTACCTTGTGATCTAGCCGATCCAAAAGAACGTTTTTCCTTTCCCTGACCGTTTCGGCGACAACTTCTGTTTACAAAAAAAAAAAAAAAAAAAAAAAAAAAAAGCTTGCAACGTTCAATAACGATGTAATGTCTCTTAGGTTTTCGCTTTCAAAGGAAAGTACATTGGATAATTAGAGCTCTAAAGGAGCAGCAACTTTATTTGCTTCCAGAACCTTTTAAACTTTCCGAACCAGTTAAACTGTTTGATGTGATAATGAGGTTTTGTGTCGAACACATTAGCGGCAAATGCTTCTTTATCCAGTTAACTTGGCATAGCGCGTCTAGTAATTGCGCAAAATTGACACTTGAGAGGTCTTCATTTCGTAGAGAAAGAGAGAGAGAGAGAGAGAGAGAGAGAGAGAGAGAGAGAGAGAGAGAGAGAGAGAGAGAGAGTGTGTGTGTTTTTCGCTCAAGAGACTTTCGCGCTTATCTTGTATTGAAGTAATTTTGTTTTACCGTATTTTTAGATGTACTTTTTACATTGATTTTTAAATGTACTTTATTTCCTATCTAATACTCTTAACTTATTCCTTCAGTTTCTGAAGCTTCTCCTGATGACCAGTACCTAGCACAACATCTTATGCTAACCATAACCACAACACTTTTCATTCCATAACAATTTTATGCCATTTATTTGCCCCTACCTTTTTGTCTTTTCACTAAGTTCTTTCATCACACCAACCATTTACAAGACTTGAAACAGCCATGACATACTTCCTTATCCTAGACAACCGTTTACACCTAACCAATCAGCCTGGTGCTCAAACACAAGATTTTTTTTTTCTTTTTTACAGAAACCTCCAGTAGCTCTTACGAAATGTTTTTCAAAACCAAATGGACACGAAACCCACCACATCACATTTCTTTAATCTGCCATAAACTTTTAGGTTCATGCGAGCAACACACAGCTTTTATCTATTTTAATTTCGTATGTTATTATTTCATAAGGAATATTTTACCAAGTAATCTTCCTCCTTGTTTAAACCTTTCCCTAGCAATCCTTCTGCTATTTTATTTTACTTTCTCAATCAGATCCCTAACATACACCTTCCAAGGCCTTGTGAATAATGATTTATCAACATAATTTTTACGCCTATGTCACCTTCCTAATTAAATCGGAGACCAGTCATTTCTTTCACACATCCCTCTGGAGCACTGGTTTCTTACCTTTTTCCGACCATGCCCAACCTAATCACCTCTAAAATCTTGATGTGATGCCCATGTCAGTGGGGGATTTAAGGTGGGTAGATTAGTGTATAAATCTTAAATCTATAATTAAATTTTCATGATGTATACTCACCGCAGTCAAGTAAAATATTGATAGAGACACTGAAAGAAAAATGATATAATTTTTTTTTTAATGCATGTATTTAATGCTTATATTTGCTAAAGAAGCTTAACCTGCTACTTCTTTGTAAGCTACAGGTGTTGGAAACAGTGTACAATCTTCAGAATTATAATCTCTCTCTCTCTCTCTCTCTTTCTCTCTCTCTCTCTCTCTCTCGCTCGCACACACACACACACACACACATTGATAGCAACAGCTTGTTGTTAAACAGCCAACACGGTTTCAGACAAAACATATCCTACCCATCAAACTTCTTGGGAGTTTTATCATAGCATGGTTGGTATTTACGAAGAGTAGTAGAGCAATAGATATAGTCTACATAGATTTCCAAAAGGCCTTTGACAAAGTTCCACACAAGGAACTAATGACAAAAGTTAGAACTAGGAATTGTAGGAGAAACAGCAGACTGGATAAAAAAACTGGCTAACGAATAGAAAACAGAGTCGTGATAAATAGTGAAGAACCAGAATGGGCAGATGTGACAAGCGGAGTTCCTTAGGGTTCTGTCCTTGGCTCGCTCTTGTTTTTTATTTACATTAATGACATTGATGTAGGCTTAACTAGCAGGATAGCCAAATTTGCAGATGACACCAAAGCTAGGTGTAAATACAGCAGGCCCAGATACAGTGGGAAGTTTAAGAAATGATCTAAGGACAATAGCACGGTGGTAAAAAATATGGCAAATGTCTTCTAACCTGGATAGATGTAAAGTGTTATGAATAGGAACAAACAACCCTCATGCTAAGTATATACTGTTTGGAAATTACATAAATAGTGTCGAACAAGAAGAGGACCTTGGAGTTATTACCAAGGACTTGAAATCCACAAAACAGTGCATAAAGGCAGAAAAGAAGGTACAGAAACTAGTGGGATACATAAAGAGACAGTTCAGATATAGAAATAAGGAAACGGTGCTGCAGCTCTACACACCAATAATTAGACCCCACCTTGAATATGCAGTACAGTTTTGGTCACTAACACTAAGAAAGGACATAATTAGACTAGAAAGGATATAAGCAAGAACCACAAAGTTAATTCCATCAGGCAAATAGGTTACCAAAGACGACTCGAGAGCCTGAACAGGTATAACCTAGAAACACGACGATTGCAAGAACAAGCTAAGAGTGACATTCAAAGTACTGAAAGGCAGAGCAAAAGTAGACAGTAACATTTTCACATTAAGCGAAAACCAGACAAGAATTGATGGAGGGCAACTAGAACCGAAGAGGTACAACGCATCACATTGTGGGAACTTCTTCACATACAAGATAAGTGACGCAGGAAATAAACTGCCACCAGAAGTTATAGACAGCAGCAGTGTAGAATAACTCAAAAGAAAGCTAGACAAAATCTTATGGGAAAACAGTGAATGAATTGTAAAATCTGCTCTTAAAGATAAGTGAGCACATGGTGTCTCCTCGGATGGACTAATATATTAAAATTCTAATTGTTTCCCCCACCCCTCAATGAAAGATTTCTATATCCGGCACTGGCCCCTGTGCTGGTATATAATTCTTATATGTTCACGTGGAGGAGACCTAAAAGGCTATTAACATGGTTTAAACATTCCCGAACTGGCCCCTTCAAAATCAAATTACCCTCTGGTGGGGCGTACACCCAACGTTAGGAACCACTGCTCTAGGGCTTTTCCTTCAACCAGAATACGCTACCCACTTTGGCTAACGACTAATAACCACCATTTCAATATGTTTTATTGTAAACTGATCAACTCCGAATACCTTTGAAGTCTTCATTATTCTAATTACCTTCCTAAGATTCTTAACTGCAAAGCCCCAACTGATTACCGACTTCCGACTACCGCTGATGGTGGTTGGCTCTCAGAGGTGTAACTGCGGTGTTTTTCTCTTTTAGTGTGTAAAAAGGTTATTAACGCTCTGCAAGTGGTTGTTCGAGCAGTTTCATCAACAGAGGTGTAATCTGCTGCATGGAATCCTTTTGCAGACCAGCTGGTAGAGAGAAGGATATTCGTATTTTTATCTAGTTGTCCGAAAGGGGGTGAGCCTATTGGGATCATCGTTCGGTGTCTGACGGCCTCCGCCGAATAGCTCTTGCATGTCGACCTTAAGGAACTGATCGTCAACCGACTGACGAAAAATAACTAACTGGATGTCATCCATTAGCCAGACATTTGGTTAACATCGACAACTAAACGACAACCACTAAGGGAACTTTCTCCAATTA
>NC_061107.1:135907041-135962041 GCF_015104395.2 Macrobrachium nipponense | reverse complement strand
AAATAGAAATAAAGAAGCATTAGTACTGATCTGGTCGAAGGTTTTTTTATGTTGTGGAAAAAAATAGTGAACTATCGTTAGGGGACTAATGGCTATTATAATTGTCTTTACCATCCTTTTTTTTTATAATAATTCCTAGAGTTGTGATTCATGAAAAAGTTCATTTTAATCATTTTCGTTTTGCAGAACAGCCCATGTTGACAGAAATCCTTGAACCATTTCATCAATAGGATTTTCTAATGTATCTGAAACTTTATTCAAGTTTACATAGGGAATTTGTAAGTGAGCGTTACTAGTAATAAAAAGTTTTTTTTTTCCGTCAAACTGAAATTCATCGATGAGAATGCACATCGTAATGTTGGTGCCAATTCTAGACGCATTTTTCGCACAATTTTTAGGTCTCATTAACAGGTAGACCAGCAACGCGAAAGGGGACAATAAGGTAACTGCAATACTGCTCTATCTGAGCTGTTTCGACTTTTTAATACTTCAATGCTCGGTCAGATGGAAGGGAATAAAACATGTGCCTTTGATCTTGGTACAGACAACAAATTCAAATTTCAGGTGCGTAAGAGAGAGAGAGAGAGAGAGAGAGAGAGAGAGAGAGAGAGAGAGAAATAGAAAATTGGCAACCGGGTGAAAGCGAGGGCGATAGGGGGGGAGTGATGAGGGGTCTATTGGTGAGTGGGGAGGGGGGGACAGGGGGGGGGGGAGGCGAGAGAGAGAGAGAGAAAGAGAGAAAATTTATCTAAATATTAAGAGTCAAAAGATATCATTGCCTTCTTAAAAGAGCTCTAGATTTTAAGAATGTTTCCTTGGTCATCTTTCAACGCCATACTATAGCTGGTTCACTTAAGGTAGATTCTTGGATGAGCCGTATGTTTACGAGACGTTTGCTTGGCGGCCGCTGATTGGCTGGTACCGGGAGGTAGGCAGCTCCCAGCCACTCAGCGCCTTCCAAAGAAACGTCTCGTAGGCGTAGGGCTAACCCAAGAATCTTCCTTAAATGAACTAGCTATAGTATTCAATGTCATTCCCTCTCTGCTTAGTGGATTGTATGATCATTTAGCCATTTAGAAGAAAATAATAATTTGTTCAGTCTGCATAGGGTTGAATTCGCAGCTTTGTACATTCACATTCACTTTAGTATTACCTACGAGGAATGAATCATACTTTTTTTTTCCCGTATGATTACTTTTAGAGAGTTTTACGGTTCCAGTGAAATAAGCCGTGCATCATCTGATATTACCCAAGTAAATAAAAAAAAGGAGGTAAAAGTATCTGAAAACATTTTATTATAGGAGATTTGTTTTTACAAAAACGATATAATATTTTTAGTTCAAAATATAGACAATTTATTTTATAAAGTCTGTATGTATAATGTTTTTTAACGGGTCTAGGTGTAGACATATGTTATATACTTCAATGGTTATTTGTTGCAGTGGGACGGGCACGCGTAAATATTTTTAGACTTCGCTTGGAAACATTTCCATCCGTGGGCTGTAAACTTCCTAAAAAAATATAATTAGCTGATTATGGCTTAATCAACATTTTTGGGGGGAGGGATCAGCGCTTCGACAAAAATAGCTTTTTTATATTATTTTTTATGGAAGGGAAACGTGACAGTAGAAGTGAATTAGTATTAGTTGCATTTATTTATTATAATTATTGTTTTAAAACGTAAGAAATTTCGTTAATTGCACCTACGACTTGATACTGTATGTCATGCGAGTAAGCTTCACTGATTGGTCCACTGAAGTTATTGAAATTCAGGATATGCATAGTAGACAGGAGTTTAGTTTTGAAGAAATGATGTAAATTAAATCCGTGACTCATCTGTCACGAGTTTCTGTAGTAAGGAAGTGTTTTCCCCTTCATGAAATGTGCAGTTTGTTACATATCCTTTCTACGCATTTCCTACTCAGAGGACAGGTCCAACATATGTGGCCCCTTTTTGAGAAGCCGCTGTTATTGCGTTTTGCCTCAACAGGTTATTAAGTGCTTGCACCGTATTGAGCTCGAAACCGAACTTAACTTGCTAAGGCAAACTGCTGACGATATATAGTATAGACTATATATAATATATATTATAGATATAGATATATTAGATATAAGACATATATATATATTATGTATTTATTATTATATATACGGTATATATACATATAGTTTATTATCATATATACTAATATATTATATATTATATCTATATATATATATATATATATATATATATAGATATATATATACATATATGTGTGTGTGTGTGTTTGTGCGTGTGTCTTTATGCGCCGCTCACTTCAAGTCAAAGGTGGAAATGAAATGTAAAATTAGAAGTATCATCTATTATTATTAAAAAAAATTGCTTTACTAGAAGCCTGGTGTAAACGTACCCATTAGTCGGCCCTTTTCGTATGTATGTAAGTATGTACGTATGTATAATAGGATTAGAACTTGTTACGTGTAACATTGTTATGATTCACAACAACAAAGCTGACCCAGCTATGATTTTTCCCGCGTGAAAATGAAAAAGTGAGTTGAAGCCAAGTAGGAAGATTAAGGGAGAAAATTAAAACAGTTGAGGCACTTAGCTATATTGAGTGGGAAACTTACCCAATTTGGCTTCGGCTAATTTCTGGCCCTTTTTCGTGATGAAAGTTACCTAATATTTTTTTTTATCTTTCTCGTACAATGTTTACGAGATGAGGAAGTGGCGAGTCAGAAGGCATCTTGCCCTTTAAATCACCGAAACGGAGCCGCCCGACTGAAATTCCTCCCGGAAGTTCAAGAGGAGGAGTAAATGGCACTGGATCTAAGATGCCTAGTGGTTCGTTCGCCCCGGGAAGTTTTTAATTGATGGGAAAATCATATACGGGGGAAGTTGCGCGACCATAAGAGCAAAGTTTAGTTTAGTTCCCGAGATGCTCTGCAAGTAGTTCCCCTGGAGGAGGAGGAGGAGGAGGAGGAGAAGGAGGAGCCCCAAGAAAAATGACTCTGAAGTTGGGAATTAAAGGACATTTCAAAGACTTTCAGTGTGTTGAACCTCCTTGCAGATTCCTCTACTGTCTGTGCTGCTCGTTCTCTTTCACTCACATTTGCCATATTTTCACTTTCTTGGAAGTTCTTCGGAATTCTGACTTTGCTTTGGATAGTGGAATTCAAAGACAACCGTGGCTACCAATGGAATAAGTGAATATATTTATTACTGACCGTTAACTGGATTACCTGATTTTCTGAGCTTTATACGCAATGCTTTGCTATTATACTGTATATATAAACTATCACCTTTCCTTTAGATACCTACAAATTGTTGTATGATATTACAGATGTGAACGAAGTGATCCACTAATCTCCTCATATGCGTCAGATGGAAAGCAGAAAACAGAAATGATTTTAAAAGTTCCACGAGAAACTAAGCATTCCGTAATAAAACTTCTCGGCTAAAAAAAAAAGAAAAAAAATGTCATGATAGAAAATAATAAAGGATGTGTTTTTTTTGGGTGCTGTGCTTCAGAAAATGAAGTATGAAAGTAAAAAAAATGAACCATGATATACTGTTGAAAAGTGAATCCTACAATTTGTATTCTTTGCTCTACATTAGTGGCCTCTGTCATTCTTCGAAATTCAATTTAACAAAGCAATCTTTTTTTTTTTCACCGTACCTCACAGAGAATCTAACTATAACGAGAAATTCAAGGGGAGAAAATAGTGAAAGTCAATGAAAGGTCACGAACATTTTTCATATAAGCATTTCATATAAGCAATTGCGCGGAAGGCAACAAAGTAGTTAATGCAATTTGAGAAGTAATAAAATCCTTGTACACCATTATGGCTCTCTCTCTCTCTCTCTCCTCTCTCTCTCTCTCTCTCTCTCTCTCCTTGCTTGGACGGTCCCAATTTACCGTGGGCCGGATTCAGCGAAGTTTGGGGGAAGGTTAATGGACGTTGATTGGTGGTCTTGGAGGGTCACGTGATTGCCCCAGAGGTCATTAGAGAAGTGGAAGTGATCACGGAAGAGCGATCGATGATGGTGGTGGAGGTGATGGTGGTGGATTGGTTTAGTGGGGGGGGGGAAGTGTTGGAAGGAAAGGCCCCCAGGTATTATAGAAAGGGGGGAAGAGTCAATCCGTCCCTTTTTTCCTCCAAGTGTCCACATCAGCTCCAAGTTAATGACCACTTATCTTTCAGCCACTGAGGAGGTTGTGCGAAGAGAAGGTAAATAAGACAAGAGAGACGAGAAGGATTGAAAAATAGGGCCTCTTCTGCAAATGTCTGCAGAAAATACAAAAGAAAAAAAGGAGTTAACGAAAACCAGGGTAGAAAACTACTTGAATATCGAACGAAAAGGGGTCGCTGATTATGACATGATGGAGGTAGATGATTTGTGTCAAGATGGGAATGAGATGAGTCTTTGGGCTAATAAATACGTCGGATGGAATCGATGGTTATGAAGAAGAAAACGATTCTGATGGTAATGATGCTAATGAGAAAGACCTCAAGATTCAAAATGGATATGAATTGGCCTCGTTTCCGACACCCTTGGGCCTTTTGCGTATTGTGTTCTGATTTGTGGCGCATTTCTGACTCTGTTCGTGACACACTGATGTGGTCATGAAAACTTTCTGGGGTCTTTGTTTGTGAATGATCTTGTGAAACCTTTGTTGCTTACTGGGTGTATACTTTAATGTATGCTTCCCCACAGCTGGAGAGGAATGGCTGCTTGGTTATTAATTTTCATTCATCAATCATAAACATAGACTACTGCCCTTGCCTAGTGCAATTTCAAGGTATTTCCTCTACATCATCCTCGCCAGGTGGCTTGATGTACTTTCCTCCCTCGAGATTCTGTTTGCTTTTGGTTGATTCTCTCTCTCTATCTCCCTTCTACTATATCCTGTGAATGATGGAGAAACAGCAGGTGAAGTTGCAGTTATGTTTCATTTTAATGCATTTCTCTCGGAGAACATTATGTAGATCCTTATTCCTATTATTTTTTCATTTTTTTGATAAGTCTTCTTTACTCTAACTCTGAAATCTGGTCTCCTTGTGGGATCATAATTAATTAAAAGAGGTGAGAGCGACTATACTATTAGCAATACCACGCATATAAAAAGCCATCTGCGTAGATCTCTAGGAGATTTTGTCCGTGGCTATATTCATCTTTCAATTATGCAAATCTCAGTCTGCATTTAAGTGTAAGTTTGAATATCAAATGGAACAGAATGATTGAGAAAAATACGCCAAAATAAAAATTCCTTCCCTGTTCGCAATACAGAGAAAATTCAGCGTTACAAAACAGATTCACTCCGTTTAAACAGACGGCAAACAACAAATAATGTTGAATGAAACTGTGAATGTACAAAAACCGTTAATTAAATGCAAATTAGAATCCAGCTGGTTTCAAAATGACTAAATTCCATAATTTCGCTCTGACTAAAAATCGTTGTTTTATGCTCTAATTCGTTTGCTCCATGATATTTGGTTTCTGTTTGTGATTCAGTTCGAGTTACTCAGAACAACATTCTATTCAACTGAAGTCAATTTATGCCGTAACATCATCTGGCTAACAATGGTCAAGACACTAGGTCTAAAGCCTTGGCATTAAGCAGCGATGAAAATTCATTTCCTGACATTCTCGTAGGTTGTAGGCGTTTTCAGATTCAGTGTATGTTTGCCATTTTATAATCCAGAATTGTAGATAGCTTTCATGTCATAATGGTTGGATTAGCCGCGTGGTAACCTCAATACGTTCGATTTCGATAGCATGTTATATGAGCCCTTAATTAATTTACCATAAGCTAATCTCTCAATATCGTATGCTAGTTAATGACATTGAGGAATGGTGAGTTGCATGTGGTCAAAACCTCTTGTGGTTTCGTAGAGTCTAGAGGTCCACGCTGGCCCTCCTACTACAAAGCTTTCACACCTTACCACACTTAAGCCTAAAATAATCAATCAAATGAAGTGAAGGTTACAACGAGGGAACCACTTGTAAGTCCTCTACTAATGAGGCACACTTAGTCAGTACTCCAAGACCCGCTGGAAAAACCAGTGTCTTACAAAAGAGCTCTTATTTAAAACAGTGGATTCTTTCACTAATCTTGGCCTTTTATCTTTTCCGGCTTCTGAAGTTATCGCTCTTGTAATGTAATATGCTTCGCGATTTCTTCTTGCTTTCAGCAACTGTAATTCAGACATTTTTATGGGAAGCGCCTGCCCAAAACATAACAATAATTTCACCTGGGGAGTGATTTGTTTGTTTATTTTCCTTTCCCGGTATGATCCCTTTGATTTTATATATTACCTTAACGTGTGCATTATCACAATTGCCCTTTTCGGTTCTTGGACGTATTGTATCCTTCGTCTCAAGATTCGCCTTTGAATGGCTTTCATGTGGTAATTTTTGACTTGATGAAGGACTAAAATTCTATGAATTTCGTTGCTGTATTCAATACGAGGACAAGGAACTTAGCAATAAGTTTAATATCTGTTACTGTCACATTTAGGATTCCTGCAAATACTTCATCAGTATTTCATCGATCAACACATCAATCTCGAAGAAGAAGAAGGAAAAGAAGAAGAAGAAGAAGAGGAAGAAGAGAAAGAGAAACATATTTTTTCTTGGAGACAGATAGACAAGCAGACAGACGTTATCAGAGAAGTGCAGAAGAGGGGAAGAAGGCAAGTGACATTAAACTGGGCGCCGTAATTCCTTCAGAAAAAAATTCAGAGCATTCAGCCAACTTGTTTGATGCGTGACAACCTGTCATCAAGTTGCTTTGACAAATGAAGTGTGACGGGACATTCCAAGCCTTTGCTGAATGAATACTCCCGTCCAAAGGGAGTGATATAAGAAAGGGTTTGGGGCAGGGGGAGGGGAGGGGAGGGGGGGAGGGCAGGGACCAACATTCCTAGAAGAAGGGTCTGATGGCGTTCGAAAAATTCTCTTGCCCGAAATGCATTTTTTGTTTCATTAAATATATACGACTTTACGGACAATAAACTCATAGTGAAATAAATATGATATATATGTACAAACATATGTGAATGTGTATTCGTGTGTTTGTATATTTGATTTTAATACCTATACGCGTTTTCTTGTTGGAGAAGTTAGCTAAGTAAGGTAACAGACGTCAAGATTTTTACCTGATATTGGAGATACCTCTTCTTGCACCAGCAACGACGTAGTATAGTTGATTGTCTATCAGGTACACAATTCAGTGATGAGGACAACAGCAGAACTTTAGATTATAACGGAATGAGGATTCGAAGTCGGGTACTTCTTGCAAAGATGGGTACTCCAATATTAGGGCCGGAGAGGTAAAGGGTGCGAGGATTTTAGCGATAGTGTATTCATTGATAATATGCAGTGGAAGAGCTTCACCTAATCGGACCTTCTTTTATTGGTAAGAAAGATTGTTCCATAAAAATCATACTTATTCATAATTAAACACTGATATTATGTATGCTCACGCACCCATTTTGTTTCTCTACATGTCCACTGTGACTGACTCCGTGTTATTCTCTTTAATTACTTCGGTCTTTCTGTATTGTTTAACTCCCGGAGGCATTCAAAACAAAAAAGGACCAATTTCGCACCTTATTTAAGTAATTGCTGATTTTTTAAGTCCTTTCTTTCACTTACATGTGGCTCTTTGTCTAGTCACATTTTTATTGATATTTTCTACTCTATACTTTGGTTAGTACTGCATGAACATCTAGAGAAATGATGAAGCTTTCTTCCACTAAGAGATAATAGCTCAAAGATTTTACGTGTAATTACCAGAAGAGACAGATAATTTAACAAGGGTATAACCGCATTTGAACTGGCAGTGTCTCTGTCTAGAGTTTAAATGCTAATACTAACAATTTTCCTTGAGCATTTTACACAAACTGTTCATAAAAATTATGGATAATATAAAATAATGTCAGTGACGTAGCGAAGTATACGTGCCTCACCGATATGTCTTATAACAGTTTAGCCGAATGCGTATTACAGGAAATGTTGATAACTACCCAATTGACTATGAATCAGTATAGGGAAAAGATATGGAATTACAGTAGTGCCGACCAATTAATCGAAATGCATTTATGTACAAGGCGGGTTACATATATTCCATTGGCTTCCTCTGACAATAACCATAAAACCTGATCCCAGGTTTTTACGGAAAATATTCAGATTATCCAGAATGGCGTTCACTCAAGTTGACATGTTGATCAATCACATCCTGAAAAATTTGTATTTTTATTGATTGGAATTTACAGAAGCATAGTCTGTGTAGCATAACCTTACAGATCAACATAGGTCTAAGACGTTAATATTCTTCTCAAAATATGAAGTGGAAGTTCTAATTAAGGGCAGTTATTTTGTCATTTGTGGTGTTTCTGATGACAGCGAAAACGGACGCCCTATTCTGCAGTGTATGATTGAAATTCGGTAGAAACAAACGTAATTTCTTTCTGAAGTTGAACTATTTTCATTGTATCTGTATTCAGTGTATTTAATAGATTATTTCTTCTAAAAGAATGTTAACATGTACAAGAGACTGCATCAGGAGAAG
The DNA here is from genome assembly GCF_015104395.2 of Macrobrachium nipponense. Taxonomy (NCBI): domain Eukaryota; kingdom Metazoa; phylum Arthropoda; class Malacostraca; order Decapoda; family Palaemonidae; genus Macrobrachium; species Macrobrachium nipponense. Next base: position 135,953,480 of record NC_061107.1, on the reverse strand, counting down.
CTCTTCTAGGAAAAATAGCAGAAAACTGAGATTCTAGTCTGGATTTTTACTGAGAAGAAGTTGAAGTCTTTTGAATGCATAACATGTGGAAATGATCTCGAATGATATATATATATATATATATATATATATATATATATATATATATATATATATATATATATATATATACACACACACACACACACACACACATACACACATCATATATATATTATATATATATATATATATATATATATATATATATATATGTATATATATATATATATATATATATATATACTATATATAATCTATATATATATATTATTTATATATATATTTATATGAATATACACGAATACGCCTTTCTTTCCTGATGTACTTGCGACATTCATTATTAAAAGAAAGATACAAACGAAGCATAAGTATGGTATATCAATATGCTGCCATTTCAAGTCCAGATTTGCTCTAGGGAACGAAAGTACCCATTCCTAATATCTCATTAACAAAACCATCCCATATTCATAATCTTTACTTACGAATGAAAGGACGAGTCAATATGGGCCGTTTTGAGAGCAGTCCATAGAAGGAAGTAAAAAAGGGCTGTCGTTTTTACGAGCCAATCTCGAGGATGATAGGAGTCTTCGGGGTTTGAAGAACAGAATTCTGGAATGAGCTGGATATTTCATTAGAGAGAGAGAGAGAGAAAAAAAAAACTACACGCACACACACACAACACACAAAGAAATAGATAAGGATCTTTCGTAGGTCAGTGGCTCTGCGTAATAAACATTATATAGGACAAGTTTTGAGAAGAAGTATTTTTTAGTAACGTACTGCACCCAATTATTTCAATATTATTCTGTATACTCCAACACATAACTCTGAAGTTAATACCAACTGTTTCTCATTTTTTGTTGCAATAAATCTATCAAATAACGTTATCAGGACATTGGGATTAAGAAAGTCACTGGTTAATATTTAGAAGAAAATTACGGTTTACCTGAAAACTTTAACCCTCGTATGTGGAAAACTTTCTTTTTGTTATAGATTACCCGTTTTAAAGATTATTTTTCATTTTGATGTAATTAAATAAGAAAGGTGGTTTAGCTTGTGAAACAAATATTCACACAATAGCTACAGTGTTCCTCTCGTCGGTCGCATGATATTATAAAACATTATTCATAACAGCATCTTCCAAAGATATTAAGTTCGGTTTGCTATACTTTGTTTAATTTTTTTATTTTTCAAAGTTAGTTTGACTACCGCAGAAGAGAAATCTTACCAGAAACGCTCTCTCCCTCTCTCTCTCTCTCTCTCTCTCTCTCTCTCTCTCTCTCTCTCTCTCTCTCTCTCTCTCTCTCTCTGAAGAATTATTCATAACAATCGTCACATTCATGTGACGAATTTCCTGATCGCCAGTAACAAACAAAAATTCAATATCACTGGGTACTAAAAGTTATTGCTTTAAAGTATCGACGGTTGGGTGGCGTAAATTTTGACATTATTTCAATATCTCACAGGCTCCATGACAGTTTTTGAAAAATATTGGTAGTCTGTTAGGGCACTGATACATAAAAGGTGTGTATTTATTTGTGACCGTGCATATACTGTATTCAAACTCTAGTTTTGCGTTTCCAATAGGTGTAATTCTTTATTTACGCCTCTGTTTTGATAGCTGCCGTAACTTTGATAAGAATAGATTTGTTTAAAGGCTAAAAGTGGACTAATATCTTTGTTGATTGGTACAGCTATCTCTGCGTTCTTCACTGTCATGAACAAAATGTAAATGGATGGGAAACAGAGTGGGTTGTGGATCTCTTAGCAGAGGAAGTTCTTAGGAATGACGAAGGAGTACCCACCTTTTGAGTCCAAAGAAAATGAACTTAGAACAGTCAGATGCCAAAATTCCACTAAAGATGTAAATGATCACTTGATAGTGCCATCTGCGCCACCTAAGGTAATTGTCGTTGCTGGTAATGAATAATTTAAATTCTGATCTGGAAGCGCAAATCTCGCAAACCAGTTTAAGCAATAAAAATTATGTCGCAGTTTATAGAGAGTGATTATTTTCCTGTGTTCAATGGCTAACGGTTGCTCCAAAGTTTTGAACCTCAGGAAACATAAATTAGTTTCAAAATTCATGTACTTTGTTAATATGTATCTACTACGTTCATTTTTACACAAGCCGACGTTACGGGCGACTCTATGATGACCCTGAGATATTCAATACAGCACTACAATATCAAAACGCCTTCTTCCGAAGCTTAACAGAAACTCATGACTAATGGTCCGAAGTAAAAATCAAATAAGAGCCAAAACCTTTTAAATATCTAATCAATATTTCAGTCGGACACATTCTGAAAATCGATTATCTTCGTCGCATATATTTGGCAACGGCTGCAGTGTAATGATGATTGGAGAAATAAGGATGCTGAATACAGTGAACGCTATGCCTTCTTGTTAAGACAGAGAGAGAGAGAGAGAGAGAGAGAGAGAGAGAGAGAGAGAGAGAGAGAGAGATAGTGCGGGTTAGATTTTATAATGAATTTATGTTTCCTGAAGTTCAAAACGTTACAGAAACTATTCCCCATTGAACGAAACAAAACACAGGAAAATATCCCTCAAACTGAGACTAATTTTTTATTCCTTAAACTGCCGTAATTCCTAATATCTATCTATCTATCTATCTATCTATCTATCTATCTATCTATCTATCTATCTATCTATATATATATATATATATATATATATATAAATATATATATATATATACATATATATATATATATATATATATATATATGTATATATCTAATAATATATACATATTTATTATATATATATATATATATATGAGTATATATATAGGCAGAAATCTAGATATATATCTATTATATAAATGGAAAACGTGTTAGTTTGTTTGTCTTTGTTCCAAGTGAACATCTACACCAGCGAACCAGTCAGTATAACATTTAGTACAGAGGTTAAGCTAACAGAGTTCGAACATAGGCTAATTAGATTTTCGCAAAAACATACATAACCGCCCTAAAACGTTATGAGTCTACAGTGACCTCTCCCCGTATCTCAGGATTTGTATGAAACTCCTCGGATTTTCCACAACTTCTTTTACTCTGTAGAATGATTTAATAACTAGGGGTTTTTCAAACCTTCTTAGGCTCGACAGGATGTCAGTTTTGTTAGCTACAGTCATAATCTGTTACAGTTTCTATAAAATGAACAAAAAATGATTTTTAACATACACACACACCAGGATTTTCTTACAATTAGTCATGTCTACAAAAATTAAAGCATATATATATGCATATATATATATATATATATATATAATATAATATATATATATATATATATGTATATACATTTATATATATATATATATTCAAAGATATATGCCACGAAGGAAAAATAAACGAATGAGTAACTGCGAGACCTTTCGACGTTTCGACGTCCTTTACCGCTCAGTAAAGGACGTGGAAACGTTGAAAGGTCTCGCAGTTACTCATTCGTTTATTTTTCCTTCGTGGCATATATCTTTATTTATGGATTTATCACGTACCTAACTTTCGTGATTCAGTTATACATATTATATATATTTAGAATAGCTGCAACTCTATTAACTGGTGGAAGGACTGCGTATACTTCATTCAAACTTCTGTCGAAGAAAGAAATGGCAAACTGCAACATCAGCCGTGGCTCTTTTAAGGGCAAAATACTAAGCGATTGCAAGATGGTCCTTTGGGACGAATTGATTGAGCCACAAAGGGGCATTCGAGGCTCTTGACAGGCCCCTGCAAGATCTGAAGCACAACGCACAGCTCATGGGATGTACAACCGTCTTGCTTGCAGGAGGTTTCAGGCAGACTTTGCCACTTATTCCTAAGGGAACGAGAGCTGACGAGGTAAACGCTTGCATAAAGCCGTCCTACTTGTGGAGAAATGTACAGACGTTAAGACTCCAAACCAACGTGAGATTCCAACCAAGCGGCAATGAGGAAGCAGGAGCCTTTTCTGATAACTTATTAGATGTTGGCAATGGCACTCTGGTTGGTGGACTTAACCGTTTGGAATTTCAGTACATGATATTCAAGAGTTCACGACTAGGATGTTTCCTGACCTAGGCAACAAATTTAAAGACCATAACTGGCTGAGAACGCGTGGCATCTTGGCGCCGAAGGAAGATGCTATTGACGACACGATTCTGTAACTGCTAAAGCAGCCAACCTGTCAGGAATGCAGTCACAAATCCATCGACACTTCTTGATCCAGTTGAAGTTGTGAACTATCCCGTGGAGTTCTTGAATAGTTTAACATCCTCTGGACTTACACCTCACCACTTGAAACTCAAGATCGGCGCACCAGTAATGCTTTTGAGAAACTTGGAGCCACCAAAACTTTGCCATGGAACTCGCCTTATCATCAAAAAGATGATGCCAAGTGTCTTGGAAGCTACAATTTTGACTGGCAAAGCAAGTGGGGAGGATGTATTCATACCTCGAATTCCTCTTATCCAATCTGACACACCTTTTGAGTTCAACCTGAGCTTTGCAATGAGCATTAACAAGGCACAAGGTCAGTCATTAGATATTGTAGACCTAAACCCGAAGGAGCAAGTGTTTTCACATGGTCAGCTGTATGTAAGGTGTTCGAGAGTTGCCAATCCCAGTAATCTGTTTATTTGCACACCTAATGGCAGATCGAAAAAAAGTTGTGTATCAGGAGGAACTTCAAAACTGATAACAGTTGCCATTCTTATCAAGTATCTTATGTCATATCACGTAAATATATTGTCATAAACTCCATTCTTATTGTATTTTACCCTTCTGAATCATGCGTTAATTTTAACAATCGAATATCTTTACTATAACTGTGTCATGCTGGATGAATAAGATTGCAATGGTCCCAAGTATTACTTATTTGGAAAGTGATTGTATAATCCACCCTGTAGGGGTAGTCATCACGGACGGCATGCCCCCTTTTATCCCGAGCAACGCAGGGTACATGAGCTAATATATATATATATCTATATATTATATATATATATATATATATATATATATATATATATATATATGTATGTATGTATGTATATGTAATATAACATACATACATACATACATACATATACATATATTATATATATATATATATATATATATATTATATATATATATATATATATATATATATATATATATACGTGTGTGCGTGCGGGCGTTTTGCGAGTGTGTGTCAGTGCATGTGATTAAACTTTACATTTTGTGTGTGTACGGCTGTAGACGCGTAACCATACCGAAACATCTGCCAATACACCGAGATCTAAATTGTTTAGATAAAAATTCGATATAAACAGAAGTCAAGATTATCGTGTTTAAGAATAAGTAACCCATAACTAAACCTAAATATGCTAATGTTCAAAGGATATTTTCAGTCACATTGGTTCTACTTTTTTCCTTCTTGATGAGTAGTTCCTCTCTTGATTTTTTTGATGAGTAGTTCCTCTCTTGATTTTTTTTTCAGTGACAAAAGGCAACTTTTATTCAGTATATTATTTGCGAAAGAGAAACATTCCGTAAAACAAGAAAACCGAGGTCAGTTGCTGAATGAAATATATGTTGCATGTGGAAATAAATTAGATAGAATACTTTTCTTTAATTAGCACAAATGAAGGTCTGCAGATTAGGATCTTGAGATTTTCCTAATTAATTAGGGAGCATTTCTCTTGCTCATAATCATTAATAAACAGACGAGTTTGGAATATGCGTTCCTTCAATTAAATTCCTTTCGTATTTACGCAGCACTTATAATGACTTCTTGTGTATTTGAATACACATTCTGGCGCATAAGCATAAAAACACATGACCACACATCCATACAAACACATACTTTAACCTCAGTTAATAAATAATTCAATTCTCTCTCTCTCACCCTTCTCTCTCCCTTCTCATCTCTTCTTCTCTCTCTCTCCTCTACTTCTCTCTCTCTCTCTCTCTCTCTCTCTCTCCTCCTCCTCCTCCTCTGAGTTATATTCTTTCACCACTCCATCACCCATAGTTTCCACCATATAGTCAAACGGTCCCAGACGATTGGTCTAATGACCATTGGTCTAACACCAGTTGGCCTAATGCAAATTGGTCAAATAAACCTATTGGTCTAAAGACAACTAGTCTAAAATTGATTGGTCTAATAGACCAATTGGTCTAAAGACTGCCAGTCCAATATTGAGTAGTATAATAGATAAATTTGGTCTAAAGATACTCAGTATAATGTAATTGGTAGTATAATGGACCAATTAGTCTAAGATAATAAGTATAATATAATTAATATAATTATATAAAAGGAAAATTAATCAAAAGAAAAAGCTTCAAAAAAATATAATTTTCTTACGTAAGAGTACAAAAGTAGTTTTATTTTCGTAAATAAAAATTCAAATAAATTTTGATAAAAGTAAGAAATTAGATTTATTTTTTTTTTCTAAAATTACAAGCACACTTTTCTTTATGACCCAAAGGAATTACTCAAAATCTCAAATTATGAGCCAGTGCTCGTAGAAAACTCAAAATATAATCATCTGTCTCATGAAATACATTTAAGATTCTCTGTTCTCGTTCAGTGTCTCTTTTCTTCAATTGAATTCATGGTTCCGCCCGAACAATACCTTTGGTTTCGTCTTCGACATTCTTCTGCTCCTTTTGCAATTTGGCAATAAGTTTGAAAATTTCAACATGTGCTGCACCTAATAGCACTTCTAACCTCCGATGCCATGCTTCCACTTTGAGTCCTTTGTGTACAGACTTCTATCCTGACGTAAATTGACCTTATGAAGGTGGAAAAAGTGGGGGACAACGCATTTTCCGTCTTCGTAATATTCGCCTAACTTTGCCTCTGACATAATTTTCGTCAAAATAGAATCCCTTCATCTGGAATTGTGTTTTTCAGTTGCATCTATGCCTTCTCAATTTCGCTGGCTGGTAAGAAGGCTATTGCTGCCGTATGTTGGATTTTTGAAGAAAAGTTTTCATAATTAGCATATAAGGATTTCAAACCAGAGGAAATGATTTTCCAATAGATGTTCTGCCCTAAAGGAATAAAAAAAAAACAACATCTGTTAACAATCCCAGGCATTTCGGATTAGTTGCATTTCTTGCGCCAGTTTCGAAATCGGTAATTACCATTTCAGGAGAAAGGCAAATCTCACAATCTGCAGCATAATTAAGAAGATCACGGAAACACTGAATGTAATTCGCTGCTTTTTCTAGACATCAGACTAAAACCAAAGGTAATATAAGACTTCTGTCATTCGGTCCACTTGGAGCGTGAATTGTGTACAATTGCTTGAAAACTGTAGGGACGGTCTTGAATGTTCCATCCATTATTCAAAATGGCGAATCTTCAACTTTCAATATGTTTCTGGTGGTGGCAAACAACGGTATTTTTTGAATCTTGCCATTCCTCTTTACGTATTCTGCTCATGACGTTTTTAAGAGCTCCTTTATTTCCAATATATAAGGTACGTATGTTAGATGAATCCACGGAACTACATACATCTTGAATTATTCTGCAAGGTTTTTCAAAAGTTTCTATAGCTTATTTTTTCACTGTATCATGACGTTTCACTACACGAACTCTTCTGGACTCAGCAGATCCACAAGTATGTTCACTTTCCTTTCCTGGAAAATGTTTCTTATCTTCCCAATGAGTAGCTGCAGTAGCTTTGCACGCTCTGTTTTCACACCTCCAATAAAAACTTTCTTTTCTCTTTTGTATTCGCTTTATGCGGAGCGTATACAAATAAACATTGACTGCAAGGTGCAAGGTTTAGTTTTCCTCTTTCTGATAACACAGTTTCACAGGAAGTTGTCTTCACGTTAAAGGGCTCGAAGATATTAGATATTTGTTCAAGTTAGAATAGTAAGAAAACTTTTGAAGCATGTAAATAACAAAATTATATCTTTTCCGTGAGGCGTGACTGTGCCTATCCATGTGGACGAATTGATAATTAGAATAATATGTATTGGACCAATTGGTGCTAGACCAATCGCCCTATTAGACTAATTGTACAATTGGACGAATTAACTTTAGACCAATTCGCACAGGTCCAGTTGGTATTAGACCAGTGGTCATTTGACCAATCATACCCAACTCATGGTCAAACCATTTCAATTCACTTTAATGTTTCTTTTCACCGACTGTGTTCATCTCTTTACGGCATCTAATTCGTCTCTCTTGTTAAACTACATATGCGTACTACAAAAGAGTCCATCTAGATGGCCTCTACATTTTTCCTCCACTAGCATCCAGTATCACACTTTATACCCATCCAGAGAAGTTGGCTCAAGTATCACTTCATACAATCAAACTTTTGCTTCCATTGACACTCCTCTTTAGACTTCATTCGTACAGATCGTTTTTTTTCCCGTAACTCAACACGTTTCCAATCTTATCAATATCCATTATGTATTCCCAAATACAAATGACCCAGTTCCATTCTTATATCATCCTTTTTGACCTTCATATTTCCCGCATTTTTTTTATTTACTTTTATGTACCCTCATTACCTTACTCTTGCTAACAACTTTCACATGCTTCTTCGGTTTGATAATGAAATGTCCGTGTCTTATCCATGCTGTCACAAAGAGAGCTGAGGTGATTTCGACTCTGCACATTGCTGTCGAATTCAGATTCTGCGTTTAAATAGAAATCAACCCCTCTCCTACGTGTCAGCTAAATGCTGGGTGTATAACACATTGTTATACATATATGATAGTTTTGATCAAAAATGGTATTTTTATGCTCTCAGGTATTAAGACACAAGAGCTCTCTTGATATCAAATTCACTTTACAGCTGAATAACATTTATTCAAAAAGAATTGTAAATGATATGTGCATCTATACTGGCCAGGATCCGAACGAATGCCTGTGAGGTTGACACAGGTGTGTCAATGACTTATTCATTCTGGCATCCAGAGAGACATAAGTTAATTTTGACTCCACTTTACACATTCCTGGCGAATTCAGGTTTTGTATGTAGAATGGACATCAACCCATCTCGATCATAATAGATAAGTACGTAGTCTGAAACACGTTGCTGTTTTAGGTAGTTTTTGTCAGTAATTCACGCATCGCTTTTTTATACTCTGAGTGCTAAGCCACAAGTACGCTCTTAATATCGAATTTATTTGACATTAAGAATAAATCTCATCCACAAGGATTATATTATGGTAAAGGCATCAGTATTACTAAGGACGGTGAAAGTAGTATAAGATTGGGTGGGGAAGAAATAAAGAGAGTACAGAAGTTCAAGTACTTAGGGTCCGTATTATAGTGGAAGCATGGAGGCCATGGACCAAGAGGTGAGACATCGAATTCAGGCAGGATGGAATAACTGGAGGTCTGCATCAGTGGTCCTCTGTGACAAGAAGGTTCCTTTGAAATTGAAGGGAAAGTTTCATAGGACGGTGGTCAGACCAGCAATGTTATATGGAACAGAAACAGCAAGTATGAGGAAAACAGAGGAGAAGAAGATGGATGTAGCAGAAATGAGAATGTTGAGATGGATGTCGGGAGTAACCAGGGAAGATAGGATTAGAAATGAGCATATAAGAGGATCGACAAAGGTAGTTGAAATATCGAAGAAAATACAGGAGGGAAGGCTTCGATGGTATGGACACCTGTTACGAAGGGAGGAACGTCATATTGGAAGACATGCGATGGAAATAGAAGTGCAGGGTAGAAGGAAGAAGGGAAGACCAAGAAAGAGATGGCGTGATTGTGTAGGGGAAGATATGGTATGAAAAGGTATAAATGAGAACGAGGCACAGGACAATAACAATGGAGACGACTCATTCACAATGGCGACCCCATATAAAAATGGGTTTAAGCTAGGAAGAAGAAGAAGAAATGCATCAGCAATGGCCAGGATTCGAACCTATCTTAAAGGCTTGATGCAAAAATGACAGTGACATCAATTTGGGTCCAGGAAAGGCCAGGATTTTGATCAGTAGTAGTCTTTAAGTTTTGATCCAGAGATGATTGTGGCAGTCCACTTGGCCATCGAGAGCGATTCAAGTTCGTTTCGATTATACTGTATATTCCCTGTCAAATTTAGGATCTGTTTCGATTGGATTGGATAATTCACTGTTATCCTTGTACCAAACCCAAGAGGGTTACGTTTGGATCTTGGCTAGATGCACTTATTCATATATAATTTGAGTGAGTTATATCCATGGAGAGTTGAAGAAAACCACATAGCGAATTAGTGTCCCGATGGTTATTTAACATCACTTCAACAACAAGAGATATAACGTCGATTCCTAAGCAGTGAATTAAGCATCTGGTAGTTATTTGACAGTTGTGGGTGGCAGCCAGGTTTGACAGTTGTGGGTGGCAGCCTGGTTTGACAGTTGTGGGCGGCAGCCAGGGTGGAGACTGGCCTACTGTTTGGGAAAATATATAAAAAAGATGAATATGTAGATTGGTATACGAAACCATTATTTGTCAACCATGACATCCTTTTGTTATTATCTTTAGTTTTTCTACCAAAAAACGGTGTTCTACAGAGCTCTTTGAAATTAGAGACACAGGATGAAATAGTGAATGATTCCCGTTAGAATAAAGTTTAGCCTAATATATATATATATATATATATATATATATATATATATATATATATCGAGCTACAAATGTCCTTCAATATCTAATTTGCTCTACCTTGGAATTAATATATTATCATATATGTTTAACCGAAGGGGAATTTTTTAGGCGATAATAGATTTGCCGGCTGACGGGCACGAACCATCGACACCTTCAAATCCAGGACGACAGTGAAGCCTTAACCCACCCTGCCACTGCAAAAGGATATAAGTTTATGCCGCCTCCCACCTCAAATACCTGTTGCACTCAGGTATTCGTAGTTTTGGAGACTGCATCAAACCCCCTCGTCCTCGGTAGCATTGTAGTGCTTTTGTCCGCACGTAGCCATTATATAAGTCATATCACATTACCGTGATTCATATACATATATCGAGCTACAAAAGTCCTTTAATATATAATTTGCTCTGCCTCGGAATTAATATATTTTCATATATGTTTAACCAAAGGGGAATTTTTTAGGCAATATTAGATTTGCCAACTGACGGGAGGTGGGAGGCGGCCTAAACTTACATCCTCTTGTGGTGGCAGGGTGGGTTAAGGCTTCACTGTCGTCCTGGACTTGAAGGTGTCGATGGTTCGTGCTGGTCAGCCGGAAAATCTATTATCGCCTAAAAAATTCCCTTTCGGTTAAACATATATGAAAATATATTCATTCCAAGGTAGAGCGAATTAGATATTAAGGGACATTTGTAGCTCAATATATGTATATGAATCACGGTAATGTGATATGACTTAATGGCTACATGCTGACAAAAGTACTACAACGCTACCGAGGACGAGGGGGTTTGATGCAGTCTCCAAAACTACGAATACCTGAGTGCGACAAGTATTTGAGGTGGGAGGCGGTATAAACTTATATCCTCTTGCAGTGGCAGGGTGGGTTAAGGCTTCACTGTCGTCCTGGATTTGAAGGTGTCGATGGTTCGTGCCCGTCAGCCGGCAAATCTATTATCACCTAAAAAATTCCCCCTCTGTTAAATATATATGAAAATATATTAATTCCAAGGTAGAGCAAATTAGATATTAAAGGACATTTGTAGCTCGATATATGTATATGTATCACGGTAATGAGATATGACATGTATAATGGCTATGTGCAGACAAAAGCACTATAAAATTACCGAGTACGAGGGGGTTTGATGCAGTCTCCATAACTACGAATACCTGAGTGCAACAGGTATTTGAGGTGGGAGGCGGCATACACTTATATCCTCTTGCGGTGGCGGAGTGGTTTAAGGCTTCACTGTCGTCCTGGATTTGAAGGTGTCGATGGTTCGTGCCCGTCAGCTGGCAAATCTATTATCGCCTAAAAAATTCTCCTTCGGTTAAACATATATGAAAATATATTAATTACGAGGTAGAGTTAATTAGATATTAAAGGACATTTGTAGCCCGATATATTTATATGAATCACGGTAATGTGATATGACTTATATATATATATGTGTGTGTGTGTATGTATGTATGTATGCATGTGTATACACACACATACACAACACACACACACACACACACACACACACACATATATATATATATATATATATATATATATATATATATATATATACTATATATATATATACACACACACACACAACACACACATATATAGGTATATATGTCGTATGTATATATATATATATATATATATATATATATATATATATATATATATATGTGTGTGTGTGTGTGTGTGTGTGTGTGTGTGTGTGTGTGTATGTGTAGTGATTTATTGAATTGTTTTAAGGATTCCTTGTCATCTTTCACGAGAGCCAAATAGAACTGACTGAATTTTTGGAGCATAATTGTTTCTAAGATGAGATGCTTCTCTCTGGAGGCCCCTAGAGCTAATCACAATAGCATCCTTCCCGTTTCCACGCTGGCTTTTTCTTTGAAGTTTCCAGGTAAGATAAATCTTGGAGGCACAATTGCTCTGGCCCTGAAAGATAGTCTTCCAGACCAGCGAAGAGTAAATATTTATTGTGGGGGTCTGGAAAAATTCTGCCTGCTTGAGTCCAGACCTTTGGTTTGGCTCTTAGGTTCCCGGACGACTATCCTCTGGGAATCCTGGAAAACATTTCCAGTTCAGAGCAAAAATCGCTCGGCTCTTGTCGACCGCAGACCGAGGAATTTTCACTCTCGACTTTGAACCGCGCCATGCTTCTGCTTCCCTTTGTATTTAGCATTTCGGTACTGTCTCTCTCTATTTTGGAGGGAAGAGTTCAGGCGAAGTGACGGAGAGGTTCGGTTTAGATTATAGGAAGAAAATATGGTAGAAATCTCCCAATAATTAGGTTTCATTGAGCTTCCAAGAGGTTCGGAGGCATTACAAATAATAAGTATATCCATGTAAGAGTATAAACGGCAAAAGAGTGAACGAAAACTCTGTTTTTTTTTATAATGAAATGATTGACAGATTATATAGGTAACAGATCGATTGACGTCAAAAGAAAGAAGTGGAATTGGATTTTTTTTATTTCTATATGAGATACGAAGGTCAAAGGTTCATCTCAGCTACATTCATCGCAGAGAATAACGGTCGGCCTCCATATTACAACAGGAACGAACTTATATTTTTCAGTGGCGAAAGCTCATGCGTCACAAACAGAGCAGAAAACATAGAGAACTTCGAATGAAACAAACGAAAAAAAGTACGAATCCATTCCATTAACTAATGAAAAATTTGAAATTTAGCTTAAAAACATCACAGAATACGTACCTTGCGCAAATGAATTGCATTCGACGGCCCTTTAGAAACCATAATCACCTAAATGAAGAATAGTTCATTTGAGTGGAAATCCGCAAATTACTCCTGTTTTAGAGGAAGTTTCCATGACTGCAAATGGGGAAGCTGAATAAAAAGCAACGCACCAACTTTCCTGAAAGCAATGATGGAAGGTTAGACGTAATTAAACAATTCCAAACTGATGCCACTAGATGTACCGAATGAGATCATGTTCATAGAACGCAGGCGTATGTAGAGAGAGAGAGAGAGAGAGAGAGAGAGAGAGAGAGAGAGGACGCTATTGCTTCACCATCATTCATTTGATTGTGAAAAGTGAAAACCATAATCAAACGGAGGCGAACCATCATTTCAGAGTGACAAAAAATCCTTTGGGAATTGAGTTTATTCGGTGAAATCTGAAACAGAAAATAGAAAACGAAAAATTCCCTGCATATAATTCGAACTATATCGTCGATATCTTCGAAAAGAGAAGCGAAAACGGAGAAACCTTAAGGGGCTTTAAAAATGCTGCCTCCACTTAACTATTCCATTTGCAATGCTAATGAGCATCTGGGAGAGAGAGAGAGAGAGAGAGAGAGAGAGAGAGAGAGAGAGAGAGAGGTGGTTTGTTTCTTTGAGCGCCTTATAAATCAAATGGATCTATTGAAGGTATACATGATCATTTCTTCTGATAGATGGCAGTTAGATAAAAGCTCCCCTTAATAATAACTCTTCTTGTATATAATACACAACTTTCGGTTATTCAGTTACAGACAGCTATGGAGTCGAGTCGTATGTTGTAGAAAACTGGTAATGTTTCCTCTGAAATGTTTTTGTTTGTTGTTACACTTCACAGTGCGTTAGGTTTAGCGTCCTTTGAGGTCTGACGAACTGGTACCAAGATTTTGGGGAAGTCTTTTATTCACTGAGAAACTTTAGAAGCAGAACTTTTTGAAAGGCAAACGAATTTTGATTAGATTTTGGATAGCATTTACCACATGTGATATGCTTTGGAATAACAGTCCGGCAATACTGTTCAAGTTTGTTTTTTGGATTTCCGTCAAAACTAAACATTTGGGTTTCAAGAACTGCTTACCTATTCTTCATGGCGTTCAGTTTTCCTTACTGATTTGGTGATCGTCCGTATGTACGAAATCCCAATTATTAATAAAGTTTTGTCGATTTGCGTGTTCAAAATTCTTATTCACATATTCTATTATATACAGTACTGCATTAAGTTGTCCGTTATATACATGCTATTTCTTATTCTCGTTTGTAATCTGTTGAAAATTTCTATAGCACATATCAAATTTTTTATCTTTCGTTGAAACCCATCCATATATACGGACAGGTTTTCTATAACTTAATGCTCCAAAGCATAAAATAATCTGTCCTTCCGACATCAAGCGCGAAAAATAATTATCCTGTAAACGTAGCCCTGAATTTGTATCCTAGAAGCATTGAAGTTCATTACAAACCGATTCTCACGTTGGAAGTATTAACATGAAAACTATCTGATTTCATTTTTTTTTTTTTTACAGAAACGATGATATCTACCTTCATTCAAATTCTCTCTCACTGTAAACTTTACATAGGCTATATATGTCGAAGGTAAATGAAGTGCAGTTGTTACCAAAAAGCACAACAGTCTTATTTTCATGCCTGCAGTTACAATGAAAAAAAGTAAAATTGACGTTAATAATTGATATTTCCATATTTCACTGATCTGATGGCTAGAGGAAACCGACTTTCAATGTGCTCCAGGCTATGTGACCGTCCGTACTCTCTTATTCCAGAGCGCGCACAGCGCTGAGTGACAGGCCATAATCCTGGAAGGTTTTTCATAGAAGTCTCGACAGAATTGCATGCAGCACAAATTTAAACACATCCACACAAATGAATAATATGAAGGTAACTTCAAGCAAACCTTAATAATATAATTTCCGTTTAAGCCTTCCAATCTACTGTCATAGCAGTTGCTTAGCTTGTAAAGACGATAATTCACTTAAGATTAGGCAAGGGAAACTTCTAGTTTGTTACTTTGTTACGAGTTTTCTAATGGATTTTTTTTTTACGGAGGCCGCGTTATTTATTTGAATGCTACAACGCAGGTCCTTTCGGAGTTATTGATGACGGGCACTGTAACGAATGGCTCCCGTGGGCGTTTTGAAGACGCGGGGAAATAAATCAGAGTGACATTCCTCATCAGCCGTGACAGGTCAACCAGGCTTTATGTTATAAAACGACATTAACATTCTGGAAGATCCTCTTTAACTCTGCTATAAAGACCGCTCACGCCCAGGCGTTCGTGGGCACCATTGTGCGGATTTGCTCGGCATATTAAAATGGTGGCTTGAATAAAGTACTTGGCAATGAGGTATTGAAAGACACGGATTTAACTCCATATAAAGGTTTAGATATCAATTCATATTATAATAAGATTCACTTATGATTTGTCTAAGCTTGAAATGGATATTGTTTTTGAAAGGATATTGCGCTTTCATCTGCTTGACAAGATATTATATTATTTGGAGTTTTAGTGGCATGTCAATAACAAAAATGAACATAGCACTACATTTTAAAACTGAATAAAACACGCCATAACAAATCCATGACGAGCATTTAGATGCAGTTTTCTTGACTTTAAGCCTCTGAACAAAGGAAATTTAATAAATTACACATGAAATGAATCGAGCGGAGATTTTTCTCATTACTTTCTTTTTCTCCCGTCTTCAAGACAATGCATGAGCGCGCGATTGTATGTATTGTGGTGCTTAAGAACGAGCAAAAATCATTGTAGGAGACAGAAGTCAAGAGTTGGTACTCAGGGCTCAGATCTTCAAGAAGCCACACCTTTTATCTGAGAATCTGAGAATATTCAGTATTTTGTGCTATAACGAACTCATTATTGTAAACAAGAGAGAGAGAGAGAGAGAGAGAGAGAGAGAGAGAGAGAGAGAGAGAGAGAGAGAATCTATGAGGCTGGCTCAGGCGAAAGTGCTTAATTAATCCGACTTGTCGGAGCTGCGGGGACCTCGCCGGCCTCGTGCAAATTACTCTACCTTTGACTTCAAAGAAAAAGCACTCGAGTCATTGGACTGTATTGACGAAGTTTACCCAGGCGGAGAGAGAGAGAGAGAGAGAGAGAGAGAGAGAGAGAGAGAGAGAGAGAGAGAGAGAGAGAGAGAGAGAGAGAGTTTTATGACCCATGACCTTTAATCTTCATCTCCGCTTGCTTCCCTTTCGGGGAAAAAAATAGAGATAAAATGCTGAAACATTTAACCAGATTACTCACGCACACGATCATCAGTTTACTCAATGTTTGTTTTTGTTTTGTTTTCTGTTTTCATGGATACGTGATTCAGGCGAAGCATTTTGGAGGACCGCCCTTCATTAACTGAGTCATGGAATCTCTTCTGAACTTTTCTCTCCCGAACATGTTCGATTTCCTTCGTTCATTACGACTCATCCACTTAAAATATATGAAGTCCGTAATGAGATCTCAATGGCGAAAGGGAAGACGCTTTATGGATCGGTTATTGGCTGTGGGATAAAGTGGGAAAAGTTTTGATTGGTTTATGTGGAAGAGATGGTCCACTATAACTCGGGTTATTAGGCACTGGAATAGTGCCAAGGTGCAGAGTGCCATTAGAATTTGTCTCGTAGTTATGAGCGGTTTTGTGGCTGGAAAACACATCAGATTTTTTCTCTTGTCTGGCAGACTTTGTCTCGTGTTAGAATTGCGTTTTAGTACAATGTTCATACTATCAGTTAAGTCATTTCAATCTCTGACTTGATACAATCCATCAGCACTTAAAATAGCCAAAAGATGTTACGTTAAATAAGAATGATTTCTGATGGCAAAACACCAGTCTATAATTAATAACTACTCTAAGTGGATACCGGCGTAATGAAAGTGTTTATACTGCATTCCACAACAAATGTTATTGAAAAGTTAAAAATCAATCATTGCTGGTGTAACATACTAATATGATATTAGCAAAGAGAAGATACATGGAACCACTAAAGGTGATTTTTTATTTTTTTTTTATTTTTTTTTTTTTAAATTTTTTTTATATATAATATATATATAATATAGAGTATATATTATATAGATATATAATATATATATCTATATATATGTATTATATATATATAATAATATATATGTATGTGTGTGCATATATATATACATATATATGCAAATATAAATATATATGTTCACACACATGTGTATATATATACATACATACATACATACATACATACATACATACATACATACTTAGTTCCTCTAAGCAGGGACATTTTATTTGTTAAAACCCCATGAATAACGAATTGCAGCGTGAAAGTCTTGAAACTAAGTAACCCTAAGAAATAAGAGAGAAGTTTGCTATCTTTTTGAAATTTGAACGACAAAGCAACTGGGTTTTGCGGGAAATATTTAAAGGCTCAGAGGTCGGAACATAAAATAAATGTCAACATTTTCTTTGACAGCAAATAACTGAAACGGACCACTTAGGAATTTACGAAAAAGGGTAGCACTAAGGTTGTACCCACTAGAATATATTTATAAAAAAAGACAGTGGTAAACCTTAATATATCTTTAGAAAGAGGTTAAGTTTTGTTGAATAATAGAGACATCAGATATAAAAAATGGAGTGAACACATGAATGCCTTAGATGTGACGCAAAAGTGACATATAAATGCATATCATGGAATCATTATCTAAAATGTTGCATTTGTGTTTGAGGTTTCGTATACGAAAACTTTTTCTTTATGTGAATATTGGCTGCTGTTTGCTGACGATAAATTTATTTGTTTAATATCTTTGCTGTATACGGTGAAACGTCATCGGCTCTAAAAGGAAGCTTATTCAACTTGAAGATCACCGCACAGCAAGGAAATGAAATGGATAATGGAATGATAAAGCAGAGCAGTTTATCTTCTGCAGAAGTTTCACCATCATCGGAGTTTCCCGTAAAGACTCGCTTGCGACGATGGTCTTTTATTGTCGTCTAACTGCCCGTAGTGTTAGGTTAATGCGGCATCTTCGGCCAAGAACTTTTCTTGAAATGACTTGATTTTTTTCTGTTGATGATGGAACAAAGCGATATGTATTTTTTCGTTTGGTTTTACGAAATTTAGGTTCTCAAGTCAGGCACCAGGGCGCTTTCGGCCTTCAGCGCTATAGACAGTGAAAAGACGGAGTTAAAATGATTAAACTGCGAGATAAAAGGCTAAAAAGCAAGTGCAGTTATTAGCCGGGGAACGCCGTTAACACCCTTTAGTGGTAATACCTACAGAGCTCTGCATGAGGTGCACGGCCGGCACTATCCCCTTACGGGAACGAAGACACTGTTGGGTACGGTGATCTTAGAGTGCCATTTGGTATGAAGTAAGTCTGAATAAGGATCAATACTTTCTACCTCTGGGGTTAAAGGCAGCAGCAATATTTTTGTGGTTGACAGGTCTTGCGTTGCAACGTGAGCAAACCATTTCAGTCCAGAAGAAGAGATCACTCCTGCACTTAACACAAAGAAAGGAGAAAAGGCATCACACAATGATTTACTGGAGTCATCTTCCAGCGAATGTCTCCCAAAGGTCAAATGTATCTACGATATCCTTTCCCCTTTCGGTTATTATACAAAAGTGTATCTCCCCCTCTTTGTGACTGCCTAGAGAGCAACTTGCCTTTCTATGATTATTGTTATGAATAATCTGTCATCAGAAATAGAGTTGCTAATGTAGATAATTTTACACTGAATTACTGTTAACATTTCATTAAAGTGGCTTTGTCCACTGAATTTTTAATTCTGCAAGTTTATGAAATCCTCTGAATTTTGGAGTACATCATTTTCATGTATAGTATAGTGAGTGCCTTTATAATTTATCCGTATTTTTCATTCTAAACTGACCTATGCTCATATACTTTCTACCTCTTTTTATTATAACAATATGTCCACTCTATGGAAACAAATAAGAAAGCGACATTTTTTAGAGGCAAACACCTTTCCTTCTCGGCCATTCCACTGAGGGGTTAGAGATATGTATTTCTGGTGACAGAAATTCACTCTCGACGTGGTTCGGAAGTCACGTAAAGCCGTTGGTCCCGTTGCTGAATAACCACTGGTTCCATGCAGCGTAAAAACACCATACAAATAAAACAAACACCTTTCCGGCAAAATGAATGTGGATGCTGTCAAGGTAAGGCAATAATATCATTAACCCGTGGGAGTAAAACGACCGACGATTGTAATCTGAGACTTTTTGTGGTCGACGGTAGAGAGGCCAGGTAGCGCGCGCTTGTTTCATTTCCTTTTCGAAGGGGAAACTCATTTGAGGTGGACAAACAAGGAGGACGGAGGGTAATATAGTTGTTGGAAGAATAGAATAACGGGGCTATTTTTTTTTATTTACCTTTGTTGAAATTTGCATCATTGTTAAGTATCATACCTCCGGACTGTTTTTGTTTCTTGTGGTAATTAAAGAAGTCACGATGGGATAACTGCTGCTCATAATCTAGCGTCGTTTAGCTAAAAAAGAAAATAAAGCAGAATAATATCTTATGGCAGTAAATTTAACTTGAACCGTAAACATCCCGCAGAGGTCATGGAAGAATGAAAGAAAGGTGGCGCAATCGTGAAACTCATTCAAAAAATTAGAATTGTAAGAAAGAAACTCTTTGTTGGAACTACTCGGTTGATGAAGAGAAAGAATTGTTGTCATATCCGAGGCAGCCAAAGATCTAGGGCATCTAAATTCCTCTACAAATTCGTTAATGTTAAAAAAGCTGAAAGAGAATACATTATATTTAATGGTCGCTCGTGTCTTTTATTCATATTGCATAATATTAAAACGCTGGAAGGTAAATGTTTCGTAGATAGATAGATAGATAGATGGACAGATAGATAGATAGACAGATAGATAGATAGATCGACTAAATCCCCCCAACTCCAGGTTAAAAGCTCTGTTTTATTTTCCCGAACACCTGAATCCAGGTAATGAAAAAGAGAAGTCTGGAAAAGTCTATCTATTCTTCGGGAGTTCGCAGCCATCCATGATGCAGAAAAGTCGGTGCCGGACTTTTTTTTTTTCCCTTGACCGAAAGTTGAGGGGAGAAATGAACGTTATGTATGCATATGACGGCGAGAGTTCGACAAACTACGACGTTGTTACGAGCTATAAGAAGTCTACTTTACAGGGAACGTGATCGGGCCTATCGCACCTTCGTTTTCCTAGTTTCATCAGTTGGGGAATATTTATGTGGGTCTCGTGAGCAGAGGAGGAAGAAGTCTCGCAGTAACGGCGCAGGTGGAAGGGAATGTGACAATTTGTACTTCCTTGCGTGTTTGCTGCAGTCTCTTGTTTATATGTTTATGTGCATATAAAATACTCATTCATATACACGTTTACGCACACATACTCTCTCTCTCTCTCTCCATCACTCTCTCTCTCTCTCTCTCTCTCGCTCTCTCCCTATCTCTCTCTCTCTCTTCTCTAATATATAATATATATATATATATAGATATATTAATTATATATATATATATATAGTATAATATATATACATATATATAGTATATATATACGTATATATTATATATATATATATATATATATATATATAGATATATATATATGTGTGTGTGTGTGTGTGTGTGTGTGTGTGTGTGTGTGTGTGTGTGGGAGTGTTAGTGTAAATGTATGTACGTATACATGCATATAGTGGAACGTATGCATATAACAAAATTTTATGTTTGCAGATACAACAGTTTTATAAATCATGTGATCCTTTATACATACATACATACATACATACATACATACATGAAATAATGCGGATAAGTACGATGTTTAAAACTGCATTCAACCAAAGGGAGAGTTTAGGATAAGTGCTAAGGACATAAAATACAGTTATAAGAAGACTTCATTTTGACAAACATAGCATAAGAACAGCAGTCACTAATGAAACCTAATACTCTACTTGTTTTACTGTTATCCTGACAAAGAGTATCAGGGTATTATTTAAATGATAATTTCAGTTCATCGCTTGCAATAAAGAACTATAGATTTTCCAAATAGATAAATATTTAGGAGTTCTCCTCAACATTTACTCTGAATAAAAGAAAAGGTGGAAAATTGCGGTTTTGAGATGTACCGGTATACAAAGTAGATCGAACGCTAAAATTTTCTGTTTACCCGCGCTCATATATTCACTTTTATTCCAGAGTCTTTCAAGTGGAACTAAGGAGGCTGTATTTTTCCTCTAGGGTTTTAAGAGCTTGAGGGTCAGTTACCCGGGATTTTGAAGATCAGGAAATTGACAAGATACTGGAAATTGGAGGTAATTTGAGGTATCCAAACAATTTTAGTGAGAACGCTTCTTTTACAAAGTCCTCTATGGCAACTAAGTCTGGAAATGAAAGCCGAGTGCTTCCTTAATATATTTGCCTTGATTATGACCCGAGACTAGTCAAGCCAGGAACACTTATAAGAAAATTCTCCACTAAATAAAACTGGACGTTTCTATTAGATTCTACGCAGAGGTTGCAATTAAACTTACGCGGGAAATGTGTGAATACTTTGTAAGTTGGAATGAAACAACGTATCTATAGAGTAGGAATATGCGAAATACATAATAAGTAAATTCTTTTCAGCAAAACTAAATCAAATCTAAAGGACATGCTCATTGGTTTACAATGGACTCTAGATAATTATGCATAGTAATACTTGATTGCAAATTACAATGTAATAAGAAATCGAGGTAACGTTGTATTCTGTCGTTTAATACAAAATTTGCTGTGGATTTTGTATGGCACTGGAATGTAATAAAGTTCTGTAAGAGATTTCCGTAAAATGCAAAGCGTGGGTCCTCGTCATTTCGGGGGGTATAAACTTCTCGGATCATAAACTAGGCAGTTTGTTGTCTAAACTTATGAGAGCCAAGAGCATTCTACCTTTAAATCTTCTGACATAAATCGTCAGAGCATTTATTTATTTTCTTTTTCAAAAATGAAAAATCGTAAACCTCTTTTGGTACGGAAAACTTTCATATCATTTCGTTTGAGTTAAATAAATGCATACTTCTTTATGCAATGGATGGAAGAACGATGGGCTATAGCATGTTAATGTTTTCACTTAGATTCTTTTTGTCTTGAGAAGAAACTGAAAATGGAAGTAAATTCAGTAAACAAGTGGATGATAAACACTTGAGTGAATGATTTTAGGGGAAGTGGAAGGAGTACTTCAATGTATATAGAGCATAACTATGATAAAAGAATAAAAAACGACATTTACCGATCATCATTCGCTATCCTATAATGCTTGTATTATCGTCGAAATAACGTAAAGGAACATTTCCTGCGTCTTTTGTTTACCTGAGCTGATCAGGCCTGAGAGGTTTTTTTCTACCGGAGGTTGGAAAAATGCTCGAACAACGGCCTCGAAAAACCGGATGCTAAGAAAAAATCAGGAGTCAAAGAAAAGCGGAGGAGTCAGCATTACAGAGCAAAAGGGATAAGTCTTCGGAAGAAGCGTCAGTAGAAAGAATGGAGGGCCAAGGCTGAAGAAACGAAAGGGGGAGGAAACTGAGATGTAGAGGCGCAGGTTGAAGGAGCTATGAAAGGTTTGTTAAAATGGTGGACAAAGGACGAGATGAAATGGTATAGGAATGTAACTATGACACAAAGTGCATCAAGTAAAAGATGTATTCGTAAGGAAATGTATGAAGGAAAGTAATACTCGGAAGAACTAAAGAGAAGGACTGTTAAGAGAATGAGAGGTAGGAAGGGACCAGCGAGGAGAAATTTGCGGAGGTAAACAGCTGGAAAAAAATAAGCAGGAAGAGATGGAACAAGATTATTAAAAAAAAGAAAAAAAAGACCTACCGTGGTTCGCTCCCTGAAGCAGCCAACCTAATGATATGATCGGGTGCACCTCAATTTTTTCCCCCTTTGCCTAGAAAATCCTATATGTAAAATACGCCAGGTGAAGGGGACTCTGTAAATCCTTGTTAGAATCTCTGTAAATCCTTGTTAGAATCCGACGTTTAGACTAGTACTAAAGTTTTCGTATAAAATTGTATAAATATGCCTTTGCATCAATTTCGATGAATATTCTTACTTTTATTGCCTTTTGTTATGAACTCTGTACCTTGTTAAAATGAATTTTTGTTGTCATGCCTTTTATCCACTAAGATCACCATTAACGCCATTTATTATCCTCGTGAGGATCATAAATATCTTTGCCAGAACGACCACCAGCTACCGGAAATAAAAGCGAAACATAATGGAAAACAAGAGCTGCTTTTCTTAGTCCCTGGTCCCCTGAGGCTACGAGGAGAAATATTCATGAAATGGTATTTTTAGGGAGAGGTACCCCTGCCCGCCGCCGCTTTTTCCAGCCTTACGAAAATACAGTATATAGAGTCACACTGACACTGAGAGAGAGAGAGAGAGAGAGAGAGAATGTCTACTGTTTCTCAGGGCTTTTTCTAAAGCCACATTGCATTTTTTTCTCTTCTATTAACGTATCCAGATATTTTATTAATATTTACTCAATTTCCTGATAGATTTAGTCTCGAGACATTCTGTAATTAATTGTAGAGTGTTGGCACAGCATATTTAAACCGAGGGGAATAAATGATGGTTGTATAATGTTTCGGATGATTTCTCAACTATATCATAGGAAGCATCACATCCCACAATTTTATGACGCTTATGTGGTATGTTTTGATGTCAGAGGTATTTATGCTGTGATAGCGGAGAGAGAATGTAGCAAAACTCTGTTAATTTAATACAGACAACTATTTCATTTTAGCCAGGAACGTCACTCACACTGTGGCGCTTACAAAAACGATTACGAACCAATTAATGATGGCTTCATTCAAGACGACCTTCGACTTTAAGGATTCACTAATGATGAAGTTCTCTCTCTCTCTCTCTCTCTCTCTCTCTCTCTCTCTCTCTCTCTCTCTCTCTTCAGCATTTGCATTTGAACTTTTAAATTATTCAGGATCCCTTCGCTGAGAGAAAAGACGGGGTTTTCGACTACCATTTTTTTTTTTTTTGTCGGTTCTTGCGATTTTCCTTCTTCGTCTTCCGTTGTTTGTTTGACTGTAGACGATGATTTATTTTTTCCTCCAGAGGTGCAAGAGGCAGACATTAAAATGCATCGAATGATTTTGATTCAGAGGCACCGTTTGCGTATACTATACACGACCTCTTGTGTTTTTTTAATTGCTTAAAAGTGGAGTGTAATATGGTGCATATGCGTAATGTTTTAAAAACTTCCACAGGTTGGTGAACGGGCCATATGCTAATTTCTCAAATTATTCTTTTTGATCTCCGGACTTTGGCGCTGAATTGATTATGCAATTCCGAGTACAGTGCTTCATTGCAGAAGTCACTCCTTTAAAACCTGTCAGAAAAATATGAAATGCCTGGTTTAGTTCTTCTTCCAGTTCTTTATGTTATTATAAAATTTCAAAGACAACGAATAGTCATTATGCCGAATATTGGCACATACTATGTTGGACTTCTCGTAGGATCAATAATGATAGAAATCTCTCTCTCTCTCTCTCTCTCTCTCTCTCTCTCTCTCTCTCTCTCTCTCTCTCTCTCTCTCTCTCTCTCTCTCTCCAGCATCTGCATTTGAGCTTTTAAAATATTCAGGATCCCTTCACTGAGAGAAAAGATGGAAGAAAAGACGGAGTTTTCGACGACTTCCTCGTCGTCTTTGCACGAAGTATACGAGAAGATAATCAGGTTTTGTAAAGGATTCTAGAATATACCATAGTTTGTTTAATACTCGTAGTGTCAGGTTTTAAATATACTATGGTTGCATTTTAATACAGTCTATTTTCGAGTATACCGTAGTTACATTTTGTCAGTATCAGTTTTAGAATATACTATAGTTAGATTTTAATACGGTCAATTCTAGAATTTACTATAGTTTTATTTTAATAAGGCCAATTCTAGAATATATTATAGTTGCATTTTATTACAGTCAGTTTTAGAATATACTATAGTTGCATTTTGATACAGTCAATTCTCGAATATACTATAGTTACATTTTAATAGTAACAATTTTACAATACACTATAGTTGCATTTTAATAGTCAGTTCTAGAATACAGTATAGTTGCATTTTAATACAGTCAGTTCTAGAATATACTATAGCTGCATTTTGATACAGGCAATTCTAGAATATACTATAATTGCATTTGGGTAAAGTCATCTTTAGAACATACTATAGTTGTATTTTAATGTCAATTTAGAAAATACTCCAGTGGCATTTTGATGAAGTGTCATTATCAAAAGTACATCAGAAGTCATTTGATGATAAAAGAGTAAAAATGTAGTAAACTTGTTATATTCCTTTAGACTCCAAGTACTTTTAGAACCAGTAATAATTAATAGCTTTCCTTTAATGGACTGTTTGCTGTGCGAGCTGTCTATATTGGCGTCTTTAGTTGCTGTAGGCCAAATTTGGAGCAGCTTTGAATTGCTGTCTTGTGCAAAGGAAACTCTGCCACAGGGCTACAATCAGGGAACCCTTTGGAGTCTTGCTGAAGCGCTCGTCCCCCGAAACAGTCTTATAATTAAAGCCTATTATCAGAGAGAGAGAGAGAGAGAGAGAGAGAGAGAGAGAGAGAGAGAGAGAGAGAGAGAGATAGAGAGAGAGAGAGAGAGAGAGAGAGAGAGAGAGATTTTTAAACGAAATAGTCATTTAAGGAGGATTCCAGTAATCCCCCAAACAACGTACCTCTTCATTCTTGGTGTGATGCCTAGTAGGCTACTGTTTGATACTGTCAGATCTTTGAGTGGTTACCACGTTTTGCTATTTCAGATCTCAAGAACGTGAATATACTATATATATATATATATATATATAATATATTATATATATATATATATATATATATATATATATATATATATATATATATATATATATATATATATATATATCACCATTTCCTTATGGTGCATCCGAATAAATACTTTGGATGCTATTTCAGACATACCTTTAGGTCATTCACTTTCCTATGCATGTTAGCGAAGTCATTATGAGAGTTATAATGTTATCTCCTAGAAGATATTCTAGTAGATATTCATATTCTAGTAGTTAGTCTTATATATTCGAATTCAGAATCATCTGTTTTTGTTAGCTCCTGCAGAAGTCTGGCACCACTACATTTCATAAAGCTTGCTCCTACAGGATAAGTGGAAAATACAGCAATAACTGTAAGTGAGACTTAGTAAGTCTGATATTTGAGTACGGGAGACTGTATCAGGTTAAGAGGTTAAGGTTTCAACGGTAGGGAGAAGCATGACCCAGCATTTCTCGTCGACCTTTGTGATAAGGAGTTTACTTCCTTTTTTTTCGTGTGTGTGCCGTTACAAAGAAGAATTTGTGCTGGCCTACCTCATCAAACACCATTTATGCGGGTCACGTTAAGATTAAGAAGCTTATTCATTATTTCGCTCTAAGCTTAGTTTTTTTCATTCATTATTACGGTACGAAGGATTTTATGACTGTTTACGGATATAAAACTCCAGCCTTGGCGATAACAAGGTGTAGGCCAGACAGGACGGAGACCTCTATAGTTTGACTTATTGATTACTTATTAAGGGACCTCTCGGAACTCACTATGTATCTAAAGCGTTTGCTGACTGAATCTTTCATGTCAGGGTCAGTTGGAATAAGACGCTAACTTGTGTTAGATTTGAATATCAGAAGGGTTACTTTCTATTATAGGTAATTTATTATGTATAATGACTGAATAGTATACGGTAAGACACACGAAGACTGTCTCTTCATAATCGAAACGGAATTCCTGAGCAATTTGACATTATCAAAGGTATTCGAGTGCTAAATTACGTACATTTAGAGATGATTGATTCGAGAGTAGTCTTTTCATGCGTAAAATTTTAAACATTGTTTAAAAAGCTGGACAAAAATGATTGAGAATTTTAAATGTCAGATTATGAAGAAGGCGGAACAATAGTAAGAACTCTGAAATCATTAATTCGCTGAACAGGAAGAAAAATCAAGATTTTACTTTATCGTAAACTAAATATTACTTGATAACCATAATAAAACTGGAATTTTCTTTTGTTAGATTATGAGTACTGAATGATGAATAAAGCTAATCGACTTTCCTTGTCATGCAAGCAAAACATAAATCGACAAACATGTCAGAAGTGGTGTCAGAAATTTGATTGTGCAATATCGATGGGATCTATTATCATTTCACGGGGATATCGGTGCGCAATATAATATAGGCAGACAAAATTGTAGTTGTTTCGTGATTAACTGCCTTTGCTAAAATGCTAATATAAGTAATTTCTGATTGGTTCCCTTGTGAAAATCGTTACAGTAATCAAAATAAACACAGCTTAAATTAACCATTGACCAATCGATAGCAAGTGGATGAAAATGAATGTCGTCGACTGATGAATGTCAAAGAATCTGGGGCATCATTGCATGATACATTTGCATTCACGAGTTAATTTGCAGCCCATGAGCTGAAATCCATATGAACATAATGCATTAAAGACCCAAAAGCCTTGTTAATAGATACTTGACTAAATATTTCCAACCAATGCAGTACAATATGCATAGCAGTCCGTATCTTTTGTGTATGATAATAGAAAATGGAAGCTCTGAACGGAATAAATTCAATACAGAACTGCAATAGACGCCGGTCCACGAAAAAAAAAAATCTTCGCTACATACTATATTCACCTCTGTGACAAAACAAGAGCGAGCAATTTTGCAAAGGACCAAAGGAGAGGAGGAGTGGGTGGGTGCACAGGCAGCCATGAGTTTTAATACCTGAAAGTTTAAATTCGATTTGGGAGCGACATAGATGGGTGGGTTTGGACACCAGGCAATTCGTATTTTCATTTCCAACAAGTCTCGTCTTTCGGGAGAGTTTGGTGCCACTGGAAGTATTTGGGGATTTGAGATACAGCGTCAGTGCTCCGCCCGAAACGACGTTTTCACGTCACTTTGGGAATAATAGCGCTAGAAAATACCGCCGTCAGTGGAATTCTTCATTGCAAAAGATATTCGTGTTAATCAGGAAGACAGGATATTTACCGTTTAATGACCAGCTCTGACAGGTTGTCATATATGCCAAGACTCATTACTCAGTCAGCATAATTAACCATTGCCATTAAGACCCGTAGTTAATTACTGATATGCTCAGTCGACACGACAGGATAACGAACCCTTGACACTAGACTTAGCCAGATGAGATATCACGAATTTACCTCCGTTGTTGATGACGTTACTCGTTAAATTGGAGTGGCAGCGTGAAATGAGCAGTCGATGGGATTGCAGGAGTGTCTTCTGCGCAACCAAGTTTTCTGTACAACATATGATCAAGGCCACTGAAAATAGATCTATCTTTCGGTGCTCTCGATATAATGCTGTTGAGTTGCGGCCCGTGAAACTTTTAGCCACGGCCTGGTAGTGGCCTATTCTATAGATTTGCCAGACGCACGATCATGGCTAACTTTAACCTTAAATAAAATAAATACTACAGAGGCTAGAGAGCTGCAATTTGGTGCGTTTGATGATTGGAGGGTGGGTGATTAACATACCAATTTGCAGCCCTCTAGCCTCAATAATTTGTAAGGTCTGAGGGCGGACAAAAAAAAAAGTGAAGACAAAAAAATCTGCGGAGAGAAAAAGTGCGGACGGACATATAAAGCCATCTCAGTAATTTACTTTTACGGAAATCTAAAAATCTTAATTTGATATTTACCATGCGGCTTTTCAGACTTGGTCAAAGTTACGTTTGACTTGTGGACGATGCTGCTTTTACCCCTTGATGAAGATTCAGGTGGGCGAAAATGAAGTAATGAGACCACTAACGAAGGCAGAAATAATGACGAGAGGAGTAAAATGAATATAGCTACCGTGAAATTGTTACCAATTGCCGCAAGGGAGCGAACGCGCGACGAAAGGATGCGAAGAAGAATGACAGTAAGAGGTGGAGATGATAACAATCGAAAAGCAAATCCTTTATAGATGAATGATAAAAGTATACTAGAGTAAGAGAATAAGAATGGGAAATAATGGGGAAAAATGAAGGTATCGATAGTACCAAGTGAAATGTTTAAGGTCGGAATGGAAAGGAAAGGAGAAAATGGAGAAAGGAAAAGAAAGGGACAAATGAAAGAATGGCAGTAAAATGTCAAAAAAAAATGAAATGCAAAGGAAAGAGAGAACAAAACGTCGAAATGGGAGACTGAAATGGGTTTAACGAACGATCAAATATAGAGGAAGAAGTGAATAGAAAGACAGCACTGAAGGGAATGAAATAACAACAAGGAAATGGAAAGAAAACTAAATATGTAAGGTCGCGATGGAAAATAAAGAATGACAGCAGAGAAATGGAAGATCATGACGGGATGGAATAAAATGACAGAGAGGAAAAGAATATGGGAGACAGAAAAAAAAAATATCAGCCAGAAAAATGAAAAGCAGGGAAAACTTTGGGCAACACAGAAGAGAATAAAATTTCGAGTAAGAACAAGATAATAACAGGGGACGGGAAGAAATAAAAACAATAACAGAAAGTGAATAAAAAAGAAGAACGACTGTTAAGAGAATAAAACTACAAAAGGGATGCGACAGAATGATGATGAGGGAATGAATAGGAATGAGAGGGAAGAAACTGAAATATCGAAATATCATCGAGAGGGATGAGAATTGAACTTTGGAATTTAATGGAGATAAAATGAGGACGCTGAATGGAACTGAAAAAAATGAAGATGGATAACACGACCGGTATCAAAGTATACTGTAAAGACTACTCGAAAGACCACTCGATAACAACAGATGAAATTAATGGAAGGAAAGGTCGATAACAAAGGAAATAATAATGTTGGACGAAACATTTCATGATGTAAACATAGCGCAGTTAGACAAAAAGCACTTGCCATAATGACCAGCACATCATCAGGAGCCATCCTATTCATTATTTCTCTCTCTCTCTCTCTCTCTCTCTCTCTCTCTCTCTCTCTCTCTCTCTCTCTCTCTCTCTCTCTGCTTAGGACGTAGCTATGTTTTAAATTTTAGTTGTTAGCTTTTGTTTTGGAGCAGAATAACACTGTCGCCGCGCCTGGGCTCTGAGAAATGCAGCGGAGGCATTCATTATCCCTCCCTCCTCCTCCTGACACCCTTTTTCTCATTCTTCTTGAAAGACGTTGGGGGGCGAGTCCCCTTGGACTCACTGTCAGTCCACTGTCTTATTTCTGTCCGTCTCTTGTCCCTGCCTCCATCACGGCAAATACTGTGACCCTCTTTTGACCTGTTCCCACTTTGCAAAGTCCACGGGAAGGGCCGGCAATTGGAGCAACTATAATGCGATTACACTCTAGTTTGATAAAAGGAACAAAAAATGTGAGCGCAACTTTTTATCAGTTTAGTGGTGACAGTGGAACGGGGCTGACTGGAGAAGGGGGAACTGGCCTAAAACCGGTCACGATTGGTTGGTTTGACAAAGAGCAGTATCATTACACGGTATCTCTCAAACGCGCCGCCAGATATTCTGATGCAGTGCAAAAAATTTTTTTTTTTTCATTTTATTTTATGTATTTTTTTTATGCGGCTGAACTCTACCTCAGCATCCACGCTTTAAAAGTGCTGCCGTGATCACGGAGGTAATAATGAACTAGATCTCTGTTCGATATAAGTGCGTACGAGAGAGAGAGAGAGAGAGAGAGAGAGAGAGAGAGAGAGAGAGAGAGAGAGAGAATTTTTATCAAAATATACCCCAGAACGTGAACGACCAAAGTATGAAATAGCAGCCGAAGATTTATGACATGGGTTTTTGAAATCCACTGCAAAGCGAGGTCGTTCGATTTCTCGAACTGTACCTGCCACACCCGTCCCGAGCTCTCTGTACCTACCTCTCTTTCGGTGCATGATCCCTCCCCTCCCCTCCCCCATCCTCCTCCCCGTCTCTTTGCTTGTGCAGGGAATGCTGAGGGAGAGAGCTTCTTTCTTTTTGCCCTTTCACTGTTTCAAATTAAATTGTGCATATCTGTCTACCTGCATAGGTATCCTTTTGTTCAAAACTAAGTCGTTTCTCCTAACAAAGGATGGCACTAAGACAAGAGAGGACAAGCATAACTTTCACATTCACAGTAGCCGAATCTTAGCGAGCCCTTTGTGCAAAACACATCCATAACACTAAAGCGCCTCAGTGGCGTGGTTGGTTTGGTGTTTGCTTCTCGGCCATTCCATTGAGGAGTGAGAGATGTGTATTTCTGGTGATAGAAGTTCACTCCTGACGTGGTTCGGAAGTCACGTAAAGCCGTTGGTCCCGTTGCTGAATAACCACTGGTTCCATGCAACGTAAAAACACCATACAAACAAACAATCCATAACATTAAACGATTCATACGTCAGAACAAACAGCGTGTGAAAGCTTACTACACGCTTTTCTCTCCTCCTACATCTTAGCATGTCCAGATTGTATAATCTTTCCACTAACCTATCATTATCCAATCATTCCGCATGACCAAACCACCTCAGAATATTCAGATTAATCCTCTTACTTGCAGTAACTTTTTTACCATGCATCTCCTCGTTTCTCATCCTTTCAAACTCAAATTTCCTTCTAATGTTATCCATACATCTTGTTGCCCACTCTCTCATCCTATCATCATCTTAAATATGTACTCCCACATACTTATACAAATTTTATGTTGCCATTCTCTGTCCTTAATAACATTCACTACTCCTTTTCTTGGCTTCCATTTAGCCTCATAACCTTGCTCTTGCTCATGTTCAATCTCAATATTCTCCTGCTGCAAACACTATCAAACCTATTCATTAATTTATGCAGCTTCTCTTTTCAATATCTACAGTCAGTAGTGTATAATCTGTGGCCATAAACCAATTCACATTATTTATGGCATAATGTTTCGTCCAGTATTTTAACCCTTCATCTGATGTATTTTTTCTGACATCTCGCATCACTCTTTCCATAAAGACATTAAAAAAACCATGGAGACATAATACACATAATACATCTCACCTGCAAACTAATGCTTCACTTTCGTTGTCAGCAATTTACCCTCCATACAACACATCCTCAACACCCTCCGCAGTGCCCTCTATTATACTACTGCAGTTTCCTTTACGTCAGTATATTCCACGAACAGCCTATCTGTTTCCTTTCAAAATTTCTATCATAGTTCTTTTATAATAAACTTTTAATCCCCACACACACTTCTGTGGTTCAACCCACACTGTTTCACTTTTTTCAAGTCCAACCATTCTGTCGTCTCTTACCTTTTTGTCAGAATGGTAGCAGACATCTTCACTGACGTACTAAGCAAAGTTAGGACTCTATTTTTTATAGTTTCCTATGTAATTACTCTCTCCTGTAGAAATTTTCCTTCACAAGTCACTTGTTGCACTTCGCTACAATCATACCAGGCCATCTTAGATGTATTCTCATTAGCTCTACGTACAGTAACACTTTCACAACCGTTTTCTGTACCGCCTCTGGTCTGTCTTACCTACTCAGCAATACATCAGAATACTTACTCCATTGACATCGGGGTGCATTCACTTCTAACACAATACCTACATTTGCAACTTTCATTCTGAGTTCCATTTGCTCATTAACCTTTCTCTCTGCATATAGCTCCTTTAGAATAACCTCGTATACTTCCTAAAGCCTTCGCTCACCTCCTCTCCTTTTTTTATTTCTTATTTCTTCTTTCCACTGCCACAATTTATTTGGCCACCTTATCTGTCTTCCTGTACTCATGCACACAATCCTCCCATCTGCCTTGTAATTGTAGTTCTTATTTTCTCGTCCCACCTGCATTGTTTTCATTTCCTCTTCCCACTTGCCTAAAATGACAAAGATTGTATCCTGGAAGTTTACTCCATCTTTAGTAACTAAAATTTAACCCAAGGCTATTATATATATATATATATATATATATATATATATATATATATATATATATATATATATATATATATATATATATATATGTGTGTGTGTGTGTGTGTGTGTGTATATATATGTAAATATATATATATATATATATATATATATATATATAATATATATATATATATATATATATATATATATCTCTTTTTTCTCCTTATACGAGTAAGAAATCTTTACTTACACCTTATCAGACAACCTCGCCCTGCCTTTTTTTACTACAATATTCTCGCCGGATATTCTTCAGTCTGAACCTCCAGCTATCTTAACTTTTACTTGAGCTGCATGAAGATCAGATATACTTTTCCAGCCACCACTTTCTCTTTCCCTTTCGAAAACATTTTCACACTCACTTAGAACACTCACCCTTCTGTGTTCTCCAAACCAAACAAGGCTCAGATACACACCCTCCCAGAAAAGACTGTCTTTCGCACTCAAACTTTTTCGATATCGATTTATATCCCGTCACTTCCAAACATTTTCCTCCTGCCATGTTCACTACTTGAACAAATGCATTTGGAACACTTTCGTCCCTCCCCAAAACCTCCCAAACTCTCTCCCTCTAAATATCTATGTCTATATCTATCTATCTATCTAATATATCTATCTATCTATCTATCTATCTATGCTATTATCTCAATCTAATCTATCTATCTATCTATATATATATATATATATATATATATATATATTAGTATATATAAATGGATGTATGCATGTATGTATGTGTGTATGTTCTAGAAAAACTGAAATGCATCAAGCAATTTCAACCAAATTTGGTATACATATGACCTACATGGAAAAGGATACTGTCGACTTAAGACGTCACAGGCACAAAAAGGGGTGGGGTGGGGAGGGGTTGAAATGTAAAAATAACCAAAAATGACAGATATTGTCTAATCCATAGTTTTCGAGGTTTCTGAGATGAATAGTGACACTCATGCTGCCCCTCAAGTCCAAGTTCAGCCCTGATAGGCATGGGAGGTGAGAAGGGTGTGGGAAAATAACTGACAACAACAGATATTAGTTTCTAATCCAAATTTTTCTAAGTTGCTGAGGTGAATAGTGACACCCCCAATGCCCTTTAAGTCCAAGTTCAGCTCCAATAGGAAGAGGGGTGGGAAGGGGTTGACATGCAAAAATGACCTAAGATAACAGCTATTAGTGTTTAATCCATAGTTTTCGACGTTGCTGGGATGAATAGAGACACTCTTGATGCTCTTTCAGTCAAAGTTTAGCCCCGGAAGGAAGAGGGGATGAGAAGGGCTGAGAAGAGGATGATGTAAAAATAACAGAAAATGACAGATGTTAGTGTCTAAACCATAGTTTTTGAGATCACTGAGATGAATAGTGACACTCCTCATGTTCTTAAAGGGGTGGGAAAAGGGTGACATGTAAAAATAACCTAAAATGACGGATATCAGTGTCTAATCTATAGTTTTTGAGGTTGCTAAAATGAATTGTGACATTACTGATCCCCTTTAAGTCCAAGAAAGGAAAGATGTAAAAATAACCAAAAATGACAGATATTACACTATTTCCAAACCTAGTCGTTTTATGCGTTTCCTCCCATGCTGCCAATTGTACTTCTTGGAAGTGACTGTTTATTCCTTTTTAAACCTTGCCCTTAGGAGCAATAGTAATCTTTGTCTGATCCTACTCTCCAAAACATCTATGATAAATCCCCTTAGGGTATTTGAACTAATAGATACGACAAGATCAATAAAATGAGTCCAAAATATCTTCATAACTTGTAGCAAGACACTTGCATAATTTCTTTTGCAATTATTAAAGATAGAAAAAAAATAAATATGATACATAACTGCGACTCCGGCGATTTTATTGTTCTTCCTCACGTCGAGTCGTCCAGATCTTTGTTATTTCTGAGGAAACTGAAGTTAAACCGTCTTTTTTTTATCATTTTTAAGGTAATCGATACTTCCTATTACATTTACCATGAAGATCCCTCTCCCTCTCTCTCTCTATACAGACTGTATATATATATATATATATATATATATATAGATATATATATATATAGATATATATATATATATTATATATAATATATATAATACATTATTTATATATAATTATATATATATATATATATATATATATATATATAATATATATATATATATATATATAATATATATATGTGTGTGTGTGTGTGTGTGTGTGTGTATATGTGTGTGTGTGTCCTTGGATGAATTCTGCACTTGAGTATTTGCCAAATAATAGTCTCCTTACTCTAACAATATTTAGTTTTTTTTTTATTTTTCCTTATATGCAACTAAAAGTACTCACACTTCACACACTACCTACTTTGTACTTTAAAATACTCTACACAATCCTGTATTTTAATTAATAGAGGTTTTTTACTCCCATACTTGTAGTTTTTCTAAGTCAGAATTCGACCTCTACGTACACTGTTATCCAGTGTAAAATGTTACGAAAGCTTTTGATTTGATAAAAGGAATATCTGGCAATGATTATTTTAGCATTTCGTAGGTCTGTAGTGCTTTCAAATACTACATAAATTGATTGAGAAATTTTGATTTGGCAGCACCACTTCGCACCCTTGCCCCCAGAATGTCAATAAGGTTTGGAAATACTATAGTGTCTAATCCATAGTTTTTGAGGTCTTTAAGATGAATAATGACACTCCCAATATCCTTCAAGTCCAAGTTCAGCCCTGATAGGCAGGTGGGGTGAGAAGGGGTGAAAAATGAAGTGTCAAAAATGACAGATATTAGCATGTAATCCATAGTTTTCGAGGTCGCTGGGATGAATAGAGACACTCCTGATTCCCTTTAAGTCCAAGTTCAGCCCCGACTGGAATGAGGGTGAGAAGTGGTGAACTATAAATTGTCAAAAATATTAACAGGAAAGGGAGAGAGTGAATAAGAGACAGAGTGGGACAAAGAGGAAGTGATAAAGAGAGGAGATGGGTGTTGGGAGGAGAGAGAGAGAGAGAAAGAGAGAGAGAGACAGAGTTTATCGTCTGCCATTCAGTTTCCTCTGGGCAGTGCCGGGTTGGTCAGGTAGTGAAGCTTTTGATCATTGCATGCAGAGAGTGAAATTGATTTCCCTGCAACATTCTAATTTCAAGGCTGAACACTTTCATTCAGTTCTAGAGGACAGGTAACGATCAACAAAGTCTGCTATCAGTCAACCATACACAATGGATGAATGACACATGCCTGACAACTATGGTACGATAACGTAGCCGTGTCGATTCTTCGTCCTATATTGACGAGGAGACATCGGCGGATGATGTATTGAGGGCTTATTGTAGGTTGTCTGATGCCTTGTGTTAAGATATTTCTTTTGTATCTTGCAAGGAGACCTGAGATTCATTGGGATTTATATCGATCCATGAAGGTAGGTTCCGTGGAGAAATGTTGATTTCCCTATAGTAAGCAACATATGACAATCGCAGGATCGCCAAAAACACCTTCAGAATATTTGGTATCAGCAACGCTGCGATGCGCAACTGTTGCAAAAAATAGGTAATGAGGAGGTTTGATTTTCAGCTTCATCAAATGACGATAAGAGTTTCTCCAAGATCATCCAAAATTCACCAAGGCTTTTGCGTGAAACTCAGGAAAATTAGCATAAATTTTAAAACAATTAGCAAGCATCACGTCGCCACCTAATTTTTGGTTATTTTTGTCTCATAAAACTAAAGAATTGCCCTAAGACTACTTTTTTTTAGCAGATATTTCATTATTTGCAGATAGATGACCTACTTTGAAGATGGTTAAAATCATGCATTACGAAAGAAATTTATTGCAAAAATCAAAATTTCTTTCAGG
This sequence comes from Macrobrachium nipponense, assembly GCF_015104395.2. Lineage (NCBI taxonomy): Eukaryota > Metazoa > Arthropoda > Malacostraca > Decapoda > Palaemonidae > Macrobrachium > Macrobrachium nipponense. The sequence continues at coordinate 135,916,274 of NC_061107.1, read as the reverse complement.
AAAATATGTTACGAAATTAGAATTATTTTCGTGAAGTGAGCCAATGAAATTCACTTTTAGATATATACAGAATTTGTTTTTGTAACCGTAGAATTGTTCGAAATATTTCCACTATCATTCGTTAATCTTTCCCAGAAATGACCATTCTAGTGTAAGTGTTCGGAGCCATTCCAGAAGAAGGATATATTTGAATATGAATCGTATCCTTGCTTAAATCCGTTAAGAAATGCTTGATTTTTTTCTGGTTTTAATAAGCATCTCTTCATTGAAATGGCTTCAGTTGCAGAACAGAAGTATTGCAATAGAAAATGTGGTACATATATGTTGCAGACCGAAATGTTTCACATAGGCAAGATTTATTGCAAACAATGGAATGAGGCAGGAACGCGAATTTACAGAAAATGTTGGAAAATATTTGCTTATTCAAAATTTTTCCATTTGCTAACGAAAGTCTCATAGATAATAAATTTAGCCTTAAAACCAGGGGCGGCACACAGAAATTCTAATTACGACGAAATTATCAAAAGGAACCGACAGCAACTAAAGATTTAGTTTTAAGGTATTTTGTAACAGCTTCAGTTTGGAAAAAAATATTTTCAAATTAAACTTGATAAAGCATAGGGAACGCATTTACAGCATTTAAGTTATCCTGAGAAAGTGACTTTTAAAACTGATCAGGTCTTCAAAGATTCGACAGAAAACTGGAGATAGTCATGGTGCATGAAATCTGGGCTTCGTATTCAACAGAGAGTTTGTTTAAACTCGTAATATTTCTACAGCCATTGATAACATTTATTAAATGATCAGTGCTTCAGTAGCTCTCTTATATAATATCGATACATGAATTTTTAATCCAGATGTCCTCTGAGTGATGCGGACCCAGACTTACTCTGATAAAATAAAATGATATTGCACCCAAAACTGAAAAGGTGCGTTCTGTGCCAACCAGAGCCAGAACTCAGAGTTAGAATTGGCAAACGGTCTCACCGTTTTAACATAAGGGATAATAGATAAGAATGTTTACAGCTTTGGGAAAAACTTTTCCTTCAAAAATAATAATGACTCGCATTGCTTTAAAATAGGAATTCTCTTAGTTTTGGATTCTTTCCAGTTTTTCAAAAAATTATGTAAGAAGTTAATGACGTTCAGTTAGGACTTTACAATCAACCAGAATGTCTCCAAGTGTGAAATAAGTATGAATTCTAGTTGTCAAAGATTTCATAAGTTATTAATATTATTCTAGTTTAGGGACACTTTTAAGGCAGCAGAATTTCTTTAGTATTATAAGGTTTGATTTTCTTATTTTGATTCTGTTTACAAGAATTCTTAGTGCGAATGTACCTTTAATTTATATCACTTATTTTATTGTAGAATAACATGGATTTACTCAAGAAACCAGAATCCTAATCGTAAGAGTATTAATGCATTATCTAGTTATCTTTCTAAGTACTAGAGTGCTTTTGTGAAATGGCACCATACATAAAGAGATGACCCTTATTATTGTCTACGTAAAAACCCCTCTTGTCAAAAACTCGACATTTGAAGGAAAGAATCTACAAGAATCATTGGTTTTATGGAATGAATCTTTTATTAGGTACATGTAAAATCTTCCTATACAATGACTAATAGCTTTGATTAGAGAGAGAGAGAGAGAGAGAGAGAGAGAGAGAGAGAGAGAGAGAGAGAGAGAGAGAGAGAGAGAGAGATAATTTTTTAGCATTAGTAACTAAAATGTCTACACCACTAGTTATGATGAGTTGGCCACCGAAATAAAAATTTGCCGGTTTAAAACTAATCAACAGATGAGTGATAACGTTGTAGTAAGATTTTAACATAATATTCATATTATACACACACACACACACACACACACACACACATATATGTATACGTATGTAAACTTTAACATGTAAAAAAAGTGTACTTTTAAATATCTTATATTTAAGCTACGAGAGGTGCTTGAAAAGAATTAAAATATTTAGAATTAGATATAAGAGATATATAGGCGATATAAAAGTTTTTATCTTCATATCAAGGAATGCAAATTCGTGATTTCTTTTATTTATGGTTAAATTCACTTATGGAATGTGATTTTTATTTTTCACATATCATGTTTTAACTTGATTAGAATGTTAGCTTGGAAAAAGAAAACAGGAAACAGCTTGATATAGGCAATATAAACAGAAACTTGTGCGCCGCCTTCCAGAGATGTTTATTGTATACAGATTACTCCGATTTATTTCTTTGCTATCCTCATTCGGTCTTTGTTCATATCTCAGTTATTATTTCTTTATCATGTATTTTATGAATGACTCCTCCTCTTCCTCCTGCTTTCTCTCCCCTGGCCACCATTCGTCTTCTTTCTTTCCGAGAAACTTCAAAGGCTTTGCTCAAGCACTGGCTCTCCTCCAGCCTCTGCTCTCCGGCTCTTCATGAATCTTCTCCTTTAATCGATGTCCGTCAGTCCACCTTAGCAGACGTTTTTGAAAGGACCCTCCGGTGGGGGAGAAGGGGGATGGGCTGGAGAGTAAGAGAGAGGTGGATGGTTAGGGGAGGCTTGTGGATGGTTTCTAGGGTAAGAGAATAGGCGCGGGTATATATTTCGATGAGCTGGAGGATAGGTAACTGATGCCTGTTGGACTTGTTCCAGCGGCGAAAGATCGCAGTCGAATGTATGACCTTTTCCGGATTATGTGCCTATCACATTTTCTTCTATGACGTCAGTGGCGTAGACTGACTCTCTCTCTCTCTCTCTCTCTCTCTCTCTCTCGGTATCGTGATATCATTGTCCTGGAGGAAAATGATGTTGTTTGTGTTTGTGAAGTTGGAATGCAAGTGGAATGCTCATAGAGAGGGGATCTTATTTCGTGCTTATTCCGTGGCTATATTACACAGAAGTATTTCTTAAATTCTTTATTCTCAGATATACTGTTACATATCAACTTTTGCAATGCCATTGCTAGTTGAGTAGTTAATTTCAAGACGCCGTGATTGATTAATTACTCTCTGGTTTGCTACTGAAAATAAATCTCATAGCAGCTCAAATTATGACTTTTTGAATGTATAGAGGTTTATGCACAAACCTCAGACGTCATCAAATTGAGCATGTGGAAATGCTTTTTTGCAGAAAATGCTTTTGCAATGTTGCCATCGCGCCAGTAAAATAGTTTTTTTTTTTAATTCATACTAACTCTTTTGTTAATTGATTTGTCAGTCGATATATAAATCTCGGTAGATCTACTAACAAGTCAATCTGATGGCGAAGTGAAGGTTTCGTCTTCCCTTCCTCAACATAAGGTTTTTTGATACACAGGCAATAACTGTATAAGTGACTTATTAATGTGTATGGTACTTGTCCGACTGCGGCAAAGAATGAATCAAATGTCACTTCTTTTAAGGTGATAGTTTATATAGAATAATGATAATAGTAATATTAAACTACTAGAGAATGATCAAATGAATAATTTAATATTGGAGTCCTCCATCTCTGCAAACCGGTGGCTGTTCGCTAATCCATTCATAATGATTTCCTGCGAAAAGGAGCTGATTTCCAATTAAAGTCAGCTGACGTCGTTTACCGTTACAGTGGATTATTATCTTAGAATTTCGAATTTGATTTTTCTCTCTAACTCAATTTTTTTCGCCTTCACGAGAGAACTTTGCTCATAGATTAGAGTTATTTAGGAATTTCGCAAACAATATGTGGAAGGAAGCTAAACCCGTCTATTCTTTTAATTGTCCTTGAAATTTATTAATTCATTCATATGTATATGAGTAATGACATATTTAGTTATGTCTTCTTTCCTTCCTTCTTCCTTTCCCTCGTTCTTTTATTTATTCTTTTAGAAGTCAGATCAGAATGGTGACAAAATTGCGAGCACTGACCCAGCTCTTGAAATTAAAGATACCAAGTTTTTAGCTTGAAATGAGTTGTTTTTATGGATTGGTATGTCATATTAGGGCACGATAAATTTTTTAGGGTAATTTGTTTATCATAAATGACGATAAGTAAGACTTCATGAAAACAATCATGAAAGCATTAAAAGCAATGAAAGATTATAAAACAGCAAATCTGCATTCAGTCCAAGGACAGGTTGAAATCGGTTCTCTTGCGGAAACCCAATAGTTTGTCCTCTGAAACTATTTATTGGTCTAGTCGAAAGCTGTCTAGTTTTTACATTTGCATAAAACAAAGTTGAAGATCTCCACCCCCTCCCCCCGCCCTCCTCTCTCTCTCTCTCTCTCTCTCTCTCTCTCTCTCTCTCTCTCTCTCTCTCTCTCTCTCTCTCTCTCAGAGAGTACGGCCTAACTACTCCACCTGTATCGACCGGAACGACCCTCGCTAACTCTCTAGGCGGCGCGCGGTGTCCCGGCGTCAGTTCCCCGGCCAGTGTTACCTACCGGTTGACCTTTGCGACAGAGGTGAAGAAAACCGTATTGCAATAGTGTTGCAGTATCCTCACTTCCAACGGCATTCCAGTTCAATTTGGGCGCCTGGTACTCTGTCCTCCTCCTCCGAAGTACACTCTATAATGGGCGCCTTCTGTTAGAGACATTCTCTTCCAAACAACTTACTGTTTATTACAACATTTTATATATACATATATATATATAATAATATGTATATGTATATATTTATATATATGATATATATATATATATATATATGTATATATATATATATATAACATAAATATATATATATATATATATACATGGCCAACGTATAATGAAGAGAGGTATGAAGATATACAGTGTAATGCCTTTTCTTCATTACACAAGTTTTTCATAGTCTCTTTACAATTTAAAAACATTATATAAAAGCCATTGGTGAGATATCTTAATCAGATTCGTCCTATGTACTCAGCAGTTATCAAAGTTTTTAATCTCGTTACATTTGTGTATTTCACATACCCTGTTGATGAAAGAGGTACTGTTAAATGAGCCCCTAAGAAATGGCTACTCCTCAAGAAACGCGGACTCAGCGAAACTACAGAAATAACTATGGACGAGATCCACCATTACTTCCGTCAATTCATTCATGGCACGAGAAATTCATGGAAAGAGTGACAGTGTTGCATAAAGAAAGGAGTGGACGACCAAGGACGTCTGAGGAAAATATCGACCGCGAAGACAATCCTTTGATGGCTCTCCTAGAAAGTTCATCTGTAATGCTGCCAGACGCTTACAGCTACCACGTTCCACACTGCACAAAGTCCCACGCAAGAATGAGCGATTGTACGCTTACAGAGTGTAACTCACACAGGTACTCGAACCAAATGATAAACCAAGACGAAAAGATTTCAGAGTTAACATGCCGGAACGAATTTCTGAGGATGAAACGTTCCTCAACAGAGTTTGTTTGAGTGATGAGGCAACCTTTCATGTTTCATGGAAACTGAACACACATTATGTGAGATTCTGGGGATCAGAACGCCCCGTGTGACTTGGGAACTTCACCGAGATTGCCCAAAAGCGAATGTGTCGGCCCGTACCCAGAGTTTTTTTTTTTTTTTTTTTTTTTTATGGGGGCGGGGGTCGTTTTTCCCAAAACTGGACCTTTTCTTTTATAAATGTCATTACATGTATAGGTATACACAAGATGAAACTTGAAAATATGGATTTCCAGATATTTGGGGGCCGGTCGTTCGACCCGCTGGACACCCCCTCGGTACAGGCCTGTGTGAGGTGTGGGATCAGTTGCAGTCGAGTTACTGTTCCATATTTCTTCAACGAGACATAAATTACTGCAGATGTTAACCATGACCTTTTTGACTGAATGTGACACCACGACGAGATGACCTTCAACCAACCATCATTTTTTAGTGAGATAGTAAACTACACTGTGGACTGCACGGTCATGGGTTCCTAAATCAAAGATTTCCAGAACAACGATACGGGACATCACTGATCTCAAGCAAAATATCACTATTGTCATTGCCACCATTGAGGAGGCTCTTCTACAGCGAACAGGGCAAGAAATCGAGTGTTGTCTTGAAGTGCTTCGTGCAACTAATGGTGCCCATATAATGAATGGGACAAAAACCTTCAATATCTTTTCCCCATTTTGTAATAGGTACTTTCCACATGTTTGCCTGTTTATTTGTTTTTGGAATATTTTTCTTAAATTGTAAATAGACTTTATGGGCACCTGTATCACCAACCTTGCTATCTGACTAGAATATTCGTTCAACATAAACACTCTAATATAGTACTCATCATCGTGAAGGCGACGCGGCACGGACCGAAATTGCCCAGGGAAGCTTTCTCGCATTATGAATTAAACAGAAGGTCTTTATCAAAGGAGTCGCTCTTTTAATCATTTTTCTCTTCGTGAAGTATTGAATTTGCATCACAAAGAAAGTGATGAAAGTCTCCCGCTGTTCCAAATTCCTGACGCAGTTTTATAATGGGAAATGCAGTCCTCCCTTTAAGGAGCCACCGACAGGAATTTTAAACGTACCCGCTGACATCAGGCTCTTATAAAGGAAGTGTTCGTTATTTTCTCTCGGCGATTATATGTTGAGGGCTTCACGTACGAAATGTGCATGCTTGATGCTGTGCCTGCCTCTATTATAGTACTCTTTCACAATTTTCTCAAGTAATAAGTACATGGAATGTAAGGTGCGCGCATTCCTTGATCTCACGTGCATAGAACGTAAAGAGGCATATTATATATATATATATATATATATATATATATATATATATATATATATATATATATATGCATATATATATAACACACACACACACACACACACACACATATATATATATATATATATAATATATATATATATATAATATAATATATATATATATATATCAATAATACAAACTAGCAAGACAACTTGATGAACTAAGAATCTTAGGAGAAAGGTTCTCTCTCTCTCTCTCTCTCTCTCTCTCTCTCTCTCTCTCTCTCGCTTCTCTCTCTTTCTCTTTCTTCTCCTTCTCTCTCTCTCTCTCTCTCTCTCATAGACGTTTAAATTACTGGAGAGAAGGAAAGAGAAAAAAAGAAATATTCTTATAAAGTTTCCCGTTGTTGTAGTAAAATTTTCTGTATTTTTGCTTGTATTAATGTAACGTATCATAGCACTTATATCTATTGTTGCCTCAGGCATCGGCAGTTTTACGATAATTTTTCTGCTTTTCTCTACTGTTCCCTTAAAAGGGATGTTTGTACTTTAAGAATTATCAGTGTAAAGATCAAGCATTTTAGTACTATGTTTCTTCTGACACTCCAGACATCTTCAGGACATTTTATTAGTATGTTCGAATTTTTGTGTGATTAGAATCCTGTCCTTTGATTAAGTAAGGTTCATCAAGATTTTCTTTAGCTCGCCGCAGACTCTGAGAGATGCTGCTAATGATGTCAGATATGACCGATATTACTTGATGGTGCTCATCGGTTGAAGTAGTTGATGTAAAGCATCCATCTACATCTTCAACAGCTGGAATTTTATATTCAATGGCTTTGATGACCAATGTACTTTACCATTCATTTCACATGTAATCAATAAAAACAAACAAATTACTGATTAGTTGTTAACAAGAGATAAGGAACTATAGTCAGAGGGTACTCAATTGTCCGTTCAGGGTGATACAACAGGACAACAAAAACGAAAGCAAAGTTCCCAAGAGCGCGGAACCGTTAAATGTTCTCCAGGCCCAATATAAGAGAAGGAGAGAAAACGAATCCAGGCTGAAGAGCTGAAAGGTTTAATGACTTCTTTTAGCTAGTTTGCTTTTACACCTTACACATGAAGTGGATTTCAGTCTGAATTTTGTAACGGTGTCTGGCCTGTAAATATATAACGCATCCGTTCTCGTCAAAATCCCACGAAGCCATATACTTTTATCGATCACAGATGGTCGGTTGTTGGGATCCAAACAAAATCTCTAACACACGCACGCGCGCATGCATGTAATATGTATGTATATATGTATATGTATGTATGTGTATAGACACATACACATATATATATATATATGTTACTCATACATAATATATATATATATATATATAATCATATATATATAAATAGATACACAAAGAATATTTAATCATGCCCGTGCTCATATGCGTATATTTCCAAATCCCCTGGATGAGTTCCTAGCTACAAAAACAAAGCATGACATTTCAGATAACAAAATGTCATTCAATTACGCGCCTGTAAAGTAAACGCACAGTCAGTTACCTAAATGCTGAAAACACGTTTCTCTGATACGCCTAGAGGCCGATGTGTATCCTACCATCCATTTCTGTTAGGTGTCAACTTGCCCATGGAATCAAGTTTGCATAGAAGTGGGATATATATATATATATATATATATATATATATATATATATATATATATATATATATATATATATAAAGAATAAAAAGACATGAACTCCGAAGCAAGGGACTTCTGCCCATCAGAAGGGTCGCATCGTTGTACGCGCAAGGCTATAGAATGGAGATTCTTTTAATGTAATAAAGCGGAGGCTCCGGCGGTCTCTGCTCTTTCCTAATGCAATTTATTTGCATGTAGAGCTGCTCTGTCTCGTTCACGGAGTAACGTAGATTGAACGTGTCCTCTCTCTTTTTAGTGGACGTCTCGTTTGGCTCTTTTGTACACAGAAGAATATTTAATCAACGAATGTATCATGTGCAGATAAAAAGATGAACGTTACATTTAGATAACAGTTTAAAGGAATGGGGAAAAATCTGTTTCAGGAGGAGAGAAAACCCGTGTTACCTTTGTTACGTTTGTGCGTTCCGGATTTTTCAATATTCATGAGGTCTCTAAGTGAGGCAGCTGCCAACCTGAACTACACCGCACAGCATGTGCAGATTTTTCATGGGTGTTACCATCTGTAAAACTGACACACGTTGGGTGGGTCCTTATCTTATTCTATCCGTTTGAATGAATAAACAACAGTGACAATAAATCAGAGGAGATAGTCTAGTAAATAAATCGACTGTAGCGATTGTTATAAAAAGAAAACATTGCTGATAATACTGGGAAGACCACGAATAGCAGATAAAAAGTCAAAATATCTCCGAGGGTCTACGAATTTTCGAACAGCAATTTGTCGCGTCAGAGAATTTTGGGGTGAGTGAACTTAATCGCGATTTGGCCATTTTTGAATGGTCAAAGGTCAAAGGCAGTAGTCGTTTAATGTGTTTAAAAAAAGAAATATTCACTTTTAGTATTTTACCCAGTCTCAATGATCTGGTCTC
>NC_061107.1:135887041-135899541 GCF_015104395.2 Macrobrachium nipponense | reverse complement strand
TAAGGAACAAATGTGCATGAACTTTATCTTTAATACGCAATACGCAACCATGCAATAAAATGTAAACATACCATTCAGTACAATGATTTTAAAATCTTATCCCAAGCAATAGATAACCGGTCATTACCCATTCTCGAGTCCCTCTTCATTAAACAATTGTCACCAACCCTCAACAACCATTCAACTGCTGTACAACTGAACATTACTTAATAGACCATTCGCCCTTTCTACCTTCTCGCATTTGTATTTGTCTCTCCCCTTTAGTCAAAAATAAATAATAATTCAGTCTTATCTATACTTCTGTACCGGTGAGTTCTCGTTTCGCTATTTTTTTTGCTTTGTGCCCGCCTTTAAATTTTTTTTTTGTAATCATATACAGAAATATTTTGCCTGTTACGATTCAATGTTTTTTTCTCCTGTTTTTAGTAATAACGTAATTTTCTTAGTTGTTCACGTGTGGTTTGTGTTTTTAAGTGTTTTGTTTGTTTATTTATTTTGAAGTGTCATTGTACTTAGTAGCTTTGCTTTTTACTGTCGATCTCTTATTCAATTAGTTACAGTCTTACTTTTATATAAAATTCGAATTTCACTGATATATTGTTAATCTATATATATATATATATTTTTAAATAGCATAATTTATTACTGTGCCCCATTTTAGTCTGATTTAATGTATAGAATTTTAATTTTTTCCTTGTTTTTAGCCCTGAAGATGGGATTTGTATCCCGAAACGTAGGCGTTGGATGAAAATAAAGTTTTAACGAAAAAATGCTGAAGTTTCTGCTGGCCATACTCTTTTTATTATATATATATATATATATATATATATATACGTATGTATGTGTTCGCCATGTACTTTTCAGAAGGTATCCTTTTGGTTACCCACTGAACTACCAGGTAGGAAATCTAGTGCTAAGGTCAGCAGAGGCACGAGGAAATCAGTTTGGAAATCGTGATTTCTAGTATTTACACCCGTCAGTTCTGCACTGTTTGCAACATGAAAGGAAGTTGCCGATCTAATATAATAAATAGAAGAGGCTGTATAGATCAAATGTTCATCATGAAGTAGTTGTGTGTCATAAGATTTAGGGAACTGGGGAATAAGCGGTCTTTGACTCAAATGGTCCGAGAAAACTTGTTGTTAAAGTACAGAAAAGTAATTTTGAGGATAGTGAGGGATGTGTGTTAGTCTAGAAGGTAATCTGTAGGAGAAAAATGACAAATTTTAGGGAAGAGAATTAAATTCATATTAGAATATGTGCTCGTTAATATAACTGATTTTGCGTTTATGTGGGTCTTAAACAAAGGGCTATTTGATAAGTATTTTTGGCTGAATATTAAAGAAATAAAAAAAAAAGGGCAGATGTGGAAGCAAGCCTGTCGGGCAGGCACGGGTCATGATGAGGGTATGGAAGGCTGGTATTTAGTAATGATGAGGGCAAGTAAGCAGTGGTGAAGAGGAACCGCAGAAACTGCCAAGTGGCAGAAAGTGGTTGTCAAACTAGGAAGCTTAAAGTCATTGATATGATGAGCAGTCTAATTATGGTAATAGAAGCCAGGAAGTTAAGTGACCAGGAGTAATGACAAGGTACAGAACGCGTGAAATTAGAAAGCTGCCAGACATACAAGGAAGGGTTTGGACGTGAATGGAATGTCTAAGAAAATATTTGAATATATGTGTGATGGCTGAGTCAGCTGTCCCTTATGGACGTGAAGTCTGGCTGCAGGCTGAAATGGAATGAGCGAAAAGGTAGAGGCTGCGGAAATAAAAGGTTTATATAGTACATGCGCACTGAGTAAATTTAGGCGAAATGTTTGAAAGTGTATTGCTAAGAAAGAAGTGAGACAGAAATGCCTTCACAGGAAAAGAAAAGGACTAGAGTGTTTTGAGAGAGGAGGGTGATGTGGAGCGAAGAGGACGATGAGCTGGGGAAGTTAATGTAATTTGGATGTTCTAGGATTAAGCAGGAGAGCTAACGTTTGAGAAGACATGTTTTAGAACGGAAGGGCAAGAGTGCATGCAATGTAAAGGTGAGTGCTGCATTATGGAGTGGAAAGGCAGCTGTTTGGTCATGATAAAGGCAAGTAAGCAGTGGCAAAGTAGAACCGCAGGTGTTGCAAAGTGGCAGAAAATGGTTGTCAAACTAGGGAGCTTAAAGCGATTGATATGATGTGTAAATGGCCAATGGGGTGTTGACGAGAGCTTTCTTTCTAAGTATAGAAAATTCCTGATGTCATGAAGAAAATATCACATTTACACACACACACACACACACACACAAATATATATATATATATATATATATATATAGTATATATATATATATATATATATATATATATATATATATATATATATTATATATATATATATATATATATATCACAGGAAAGCAGCAGTCATCCTTGAGAATATATATATATATATATATATATATATATATATATATATATATATATATATATATATATATATATATTTTATTTATATATGTGTGTGTGTGTGTGTATGTATGTATGTGTGTGCCTGTGTGTCTGTGTCTGTGTGTATATATGTATGTATAATTCCATGGTGAAGTGTAATTCTCTCAAATAAAACTGTTATTTCTCATAAACCGCTGTTACCAGTGGAAAAATACTTCGTGTCCATTTAAACCAAGATTCACGCTAGTAATCGAGGGAACTATTACCGTCATTGCCAATCCTAGAATGTATTATAAATCATGGTTAATTTTCAGAAAATGACGTTTCACTATGTAATTTTCTCGAGAAAGACAGTCACGAATTTGTTGCCATCGCTAACATCTTTTAATGAACGTCCATTGCAATTCTCCGAAATAGTGCCTCCTTCAGCCTTCCAACTTTAAGCATTCGAAGAAAAGAAAAGAAGGATAAAATAAAAGCGAAGGGTTGAAGTCTCTTGAGGTAGGGCCCTCATTTAGAACTGTGTATCCCTCTGGTGGTGGAAAGGGACGTTACATACTTCTTGGTTAGCAGAATCCCTTTACTTTTGGAGTGTCATCATTTTTATTATTATTATTATTATTTAGGAGATTCAAAGGAAACTGTGGGGCTTCATGGCAGACTTACATGGGCGTGCATATGTATGTGTGCACGTATGTTTGTCTGAGAGAGAGAGAGAGAGGGAGAAATATATCTCGTTCCATAAGTGCACTTCCACATTCCGAACATTTTAAATGCAAATGTGAGATAGGAAATTTGCCAAAGTCGGAGCGGGAATCCCAACTTTTACTGGAATATGTGAGTTAAAACATTTAAATAGGAAATGCAAATTTACCCTGATAAAATATTAAAGGATGAAGACCAAAAAAAAAAAAAAAAAAAAAAAAATCCCGATCGACTGCAGGTTACCTAATTTATCACAGGTGTTCTGGACGAACATAAGTTATTCAACATCAATTCGGACTCATGGATGTTTCTAAGATATAATAAAGTTTATGAAATAATCATTTGGAAAAAATGACGCGATCAATTACGTTTTGCTGCTTTTATGGTAGAATTTCATACATATATTTATAACTTGCATTGCATTATTCATTTTAAAATTGTTTCTCTCTTTTTTTGAATTGCGAGTCTCTGCCTCCTCTCTCTTATTAGGTTTATGATAAAACCCAGCGAAGGCGAAATACCTTCATATCCAAACCTGTGAAAGGACTGAAACATATTCCCCACTTACAGAAGCAGCTTCTGAAAATACTCCATCTTCTGAGGAACAAAATACTTTGTATGGATATCATATTGTTGGTTATAGATATAGTAAACGTATGGCGTAAAGCTTAGCATGTTACTTCAGTGAGTAATTCGTGATCAAGGTGAAAGCTAGCAGTTGCAAACTGAAAGCTAAAAGCAACATCTAATAATCTATAAGAATGAAATCCGAGCGGATCTGATTTTGTTCTTCCTCCTACGGGTTAAAGTAGGGTTACATGACACAGCCACCCACCCCTTGGAAATTGGTTTGTCCACCCTGCATGGGTGCGTGGTAGGTAAGAGAACGGGAAGGTAGGGGAGACATCCATCCACCCTCCTGCACACTTGTTTATCCTCCCCGGGTTGTAACGGGGTAGGTAGGGGATTGGATAGGAGACGGCAGGCCCGGGTTCCAGCGCGCTTAGCGTGCGCCAACAAGCTCGTAATGATAATAACATCGATAAAAGAAATTATGTGGCCTATTACTTCCTTTAGTTTAACAGCAATGCTTGTCTTTATAATAATAAATGAAAATTGCTCAGAAAACTCTAGAGTAAAAGGCTCACATCATTCCCTTCCGTGACGTAAACCGAATCTTGACAAAATCACAGAACGTGCCTAAATTATAGCTCTTCCGCTTCCCAGTTTTCAGAAGTTATCGACTGAGATGAAATCAGATTTATGACGTAGACACATGGCACGGTCAGTCTGCACGAAATGCTAATTTAGTGAACGGATGTTCGTACAAGAGAATATTGTACACCTATATGAGACTTTGAGTTGCCTACGAGTAAGTAGCCTTCGCTGAAAAGCAAACTTCAGATATACGGAAGGAAATAGTATTTTAATTCAAATAACTCGGTGTTTTTCATTTCCACTTTTGTGACACACACACATATATATACATGATATATACATACATATATGTAATTTTGCCACAATGAAAATTGAAAGCAACAGCTATCGATTTTCAAATACAACGTACAAGGTTCTTGTAGGATACGAATATAAAAATACTAGAATGAAAGATGGAAGTGGAATAATTCGAAGTGACGCATACTGATAATTCCTTTACTTCACTTTTCTCCTCTTTTAAATCTCCCTAATATCTTTTGATATTGGCATTTATTTTTGAAGAATAAATGAGCATCAGCAGTTATAGTCTTTAAGGAAAAGATTCACATCAATTCGGAAAAATGCGCAGCAATTATACTAAGTTATGATTTTCACTGTTAAAAGGCGATAACATTTTGCCGTATTTAAATCTCATAGTATACTAAATAACATTTGGATGTAATTGACGATGAACTAACAGTTAGGCGATTACATTTACGTTTATTAATATTGTAAAGAAAAAGGAAAAATTGAAATGTTAGACAATAACAAAATTCAGAGAATAACAGCAAAATCAAACATTGGAACTAAATTTGAAATGTTCTTGCCTAGAGAGAGAGAGAGAGAGAGAGAGAGAGAGAGAGAGAGAGAGAGAGAGACTACACAGCTACATATGTAGTCTCACATGACTTAACAGAATTAACAGAAAAAAAGTGAAATATTGCACACTTGAGGGTTGCTTTTCTTACCATTATTTCAGAGGTAAGGACCAAATTTAGTTTAGTAAATCAGTGTTGTATATGTATTTTCGGAACTATTTTGTAGTTCATCCCAGATGATAATACAGATGTCAGGTAAAGTACCTTTTATTCTTTAACCATTCCATCTATTACAACGGATATTAGAATATTTGAAACGCCCAGTAATAGAAAATAGTTTCCACTAGCCCTTTTTGCTTTGCAAAATGCAAATATGAAATGAAGTGAATTTGTATTCGAAATGGGTTCCAAGCTATGGGTTTCATATTTATGATAGATTATTTTTCGAATTTCTCTCAGAGTCAGTTGTCTTTTTCAGATATGACATACGTTAGATAGGAAATAATTCATCATTTATTGGCTATATCAACTGACGAGTACGAAAAGAAACTTTGATGGAAGTCACTTTTGGTGAAGCGGGACGCCTTTATCCGTAAAATGAAAATAAAAAATTTCATGAGAGACATGATAATGATTTTACATTTCTGTCAACGCATAATGGTAACCGTCCCTCGTGCGTCCAGTGCTACTGAATTATTTCATAACATCTGCAAAAATGTCAGCTATACCAATTATAAATGTGTGGGGATGGAACGAACGTACGAGCATTTATTTTAATCCTTGCTGCTGGTTATTTTATTCATTAACGCGAACATACATTTATTTTAGTAATCTTCGATGAACGCAAATCATTCCTTGTGATGTTACTTCGGCCAAGTTTTCAATTAGAAAATGATCCTTGATTATGAGGTCATTGGCTTGTGTGCGATTGTAAACTGCAAAGGTCTCTCATTTTTTAAGAATGAAACTATGGTACTATATATATACATAGATATAAATATATACATATATATATATATATATATATATATTATATATATATATATATATATATATATATACATATATATATATATATATATATATATATATATGTTATATATATATATTCACATGTATACATACATATATATCTGTAGTATATTCATTCATATATACATACATATATACACACATGCAGCCTGTGAGGAAATCACTGCAACGATAACAGAACATTTGATTGTCTTGCACACTGATGTTATTTATGCAACACAGACACAAACACAAAAGAAGTATTAATACAATTATTGCAAAATAAGTTTTACGATATAAAATAAAATAATTACATATGCCTGATAGCTTCGAATTCAGTGAAGCTGAAAAAGAAGTGAGTTTCGGCAGCAGGAAATCTTTTATAATGAACGGCTCTCATTCAATAAATCCAGCTGAATCGATGAAACCGAACGAAGTTTTTTGGAACATCCAGAAATGTGGGAGATGAAGTTGACGTCTGTACTGATGAGTCTAAACGAAGTGGAAAGGAAAGTCACAGCAGGACGGTTTAGAAGGGAAATGATCAAGGCTTGCATAATTTGAGAAATGCTGAAAGAAATATAGTTAGATATTATTAGTGGTATTGTCCGGAAAGACAAACATGGGTGTGTGAGAAGGTGCATAATTTTCTCTTTAACAAAGAAATCAAATTGGAGATGGATGATCATCCCAAGAGCAGTATATGCAAGGAAAAACTGTTTACCTGGCGACTTCTTTCAACTGAAAGCAAATTTCTTTATTGCAAAAGTATATCCCTAGCTCTTAGGTCGAGATAGTTCGAAACTAAATCATTAGTTATTGCATGGAACTATTACAAGCGACACATTTCAAGGGGAGAGATAGAGCTGTAAGAATTCAAAACATATCTGTTAATTGTAATTTGTGTTTAAACGGGTGCAAACATCTGGCTACATCGAATCTGACAAGGAAAATCATTATGAATAACAATTTCCAATTATGGAAATCTAGGATTATATTAAATATTGCATATCGTTTAACAGTGAAATCAAAGATCCCTTCACTTATCCAGTCATAATTATACATTTATTCCTGGGCGGTCGTTCTGCTGTATTCATTGACATACTTTCATTTGCATCGTAGATACACGAATCAATTCAAACTTTTTTCTTGTTTTATTTTCATTTAGTTTTATATTTTTGCTGGAATATATATATATATATATATATATATATATATATATATATATATATATATATATATATATATATGTGTGTGTGTGTGTGTGTGTGTGTGTGTGTTTTTATGAATTCATGTTTGCAAATGATGGATTCATATCGTACTTTAAAAACTCCTTAAAAGAAAAGATTCTCACAAGAACTCAGTCGAATTATTTCCTCGGTTAACGAGGTGGCGAACGAGGGGAGAAGGAAGGGAGAGTGATCCCATTTTCTTCGCGCCCTCTCTTGGCCTCTCGTACTATTGAGTTTCCTCATCATCTTTTCGCAGGTTTTGCACAAACAATGGAAGAATCAAAGGTAACTATAAAGTATCTCAGAAGAAATGGATAGAGATTTATTGCAAAGAAACGTCAACGCGATGAATAATGAAATAAAATCTTTTGCAGTAAAACTACCAACTATCAGCCTGTGCTTCTTCATACACCTATATATAAACTTCACCAGCGACGCACTGAATCTTCAAACACATTTCCGCCC
This sequence comes from Macrobrachium nipponense, assembly GCF_015104395.2. Taxonomy (NCBI): domain Eukaryota; kingdom Metazoa; phylum Arthropoda; class Malacostraca; order Decapoda; family Palaemonidae; genus Macrobrachium; species Macrobrachium nipponense. The sequence goes on along the minus strand of NC_061107.1, from coordinate 135,891,688 downwards.
TTGCCAGCACCATTGGGCTTCCCGGATAATATAAGGTGTCCATAAAGTCTTGCCCTGATTTCAGACCTTTATTACACACAAACCTTATTAAGTAGAAGTATAAGGTTTTCTTCAATTTCAACAACAATGACTCCAAGTTTTTTTTAAACATTACTAATAAATTTCACCATGTGCCCCGTTTCTTGCCCGTGGTACGTCTAAGCGAAATTCTATCCCATGCCAGGTATTCTCCAACATCTCCATAGTTACCGTTGCTAGAGCTGCTTTTAAGGTCTCAACATTAGATACTGGTATACTGTACACTTTATCCTTGATATAACCCCATAAAAAAAATCAAGAGGGCTAATGTCTGGTGAACGTGGTCCACGGCCATTCTGTTGAGCCATCTCTCCCAATCCAGCGGTTGGGGAAGGTTGTATCCAGAAAGCTACGGTCTTCAAATCTTCTTCCAGTCTCTGTGAACTTTTTATACCAGTCTTGATTGCTTTTAACATCTGGTGGATCTCGTCGATACCCTTTTCTGAAATTGCGTTGGACTGCAATAGGTGATTTTGTTTCGTGGTACCATAACACACACTGGCCTTTCTCCTGCAATGACACCATTTCTGCTATTATTGACTCAGCAGGCGGATAGAGTGATCAGAGTGGTATCTGTAGGCAAACAAAAGAAACTTTAGTAATTGCTTAACAGAATGTGAAAGTTGTACGGTCATATATACAATAATTTTAGTTATTAATCTTATTAATGAGGGAATGGCATTATGGACACCAGGTACCTCTTTCATTATATCTTTTCAGAACTTTCTAGTTTCTCACCTGTTCTTTTCCCCTAACACTACAGAATTATACTTTTTTTGTCACCAGGCTACCGTCCTCCATTCCTCCCACATGAGCAAACCGTCTTAAAATTCTGTTACATCCTTTCACCTGTGTTAAACATATTACCATTTTTCTCCCTAACCATAAATTGTTTACCATATCTGCTTTATGTCACGTCTGCTACGTATAGATTTCATCTCAGCAGCTACGACTTTATTCTTATTTATTTATTTATTTATTTTTTTTGCATCCACCATCCACATTTCACCTCCTTACTAAAAGAGAATTTATTACATTCTCTTTCCCACCCCATACTGCTTTCTGGCATCCTACCAACATCCATTGTATTAATACTCAAATACGTACGTCTTTGATTCAATCGCTTTTACTCTGCCTTATGGGTTATCGAATTCACCACAGCAGACATCGATTGAGGTCACTTTGTCTGGGTGGTTATGATCAACGTCATAATATTGCGTTTTTATATTCAGATGCGTCAGTTCATTTTTCAACTTCAAACACATTGAAGAGAACTGAACAGGATTAGACAAAGTAATGTCATCTTAAACAGATATATATACGTTTTACCTAAGGTGATCAGTTCGCCAATCTTGCATTATGCTGAGAATAAATGCACAGTCAGTTCCTATGCCCCTCGGAAGAGCTGTCTGCAAACGAACGGTTTGGGTTGATGTCGCGTATATGAGATGAGGAGCCAGAGATAAAGTTGTCGAAGGGAAGCTGTTACAGAAGGATGGCTCTATTTCACTGTCATTTATCTTGAGGAAACTGCCTGTTTATGCATTGCATCCTCATTTTTCCGCTTGGCAGATGTTTGTGAATAATAACTGGACTTACTATCATTTTCGTTATAAATCTAAAATTCCTGTCGGTTGCTTAAAGTGAAGGTAACTATAAAGTGATCGATATCATGTAATGGAGGTTTGTCATTCCGAAGAGGAAATCGTTTTGCTGATGCGGGATTCGGTCACTGAACTTCCTTGTGATTCCGAGGGCTGTTCGGTGAGATATTTGTTATTGTTACGCAGTAACTTCTCTTTCGTACAATAAACGAATAAATATATCTTAACATTAATCTGCCTGATCCTATTGGCTATTGTAAGTTTATGAAGGGAAAAAATGAATATAGCATTATGAATATAGTAACGAAATATGATAAATTGACCATAACCATTCAGTCTTAAAGAGATATTAAGTTTGATATCAACTGTATTAGATCCAGTGACCCGAAAAGCCCAGGGAATGTGTACAAGAGTAAGGTCATGACGGTAAATGGACGGTGGATGAATGGAGGCGATTGGGTCATGGAAGTCTTTAGGTGTCAATATAACGGATAATGGGAGGATGATATGTGGCAGTAAGTTGAAAAGAATACGGAAAAAATTGAGATTATCTTTAGAAGTTAAAGTTAACACACACACACACGCGCACACACACACACACACACACACACACACACACACACACACACACACACACACATATATATATATATATATATATATATATATATATATATATATATGTATATATATATATATAATAAAACCTACAATTTTTAAGCCTTGACGTAGATTCCCTATACACAAATGTACCAATACAGGACGTTCTTCAGTTTTTGAGGAAAAAATTAGTTCCCTATTCAGATCATTTCCCATTGGCACTTGACAAAATAATAAAGTTGGCTGAATTATGTTTACTAATAACGTATTTTCGTTCGGGGAATCATTCTATAAGCAAAAATTCGGGTGTAGTATGGTTAGTCCTTTAAGTCCTGTTTTAGCCAATCTGTACATGGAATACTTTAAAACTACAGTAATAAATGCAATAAAACCCAAAAACATACTGTGGATGAGATATGCAGATGATATTTTAACATTTTGGGATAATAGATAGGGGAATTTTAATGAATTCCTTTCAGAATTAAACGCATTAGTGCCCAGCATAAAATTTGAAGTTGAATGGGAAACAGACAACAAAATTCCATTTCTTGATGTTTTAATAATCAGAAACACGACAGAATACAAATTTACCATATACAAAAAACCTACTTTCTCACTTTCATACATTCACTACTTTAGCTATCACGAAATTTCTATCAAGATAGGCGTAAACAGCAACCTGTTCTTAAGAACCTTACAAATTTGTTCCCCAGATTTCCTGGAAAAAGAATTTGAACTAATTCGTATGCAGATTTCGTCTTTAAGGCATCCTGACCATATAACTGAGAAAGCAATTCACAAAGCGAACGTAATTTTTTACCGACCCCCTCAAGACAATACCAGAGAGACACCCAACAATAAAATAAAAATTCCACACCTGGACAGGATTAAGACGGTAACCCAGACTCTCAGAAAATCTAATCTTTTGCATTTACTTGCCCAAAGAACTTAGCCAATTACCAGATTAACGTCCAACAAAAGACATCCCCCAAGGACACAGGCGTTTATGAAATCCCATGCCTGGACTGTGACCAATCTTACATCGGATTTACAAGAAAATCACTTCCCCAGAGATTAATACAGCATAAATGGTCAGTTAGGCATGGACAAGATAACTCAGCTATTTTCAACCATATAAATGAACATAAACACAGAATAAACTGGAATTTGTCACGTATAATTATAGCAGCAACTGCCGGTACAAAAGTCAGATGATGGAATCGGCCTTGATTAAACAGAGACAGGTAATGAACATCTCAAAGAGCGCATGGGATACAGATGTCACTGATAAAGTTTTCATTCAAACAGCGCTTAAGAGGATTAAAGGAAGATTATCAGTGGGAGTGACCTAAATTGGCTTACCTGTGGATGGATCTCTTGGAATAAATACCACTTTTTCTGTAACATTTCTCATTCATCCACCTGAAGAAGGAGACTGTAGTCTCTGAAACATAGTATTTTCTCTCTATATTTTGGCATTTTTATGGGCTCCTTTTATTAGATGGAATTGTGTTGTAACGGAACATTTTTAACGGTCATATATATATGTCTATATATATATGTCATATATATATGTGTATTATATATATATATATATATATATATATATATATATATATATATATATATATATATATATATATATATATATATATATGAAGGGATTGTTATGCCAACTCTCTTTTAATGAAGTGGAGAGTGGATGCTGAATGAATAATAATAATAATGATAATAATAATAATAATAATAATAATAATAATAATAATGATAATGATAATAATAATAATGATAAACGAGGAAACATATGACAATACACAAAGCACTACACCCAACAGCAAATACGGACAGACTACATAACACGAAAGGAAGGAGGGAGGGGACTACTAAGCATAGAGGACTGTGTCAACACCGAGAACAGAGCACTGGGGCAATATATGAAGACCAGTGAAGACGAGTGGCTCAAGAGTGCATGGGAAGAAGGACTGATAAAAAGTAGACGAAGAAACAGAAATATACAGAGACAGGAGAAAGACAACAGAACAGGGGAATGGCATAACAAACAAATGCACGGACAATACATGAGACAGACTAAAGAAAACTAGCCAGCGATGACACGTGGCAATGGCTACTGAGGGGAGAGCTCAAGAAGGAAACTGAAGGAATGATAACAGCAGCACAAGATCAGGCCCTAAGAACCAGATATGTCCCATGAACGATAGATGGAAATAACATCTCTCCCATATGTAGGAAGTGCAATACGAAAAATGAAACCATAAACCACATAGCAAGCGAATGTCCGGCACTTGCACAGAACCAGTACAAAAAGAGGCATGATTCAGTAGGAAAAGCCCTCCACTGGAACCTG
>NC_061107.1:135854541-135882041 GCF_015104395.2 Macrobrachium nipponense | reverse complement strand
TCTTCTTATTGCAGATTACAAGAGCAGAAGTCAAAATGAGTATTTATGTTGAGGCATAAATCATATCCTATGAAATCCGTATGTAATATATTGATAGAGGTTTTGGCACAACTTTTTGAGAAAAACATGTGATTGTTGAGTAGCCTTTTTTGATAAGGGAATAACGTCAGAGAGAGAAACGACCTTCAAAAGTAAGAACTGGCAACTGATAGGAGCGGCATTTATTCAAGTGTCGGAAAATCATAATTTCCGAAAATGAAATATTTAAAGGAGAAGCTCTATTGTCCATGAGTAGGTAATGATTTTTCATGATCAATTTTCAGAAATGAAAAATAAATCCAAGGTGTTTCTCGTATCCGAGCTTTATCGAATCAGTAAGTTTGGCGTAGGTTATGATTAATTGCATGATTTATCTTTTAAACGATTCCCAAGCGACCTCAGATATCATGTCACATACTGTATGATAAACGAAGATGTTAGAAAAACCACTAACAAAACAGTGACGTCATGAAATAAGTAGAAGCATTCCAGATACTCTCTTCATCTCATTCAGGCTCTTTCAACGAGGAGAGAGATCTGAGGTCCTTTTCAGGGCTCAGTGAAAAAGTTGGATAAATCACGACAAAAATAGTAAATTGAGGCATGAAAGGGACGGGGTATTAGCTATGTCATTAAAAGCCACCACGTTACCCGATTGGCTATTCCACAAAAATAACGATGATTGAGACGACTGTTTGATGAGGATTTCATACAGCCCGTGGAGGTATTGAAAACTGGGCTCGCGATGAACATCGATATGGGAAAATAAGTCTCCCTGAAAATGGGAAGTTAAGTTTCTCTGAGTGCCTGGTTTTACCCTCTGTCTGGCATTATTAAAAGATGTAATGTCGTAGTAACAGTGTGATTGGTCATTAAGGCCAAAGATATAAAGGTAATCATATATTTACTTTTGAAGGCTCGGCAACCTGAATTAAATCTAAGGGTAAGGCCGGTCATGATTTATCTATTATGAAACTGTTACTTTATATGGGATATGAACCTGTTTGCAGTAAGATTTGCTTATTCGCAGACAGCTGCTGGGGGAAACGATAAACAAATACCCACACGAATGGTTGCATAGTTATGTGTGTATGTATGTATGTATGTATGTATGTATATTATATGTATATAATCTATATATATATTATATATATATATATAAAACACACACACACACACACACAAACCACACATATATATCATATCGTATATATACATATATAATATGATATATAGATATTATATATATACATACACACACACACACACACATATATATATATATATATATATATATATAGTATATATATATATATATAATATAATATATATATAATATTACTGCTGGTTCGCAATGTTTTTAGTATTTATTACCCGGTCATTGCACGTGAAATGATTTGATGGCTGATTGCGACAGCTTAAGCTGTCCTGACATCGGATAATCTTCTGTACTTAGTTTTTATAGCATAAAATTGAGTTGGTTATCATTCTCTGTATGTAGTTTTTCTATGAAAAAAAAAATGACATTCAAGAAATTTAGTGTTCACTGAAGTAATGTTTTTTAAAATATCAGGTCTGTGTGCATCGTCGAAAGAAACCAACCTGTATATTAACAGAAAAACAAGCAAAATCTTGAAACTAATAAATGCATGATTGCTGTGACCTATGAAGCATGCAGCAGAAAGATTGAGTAAACATTAATAAAACAGGAACCATTACGAATAAACGAAGGAAGACTTTAAATTTTTTACTTGTTTTCCAATAGATGTCAGCGCTTGGGGGAGTTTACAGGTGAATGATACCTACAAAAAAATAAAATAGAGAATTTATCCTGATTTTCCTAATTTATTAATTAAACAGAAGGTTATTTGACGCTCAATAAAAACATAATGTGGATTGTAACAGGTAAGCTTACGAAAGAATACCTACATTCAAATGAAGCAAATCAAGAGGATCTTAAATTGGCGAGCAATCTTTGAATAAAATATCATGCTAAAAAAATGCAAAAACCAGGTAAAACTGTAAGGTTAAAACTAATATAATTGAACTCGATGGATACATTGCCTCTAAAAATCAGTTATTATGTGATATACTGCGCGTTAACATTTTACATTTAGAATAAGTCAAAGTCCCTACCTTGTCAATGTGACAGAATTCTAAATCAGTATAATGCTGATGTAGACAATGTGCGAGATCAGCAGCAAGTTCTAACGCAAGAGGCCCGGCTGAATCAATCCTATGGATTATGGACAAATAAGAGAAAAGACTTGAAATCTTTCTGCATGCAATTTTGTCCATATGGACAAAATCTCAGGAGAAAAATATTCCTCTATGCCGCGTTAATATTGCAACCTCTAGATAGAAGAAACTTTGTAGAGAGTACTTTTCTTTGGGGAATATTAAAAGTATCAGATGACAGCATTTACCAGCGCTGTGAAAAGTAAACTCTGAATTGAAGAGACTACCGTTTATGGTTATTTACGCAGAATCACGGGTGTCACCAGAGCTCGATGAATCGCATTAGGCCTAGCTGCTAGTTCCTTTCGTCTCAGATCAGAACTGCATCATTTGACAGCTTATCAATGTGGCTAAGTGTATGCGTTATATGTTTGCCTAAAGAGAGTACAGTATATTCAGGAGGAACTTGTTTTTGATTTAAATATGACTTGAGTGCTTTCTGTTATGCTACAACTTAACGGTGGTTTGAAGTTATTAAAAAGACTGATATTTCTAAGGCCTGACTCCTCAAAACTTTTAGGTCATACCGGGCCGTACAAACTCTCTTTAAAGCGAACTTACAATCCCAAAACGACCTGCTCTGATTTATGGCTAGTCACAGTTAAAGTAGAGATGAGTATAGCGGTAATAACCGAATTCCCAAATGCTATCCGAGGTTGCAGTTAATATTTATCCCTTCCTTATACCGTAATCATCTTCCGTTTTAATTAGCCTATTTACAGGTTTAAAAATTATGTTAGTTTAAGCATATCTGTACGCTTGCTCACACTGTAAGTGTTGAAATCTATATGAATAGCCCTACGCTTACAAGATATATTATATTAATAAAAGTATAGGGCTATGCAATGCTGATATAGTAAGTTTCTTTCGTTGCGCCAAATTGAGAGTTCTCTTACCGTTATGAAATGATATGTATGTATGTATGTATGTATGTATGTATGTATGTATGTATGTATGTATGTATGTAAAAATAAATAAATGAATAAATACGGAATAACTTTATAACCCTTAGCACTGTTCGAGTGGGCAAACTTCAATGGAAATATGGGCGAAAGTAGAGAATAAATCTAGACTATGTATTTAAAGGAACTATTATACATAATGCTTTTATTTGCATTTTTTCTGTTCGCTGAGTGGCAGCACAATATCCCACTGTTATAGTATTTGAAACAAAAATTTCTGTTACATTTAATTTAAGGCGTAAGAGATATTGACCCATTTATTTCTCTCTCCCCTTGCAGATTCAGCATGACCAAGAGCTGATATTGACTATGGACTGGCTGATCCTTGCCACCCTTGCAGTGGCATGGGAAACAGGAATTCAAGATGTTGAAGGAACACAAGATATCTCAGGGACAGCTTGCCCATCATTCGAAGACAACTCCTATTGTCCTTGTTACCACTTCGACGATGGGGTCTTCTTGGAATGCTCGGGGCTACCCTTGGCCACGGTGTCGAGGGTCCTCAGCCTTATTGAGCGTCCTGTGACGTCACTTAGCATTTATGACCTCGATTCTGACATCACCCATCTTTCTCCCGGGTTCTTCGTGCAGAGCAATGGGGTCATTACTCTACAAATATCACATTCCAGCATACAGACTGTAGCAGACAGAACTTTTGACGGCTTGGAAAATTCTTTAGAGAGTTTAACTATCATGCATAGCCGACTCTCTACCGTCCCACAATCTTCCCTTCAAAAGTTGTCAAAATTGAAATCGCTTGATCTTGAAGCAAATAACATCACAGTGCTGGAGAGTTATACTTTCCTCAATATGAAGTTAACGAGTCTTAATCTCAAAGGAAATGAGATCAAATTGATATCAGAATATGCCTTTGGGGGCCTTGAGGAAACTCTTGAGGAGCTGAATCTTATGAGCAATAAGCTGAAGCAGCTTCCAATATCTGCTCTGAAACGTCTCAACAAACTAAGAACATTAAAGGTAACTTGGAACAGGATTTCTGATATTGTGAGTGATGGCTACTCACAGTTACCCGCCCTTGAAGTGGTGGATTTAAGTAGCAACCGTTTTGTGGAACTTAACAAAAATAGTTTAAAAACAATGCCAGAACTCGTGTCACTTTCAGTGTATATGAATGATATTACAAACATTGCATTCGATGCATTTTTTTATAATGATAAATTACAGACTCTCTACATAAGTCATAACGACATCATGCACCTCGCTCCAGAGACCTTCACCTTTACTCCATCGTTAAGAGTTGTAGATCTGGGAGATAATCATCTGCATTCGATAAGTAATGGTTTATTTTCCAATCTTACAGAATTACAAGAGGTCTTTTTAACAAATAACAACATTTTGAAAATCACTAACAACACGTTCAATAATTCTCCAAAGGTGTCTGTACTCTACCTTCAGAACAATGAGATTCACGATATTGAAAGTGGAGCTTTCCTCAATTTGGAAATGCTCTTCAACCTCCAGTTGAGTTCTAACAATATTGCCGATATCCCGGCAACTCTATTCTCCACAACAAGAAGCCTGAACTCACTCAGTCTGGACAACAACCGCATTTCCAGTCTCAGAGATGGCACTTTCACTCAGCTTGTGGAGCTACGGGAGCTGAGACTTCAGAACAACAAATTAACGAAAATTGAAACAGGAATATTTTCCCCGCTATCTAACCTTCTTGAATTACATTTGCAGAATAATGAAATCGAATCCATTGGTAAAGAATCATTTTCGACCTTAGAAAATCTTCAACACTTAAATTTAGAAAACAATAAACTCCAAGAATTCCCAGACTGCCTCAGTCGATATCCCGCGAACCTAATTGCTCTTAAATTATCAAGAAATGAAATCAAAGCCGTTCACGTAGATGCATTCAGAGGACAAGACAAGCTTGAAATATTCTGGTTGAATCATAATAATATTACGGTAATCAAGGAATCAATGCTGGGCGATTTGGGATCTATGCGGGAACTCTACTTAGAACATAACCAGATAAGGCATATTGAGGATAAATCCTTTAAAAGTATGAGGAAACTTCAGCATTTATCCCTCTCTCACAATAAGCTGAAACATATCAATTCGCTGCTGTTTGAAGAGTTATTTTCTTTGGAGAAGTTGTACTTGGATAATAATCTGATTATGGATATAGAACCCCAGTCTTTCCAGAAACTAATCAAGCTCCATGAGCTAGATCTCTCAAATAATCAGATCTACGTAATTAGGAGGTATGTTTTTGAAGGCTCTCTTCCTATTAGAACCCTCAATTTACAAGGTTCAATGATTAGTGAGATTGATCATGATTCTTTCGTAGATTTATTGAAACTAGAAGAGTTAAACTTGAAAGGAAACATGCTGATAGCCCTGAACAGAATTTTCCTCAATGCCCGTAACGTCAAAGTTCTTAATTTAGCAGATAACAAATTTGAAAATATTGAGGAAGATGCTTTGTACAGTTTGCCGAACTTGGTCACTCTAGACCTGAGTGGCTGTAAATTGTCTAGTCTACCAGCACATTTGTTAGCTGAAGCTTCTGTGCTAAAAACAATTAATCTATCCAGAAATGTTTTTAGATCACTTACAGCTGCACTCTTCCAAAAAATGTGGGGACTGAAGGATATTGATTTGTCATATAATAATCTGACAAACAAAGTGTTTGCTACCTTAGCTGGACTCACGAAATTAGAAACCTTAACACTAACAGGAAACCCACTGGTAGAATTAACAGATGCTCTGAGCGGTCTAACACGGCTCCGAGAACTATACCTATCTAATACATATCTGAGAGAAATGGATAACACAGTATTTTCAGGGTTAAGGTACTTGAAAGTATTAGATCTTTCAGAAAACAAAATTTCAGATTTTCCACCAGGTATCTTTGCCAATTTGAGAATAACAAAGTTGAACCTGGCTGACAATCATTTTGAGCAAATTCCTAATGCAATGTTCCTTGATGGGATGACAGACTTGACTACCCTAAATATGTCTGGAAATCCACTGAAAAGAATTACTGGAAAGAGGGTCATCGGGGGTCCCACCCTTAACAACCTAGAGGAACTGGAAGCTACCAGAACGAATCTCACCATCCTGACAAGCTCTGATTTACTCCTGACTCCATCTCTACGTTCCCTCAACCTGGCCCACGCGTCGATTGGGAAACTATCCCCAGGATGCTTCCGAAATCTTACCCAGCTGGCTCATCTAAATCTCGGATTTAATCACCTGGAGATCTTACCGAGAGAACGCCTTCGAGGGCTTAGAGCTCTGACCCACCTCAACCTTACCGGGAATAATATAAAAAAGCTTGACCAACTTCCCTCGGATTCTCACACAGTAAAGGTAAGTTGTATTCAAAGCTGATATTTGTATATGGGTGATATTCGTACTGTATGCAAAGTACCTCTCTAGGATAGGCTAGGTTATGACTTGGATCGGAACTATTCTACATATTTAAGATTATTGGTTTAGAAAGATGGCTAATGGTACCACATGTTTTTCGTATTAAAAATTTAATTATTTTATATTATCGTTATCTAACTCCTAGTTTTTTCTTTGTGAAATATTTGATCGCTTCTATTTGTTTTAAAACATTGCGGCATGTCCTATTGTTTTTATCTAAATTTGATGCATGCAACCGTCAGTTTGAATTTTTGGTTTGAGGTAGAGGACAGTTAAACGCAAATTCTGTATGATGGTTATGAGTGAATTGAAAAAAGTTCGGAAAAAAGGATTTTTTTAACTACAATATTAGCATCACTTCTATAAAACAGGCACTCACTCTTACAGTACAATACTTTCTGTACTTGTTTACGCAATCGTAAAAAGAATAGTTCAATATATATAAATACATATATATATATATATATATATATATATATATATATATAAGAGTATATATATATATATATATATATATATTAGCAATGAATAACAGGAGGCCTATCGGAATAAGGAGCTTATATTTGGTTTACCTAGCTGGAAATAGAAATATATAATTTGTATTAAAACTCTCTTAGCCACAGATTCTCTCTCTCTCTCTCTCTCTCTCTCTCTCTCTCTCTCTCTCTCTCTCTCTCTCTCTCTCTCTCTCTCTCACGTCCTTTTTTCACATCTTGGGCAGTTAAGAAAGTGAAATATATTAGCAAAAAAGTAATTAGTCTTCTCATCTACTGCCTAAATAGCAAGGAAATGGCTCGCGCCCGCTATTATTAATTGCCAGGAACGTGGCTGCTTACTTCTAACACAGAGGCAGTCGTGGATTTCTGTAGGTCCTCCCGCCATTGTTCTCGCCATCTGAGTTGGAATTGTTCTCCATATTAATTGAATGAATACAAATTGATTACAATTTCCAAGTAACGCTCGGGAACACCGTAGCTATTTAGGGCTGCAATTTCAGAGGTGCGGCGGAATTCAAATGTTATGACCTTACCGTTGTGAAATTTAGGCAACGTATAAGAATTGTATTTGCAAACGACATTTGAAAACATTTTCCTACCCAGACATTTTATGGGCACTTTAAAAGGTGTAGATTACTCTCAACCGAAAATAATTTCAATGTCGATATGAATAGAATAAAATATTTTACTTACCTATGTTCTGCTGTCTTCAAGAAGTTCAGATGTTGGTATTTGCTATGAGATTTGAGAAAAATCTAGAATAAATACATATTCATTATACTTTTAAAAAAAATACTTGGAAACGCAACAAAACGCTTTACTTACAGATGGACCTTCGGCACTTGAAAAAGCATTTTTTAAAACCATAATTTAAAATCTTAATTAGGCACATTTGTCTGTAAAGCACCGGATTTCATTTCATCTGTAAACAATTTTCTTTCTTCAAATAATTGCACAAACATTTGTAAGATACGTTGTTACGTAGAATAGCCAGTTAAACAATGGAAATGAATGAAATTTGGAGAGAATGAAACCGAGTAAATATAGCATCAGTTATCAAATGAACCTTTGAAATGAATAGGTGATTTAGCAGTGACTGGTGTAGCCCTAGTTTAACGCTGTTGATGATTAGAACTAAGAAACAGTGCTACCTGATCTTATACTTCGCCAGGTGATAGATGCATCCTCCAACATGGTGACGGATCTCGAGGAAACGACTTTCCGGCATGGCAGTGGCGTGGAAAAGCTTCTCCTGCATTCCAACTGGATTGCCAACATTCACCCTCGCTCGTTCACACCCCTCAGCAGCCTGCGTTATCTGGATATTTCCAACAATAACCTCGAGGCTCTTCACACGGTGGCTCTCGAGCCGGTCGAAAGAACCCTCAAGACTCTCAAGCTCGGTGGTAACCCTTGGAACTGCGGCTGCGAAGTCAGTGAGCTGTGGTCGTGGCTGCAAAACCATCTGTCTTACGTCGAGGATCCAGACGCTTTGTCTTGCGATCTGCCGAAGGCAAGTTGACTTGAATTATACCTAACGCGCTTCGAAAAGTCAGTCAGATACCTTTCTCTGGTTCACAAGCGTTTTAAGGTTAATGACAATGCACCTAGCATGGCATAGGATAATTTGACTAAACACTTCAAGTCGACTGGTAATTCTGATCGTCACTGGAGGTACTTGAGTTTTAAATATTCCATGTCTCGACAGAGCGTTTATTTATAGACTGCTTTGGTCAATCATTCGTCCTGTCTAAATTTTGATTATACCAACCTTTCATGAATGAAGCCATTTTAAATAAAATTTATTATATATAATTTTTGGCTCAATCTATTACCATGTTTCATATTTCTTTTCTTTTAGTGTAGTACAACTTTGTCTTTTCAGGAATTAAACTTATAATAAAAAAGATATTTTATAAACCGATACATTTAGTTTTACAGATGAAAACCCCTTGAATATGCAGAGTAACAGATGATATCATGCATTGCATGGTTACTAATCATTAGATAAATCTAGGGTTTATTTGCTTGTTATATAAATATCTTACATGTGTAAAATTTACGATAAGATTAATGCCTAGATAAATTCAAAAGATCTATACCATGAGGAACGAGAGAATATTTAGTGAGTGATGCTTCGGCAATTTTTTTAATGAAAGTTTTAACACGAGAGTAATAGAAATTTTAAGTCTGTAAATATCTTGGTAGAGATTAGGATTTATGGTGATGGGCCTTCTACCTAAAATGATTAATATGATGTGACATCTGCTTAAACCGTCATATTAGGGATTTATGAAGATTATTATTGTCTCTGGCGTCATGTGTTTTATCATTTTCCTTTTTTTCACAAAACTGATTGTAAGTTAAAAATAAAAGAGAAATTAAAATTTCACATTTTTAAAATTGAAGTTGAATATGTTGTTATTCAGATATTCTTACTGATATCTATTGAATACTTTCAACAACAAAAAATGACACCCTGATGTATACGCATTTTTTCGTTGCTACTGTTGTTAGAATCTGTATAATTAATATTTTAAGAATTAAGGGTTTAAGATCAATAAAAGTTTTTCGTTCCTAAACGAAGGCAATTCTACATTTTAACAAGCAACTTTCCCTCCCACAGTCTATCTTTCCTGACCAAGCAAACACATTCGTTAGGTAGGAGAAAACAACGTACTTTGTTTCACCCTCTTCATAACTTCCAGGTATTCATCAAGTCTGTCTAACCAAAACTCATTATTTTTTTTCCAGAGTTTATTGGGTCATCCATTTTTAGAATTGTCCTCCTCGGCGTTTTGTCCGCAGCCACTTATCCTACGGCTGGCAATCCAAGATATCCAGAGCCAGTCATTATTAGTATCCTGGCAGGCCACCAATTCCTCCGACATCAACGGGTTTAAGGTAGGACTCCACAGATCGGACGTCGTATTTTGGTTTGAGAAAAACTCCCTAATAAGAGACTGGTTTTAGTATGGTCACTGATACGGAAAAAAAAACTCCTTACGAATGTCAGAAGGGGAAATTATATAAAAGAAACCATGATGGGTTATATCCCCCCGCCCGCCTTTCTCTCTCTCTCTCTCTCTTTTTCTCCATACGCATGAGTAAACTTTGTCAATACAGTCCAATGACGCGAGTGTTTTCTCTGTGTGTCTGTATGTATATGTTCTTTGTGTCTACGAGAACATTCGATGTAATAAAAAATGGTAACGAAAGCATTAAGCAGAACTTGTGCGATAACTGAAGACTACGAAGCGTAAAATGTCGGTCATTGAGAAAGAAGGAAGCTCCACTAAAAAACCAATGATTTATGAAGGATAAAGTCTACGAACATTTTCGAAGCCTTTCTGAAATCGAAAGAAGGAAAATCCTTGATTTATCGTGATTTTCCATCATTCCATGATTTCCCCTGGAGTCATTCCAGATTTCTTTCCCCTCCCATTCTTCGACCCAGGCCCCGGGGCCGCTATTCTTCCAAAACATTTCTTGACGCATTCTCTCAAGAGCTGTCTTGCGAATGTTGAGGCCAAGGAGGACTAGTAAGGTTCTCCGGGACACCGCTGAGGGCCACGAAGGTCTAGTGAAATTGCCCACATAAACTTCGGTTTTCGAGGAGTGACATTTTTACTTGTTTGGCCTTTTGTTGCTGAAGGTCCTTCGAGCGGCAGGGCTGTGTCCCCTGGGCAACTTTCGGTTTGATTTTTACCTGTTGTTTTTGTACCTGCCTGCAGATGTGGAGGAAAGTTTGCTGGAGATTTCCGCGTCTTTTCAAACGATTTCATTATGAACGATCTTGTTATGGGTAGCGAGAGAAGAGAAACTTCGGAGAAATTATCAGGCAGTACTAGTTCAGCAAACAAGATAAAGGAATATCACAAAAATTCCGTTAACAGGAATCACTGGAGGTGCGGAAGAGATTGAGAATTCGTAAATAAAAAAACGTATGATGTCTGACAGACTACAAAACCCTTTAAGCGGCCATTCTCGATCGCTGAAGTTTCATAAGTAAACATCAAAACAAGATCATCCTATTTAATTATATATCTTTCTAACGAATAAGAGCAAGATAATACATCGAGAATCACTGGGCGAATAGAAAGAACGGAGGATACACGAGAAAATGAAATACAAGTGAAGGGAACATAGTCAGACCAACATGCTATGTGGCAAACTCACCTGGGTCAAAAAGGCTTATTATTATGTCTTACTTTTTTATCTCCCTGTCTTCCTCTTCTCTTTGAAAGTTTCTCAAGTTGCTAGTTTATTTGTTTATATTGGCTTATCTAGGTACCCGCTAGTTTTTTTTTTTTTTTTTATACTAGTATATGGAAGATTTTAAAGATACTTTGAAAAACACTTGCTATAGCAACTGGCAGCCATATTTTTGGTTTCTGCTTTCAACTTGAATGTTAAGATAAACAGGACTAAACAAGAAAAAGGGAAAGTCAGAACAAACCATCCTAATGATTAAAATACTCCTGATTTGTTAAAAAAGAAAACCTAACAGTTTTCCAACTTTTTGTAATGCATGTCATTGACAAATTCGTAACGCTTATAATTGACGGTCTGTGGAACTTCGCAAACTGAAGGGCTTTCTTTCTCAGTTTCTTCAAAAGTGAGCGAGAGTGTCTTATCTAGATCCTGAACAAACTACGAGGAAAGTTCTGTTTCCGAAACTTCAAAGTGAGGCTCGTGAATTATTGGTTGTGAACTGGCGTATGAAAGCCTCAAATCTACTTTGTATTTGGTTATGAAGTGACTCGAACATACCTTTTATGCGAACATGAACATTTTTTTAAGATATCAGGAATTCTCCACTTGATGATTCTAGTCTTTTGCGTTGCTATTTGTATGTGAAAGCAACTGAGATACTCATTTACAGGAGGAGAGAGAGAGAGAGAGAGAGAGAGAGAGAGAGAGAGCGAGAGAGAGAGCATTAAACCAAATTGGATATTTAGGAAAATAATAATTTTGGGAATATGAAAATTAAGATAATTAAGTGGGTCATTCGTTTTGGAGGATTTTAAAGATTGTTTTTTTAATATTAGTATTCTTATCTTATTTTGTATTTTCTCATCTGTATGTCCGTTATATTTGAAATACTTGATTATCCTAATGTACACAAACGATGAAAAATATGACGTGCTACTGAGTCGTGGGAAGCCTTCTTCACGAACCAATAGTGAACTGTGATCATGTAAAATGAGAAATGATTGACAATGCCATCCTTCTTACGAATGCAATGCCACCCGCCTCTCTCAGTAATAAATTATGAATAGCATAAAAAGGACGTTGCTTGCGGACGTATTTTTTCGAACTGGTTAAAGGAGAAAGGCAGACAAAGCGAGTTAACTAATGTGGGACGAGTGTAATGACGATCTTCGGAAAAGGGAGGCAAATTGATGTGACGGAAAGAGAAGGCTACGCGCCATTAACGCAAGGGACTTCTTTCCATTCGTCTTCTCATTAATTAATGAATCATTAATCACTACTAATGGCTGTCAACGTTTTAACGATTTTGACCGGTGAGTTGAGGAGCTAGCAATTGTTACGATAATACAAGTACTACTACCACAGCTATAACTCATGTTGTTGCTAATCCTTCTAACTAATAAACTGTTTTCTTTGAACTTTGAAACTGCATTATCAACAGTGGACTGTTTGAATGATTTATTAATGATAATGTGATGAAGTGATATCTATACACGAGGCTAAATTAGAATCTTGTTTGTGTTTCTTTCAGCATTGGGAATTATTATTTTTTACAAGACTGGCAACTATTTTGTTTTCTCTTTTATTTTTTCTAATTTTGTTCTGTTACTGTGGATATAGACTAAGGACGACGAATACTTTTAGTCTTGTTGCAAAGATTTTAAAGTTCAGTTCGGGGCCAACGATATTATACTTGCTGTAATGAACTTTCTGGGAGCGTGTTTAATCGATCAAGACTTAATTGTCTTGTTCTAAAAAAAAGAGAGGCTCCGTTGACTTCGTTTCTTCTTAGCTCGACCGATGAAAATGGTTAATTTTCACTGTAATTAAAATCTAATAGATTCAGTCATTTTTTAAAGTTTGGAAGTTTTGAAATATCATCTACGCAAGTTAATCGTATCCTCCAAAACTGATATGGAAAACATCCTGTTAAAAGATATAGATAACTGTTACAATGAAAATCTCATTGCATAAAAGTTGCATACATGGATATTGCCGTTGTTACTTGCCATCTAGATTAGATTTGACGTGGTAAAGAATGCGTTCAAGTTTAGTCAAACAAGCTTCATAATAATGATAATAAATTCCTCTTGTTTAATAGCGTGAGTATCAAACCTCCGTTCAACAGCAATATGAAAGAACTCGCTTTTTATTCCGCAGTAGAATAAGCGGACGGAGGATTACCCTGAACGACTAAAATTTAAGCCGAGAAATATTGTCCCTCATTTGCCCCTATATCTATTGAATCATAGCATTGCTAACCCCTCATCAATTCCATATTCAATGATCATTCAAACCAACAGGATATACAACTAATGAGCTTCTTTATATGGACAGGTATCCTTCCAGATGTCAGCAAGGGACGGCCGGGTCTTGGGACCACTCAAGACACGGACGCTACAGTCCCCGTCCAGGAACTACCAACTCGAGGGCCTTATGCCTGATACCAACTACTTCATTTGCGTTCAAGGACTCACGACGGCCCTTCGACCAATAAGCCGAGCAAGACCTCACACGCAGGAGGAAGCTGCGGTTGTACTTCAAAGACCGCAGGTTAGTTTTGAACAGACATTTACCGTGCTCTTCATTTAATATACATATATATTTCTTCTCCATACATTTCATTTACTTATTAACTATGTAGTATCTTTCATGCTGTGTAGGCGTTTTCTTGCCTATCGAAGTGATTTCTAAAAACGGTACCATACTTAGTTAATAGGAAATACCCGAATCTCACTAACTACGATAATCTGATAAAGCTTTCGCAAACAGTTTGGCTTATACTGTAAGATATCTACACGTAATGATTCAAGGACACCATAGGACATCTTATTGAAGCTATTACCCTCATAACAAACTGCTAATAAAATTGTAACTTTCGATGTTCAAACATACCATAGATGTGACTGATTCTATATTTTAATACGTCTTTCATAGAACTCTGAAGCGCTTTTGTTCTCAGAAAGAACAAAGGCCTCTGGGCGGATTAAATGGGATGGAAAAGTTAAGGACTCGTTGCACCAAGTGTTATATCAGTCAACAGTGCAATCAAATTTAGGACTTGAACTTTTCCCCGAAAGCAAGTCACTCCAAGGAAGGAAGACTTTGGATTCAGTATGTTTATGGAAATACTTATATATGTTGTATTCGCAGGACATAACGAAATCCTATCTGCATGATGGGGATAAGGGAGACGTACCCCACTGTTTTGTAAAGTTAACCTATGTTTGGTTAAAGTAGATTAGATGGGTTGTTAGAATGTAGTTACTTAATAGTTAGGTAATGACCAAGAATAAGACATTCATCTGAACAAAGCCTAAATGCGCGTTTACACCGGAGCGCGTTGCGTCTAGTTGCCGTGCGGCTACGCATGCCTCACCGCATGCAATACACACGTTCACGTATGCCATAGCCCCATGCCTCTGTGAAGCAGTCGTCAATATGTCTGCTCTCGACAAAGCAGTTGCTGCTGCTGCCGCAGCTGGTGTTATTTTGAGACAAAGACGAAATCGAAGGAAAAGGCGTGAGTGCCGGTCAATGAATATCTTGCACGTCGGAGGGTCTGTGTGAGTGTCGAAGAAGAGGTTAGGATGGCAAGCAACTTATAAAATCTCATCCTTACGGTTGCCTTCGCCCTAGTTTTATGTTGCTTGCTTTGCACCTGTGATTGATGGATCTTTCATATTTTTGTTGGAAAAACGCAATAGTAATAATAATAATAATAATAATAATAATAATAATAATAATAATAATAATAATAATAATAATAATATATTCCTTTATTCGTCAATAGCACATTGCCAGCGCTTGATGTAAATTTTGCTTTGTAATTGTCTACAAAAACTGAAAAAAATATTGTGTACGTATATCTAAATCTATATCTATATATTATTATCTATCTATATATATATAATATCATATCTGTATATTATATATATATATATATATTATATATATATAATATATATATATGTATATATATATATATATATATATATATATATATATTTGTGTGTGTGTGCTTGTGTGTGTGTCTATCTACTTATATATCCATCGTGACTACAAAAACTTAAATTATACAATTTCACCTTTTTGGTACATTAATCATTTAATATATAGCATAGTGTGAAGTAAAAAATAATGTAGGCAACGTTTTAGAAACTGTAAAACTGTCAAAAGTTTTACAGTTTCTACGCGAATATGTCTTGCTAGGCGACACATCCCTCATCAGAGGTCAAGTGATTCATCACGGATACCTCTAGCATTGGATGTTGCATTCCTAGGAATTCTCGGAAGGTTGGCCGTCCCGAATCATTCCCGACTCCTGCTCTCCACCTTCCTCAATAAAGTAAATATTTTTTCGTTTGACCAATCTGCCTTACTGGCAATAGAGTAAATACTTGGTTATCAAATGGTGGCTGGAGTGCGGCTGGCGACTGTTGCACGAGTCTCCCCACCTGGGATAGAGAGACACACTTGGGCCTACGTGCGTCAAGGTGCGTGTGCGTGTTCATTGGCCTCTGCGCACAGATTTGAGGCATGCCTCCCCTTGCGCAGAGGCATGCCTCTGCTTGCCTCTTCATGAAATAGGCGCGTGCCTCCTGTGGGCACGAAAAGTTGGACCGGTGTAAACGCGTCTTTATGGTGTCCCCACATACACAGGTGCTTCAGAGTATCACCGATTTAAGATTTTGTTACTTGAAGTGCAAAACATACGAATAGATCAGAAAATTCAGAACATATTATGGCGTAGCTGAATTTCAATTAATTTACTTGCAAATTAAATGTTTTATTACTGTTCGTACAACGCATGCGACTTTTATTTTTCTGATTATTAGTCAGTATTTCGTTTGTGAGCGACAAGACTCTTGAAGTCTGTAACTAAAACTTGATTTACATTGCGTAAAATCGTGCTGTATGACTAAATAAAATTTGAGAAACAATTGTTGTTAATGTTACTAAGTTTTTTGAAGGTAAGGAAACCCAGTTAATTGTTAGATTTGACCTTAGTTCTACTCTTTGTGTTCGTTTTATCTAGATTTGTAATCCATTCAGGAAACTTTAATCTGGTTGATATTTACAAGCTTAGTTTGATGTGTTTAATTCTGTAGTCTAGGAATAAAAGCTAGCAGTGTTTCCATTGCATCTCCCGTCCCTTTCTCTCCTACAGCAGGACCTGGACATGAAGTGCACCCGTGGCAGGACGCTGGAGCAGCTTCAGACCCAGACAGTCCTCGACAACCGCCTGGCAGTCATCATCGGCGTCAGCTTGGGCATCATCATTGTGGCGCTGGTCGTCGGGGTCGTCTGCTGCTGCCAGCTGTGTAAGAAGAAAAGGGAACCTGTTAAGCCTGACGCCCCGGGTACCCAGGACTACCTCAGCTACCGGCATTTTTCCATTCCCGGGAATGAAGCTAATTCTTACGAGGGCTACACGGCATGTTGAGGAAAAATAGTGTAAAATAAGATAGCGAAACGTGTAACGTAGAGACTTCGAGGTAATCACTTTTGATTTTCGTTATTTTCGCTTTCATTTCTGTCTCGGAAGAAAAACTGTACAGAATGGAAAAATTCTCCCCTGAAAGAGACGAGATTCAGCAGATGGATGGAACTCAGGAACTTTGCATTTTAGTAGACTCTTTAGCTGAAGTGAGTGCGCTAAGTATGTCTGTCTGTCTCACCTGCTGTGGGGCAACTAAAAAAAAAAAATAAAAGATGGTATGTCCTCATTGCGAGTGATTCTCACATTTGAATAAACCACTGATGCTTGTAATTATGTCATAATATGAACTCCATATATATATATATATATATATATATATATATATATATATATATATATATATATATATAAATATATATATGACCAACGGAAAAATGATGAAAAATAAAATTAATGCTTACTATAAAGATGACGGCATTACTTAGTACCCAGTGGGTGAGGTGTATTAGAAAACAATATATCAATGTAAACATGGCAACAAAATATTTGAGATATCTAATCGACTTATGTAAATATATAGATTCATGTAGTTTTATGAACCAACTAGATAAGTAAACGTGAAGTAGAAAAATAAGCACCATAGTCAATCAGTGTGTTCAAATGATTTTTAAGGCAGTGTTAAAATCATACGTAGATATGTGTCTACTTTTTTTTTCTGTAAATGTACAGTATATGATGATACTCCCTCCCAGTGTGTATGAACTGTGCATATACATATATTGCATAACCATATCATGCTCTTGGGTGAGCTGTAATATGTGATAAACTTAAAAACGGACGTTCGCCCGACAAATTTCGAGATGAAAATCGTCAGTTCAGAATTTCACAGGAAATGGAGTTCTTAAATTGACTGTGGGTAGAGACTTACAGAAATCTGGTTTCCAAGGAGGATTTTCTTTTCTTTTTACGAGGAATTTGGCATTAGCGTAGAGACTGAATTTATTTTCCTCCTACACTGACTGCATAAATTTGCTTCTGTGCATCCCAAGAGTCACGCTTCACGTCGGTGTCATCATCACGATTACAACTGTTATTTCCTCGAAGTTTTTTGGTGAAAGTGAACGGTGTATGCTGTGATGTTTAACTGCGAAAACCTGAATTAGCTTTCTTTTTTTATATTCAATACAAAGAATGAGAGTCAATCGCTGCCATTGACGTGGGCAAGTGGGATTATTTGGATTAATCGCTGAAACTGGAAAATTATTTGAAGTGGAGTCCTCTTCTTAATATAGTAAAAACGTGACTAGACTTTGAATGGAAACTAAAGTGTTTATTCATAAACTTGGTGTATCATTATCATTTTGTACTTGATACTGAATTAAAATAGAGTTACGTGCCTGTCGGGAAATGATGTCATTTCTGTTACATTATTTTAAGTGTCGGAAAATCCGCTGCATATGAACTAAGAGGGCAACTTTTTGTTCCCTTTTGTAAGCTGTGTTTTACCCCGGCTGCTTACCAAAGAATGAATGAAGTCAGGGTGATGGAAAAAATATAGAAACGCTGGAACGTGGCTAAAATGGAAAAGAGCAAAGGCTATGAAGGCGTATGATGGAGGTTATTTGAGAATCCGGACACGTGCAAGGACCCCCCTCCCCCCTTTTTTTTTTTGGATCTGCACTGGTAGTTATAAAAATGAGTTTACAAGAAGGACACCCATTGCGGCGCTTCTGGGTTTACCAGTAGTTGAGAACCCTTTAGAGAGAGGCCAGGGTGCTTGGGGAATGTTGTTGGCGTGAGTCAGGTTTGAATGTCTGCTGTCATTGTTTGGCTGTATCTCTCGAGGTTCTACAAAGAATACTGGGAAGAAAGAACTTACATTTCATCGAGTTTTATATATTCATCTGATAGTAAGTTGCGGGTCATTTCTTATTCAAATGTAAAGAACGCCGACGGATTATGAACGGAATTACTTGACTTATGTAGTGAAACAGCATGCTAATGGATGAAATCCAAAGAAGATTAATAACCACTGTCTGTTTGACTTTGTTATTTATTGTAAATAACAAAATCAAAAAGACATACTACTGTGGATTTACTTTTCCAATTGATGAAATGATATGCCTTTTGATTTGAAAAGTCCAATTGTAGTTGCTTAGTTTTCAAGAAAACCTGATGTATTTTTCATGAAATTTAGAATGAATATGATGAAAAAGTATGTTCTGAAGTAGCCTTGGAGATTGACTGGCCCTCTTTGTGCTTACAACCAAATTGAGGCGTTAAGGCCATGCTTGATTCTTTAAGAAATAAAATTGTTCCTCTTTGTACAAAAAACAGCCACCTCCTTAGTATTTCTATTTCACAGATTTCACAGTTAAATAAGCTTTGTGTTGAGAATGAATTAATTTCGTGACTGAAATTCCCCCGAACTTTACCAAGAATACTGAGGTGAGAAGAAACAGAAGTGGACGCGGCATTAATTTAAGGTCTTGAGAATTCCCGAAAGAGGAAGGTTTAATTCCTGACGACTTAATTAAAGAGATCACCATTTTTTTGTTTTCTGAGTTCAAGATCTCGGCTGAAGTAGGGCTGTGTGAATGTATTCGTTCTTCTGTTCTGGACAGCTTTTGCGTAGTTCCCTAGGACTAGGACAGTCTATGGGAGCATTTCATGGTTACAGCACTGGCGTTCTTTGTTTCATTAATCCTTTTAGGAACTGGCTGTTGCTAATACTGATTTGGAAACTTGCATGAGCAATCAAAGCATCTAACTCGAGATTGAAAAAGCCATTGTTATGTAGTACAGATAGGGACAAGTTCAGAATTATTCAGTAATTTATAAGACTTTTAAATTTTGTTTATTCACTCATTGAAAATCATGAAGACTGAAAAAGGAATGTCGTTTCCTTTTCTTTTTTAATTTGATGCCTCTTGTTAGTTTTTATTAAGAAGCATATTTTAATTCATATATTTATCAAAAAATAAAAATGTAATTTTTTAGGCCTTTACAGAATTGCAACCTACCGTCTGTAATCATCCAGCATTTTTCCAGTGACTTTTCCAATTGTTATATTGAGACTCAGTTGCTACACAGAGAAGAAATTGTAATTGGTTGCAATTTCTGGTTATCTGTGTCGTCAGAAACTCGTCTAGTGCAAATGGTACCGGTGTAGCTTTCCCGATTAGTCTTCTACCAGATACAGAAGATTACACTATGACTACTTAGCTTATTGTAATGGCGATTGAATATCACGGTGGCCAGGTAAAATGCATACACGTAGAAGCACAATCAGAAGACAGTGAATGTTTGAAACTGGTAAAGATGCTGAATATCCAATATAAATGTTTCGGCCCTTTTTCGCCTTAAACTAAAAAGTCACAGATTAATAATTTTTGAGTAGATACGTTCGTTTGAGTTAAGTAACAGACAAAGTAGGATAACATATGTAACTAAACGATCAGTTCTATATGAAATTCTGAATTCTTCGTAAGCTCTTTGCATCTATTATAAGCTTAATTATTTCTGGTTTTAATTAGGTCAGCAGAGTAAAAAGTGAATTCTTTTTAGCTACATCGCCTTTTTCTATTGAATCATTCTGGCAAACAAACGGCGTTGCTGGAGCAGTAATTTCCTCTTCCTCCTACTTTGTTCCCTCCTCGACCGTTCTAATTCCTAATAAACCCGGAGGCCATTGGTCCCTTGACCTCTGGGCCACTGCTGTACACCGACCAACTCGTCCCCTCCAACTGACCCTATTGAGTCCCCAGGGAACGTCTATGAGCAAGGTACTGCAATCAATCAAAGCGTGCGAGTCAATTATATATCCAGAGAGAGAGAGAGAGATAGAGAGAGAGAGTCGTTTTCTTGGCTAGCACCAGTAATGCTGTCTTGGATTTCGCCGATTGTTGAGAATAAAGAAGAATTCTCGTACAAATGAGGGCGAAAAGACTATATATTAAAGTGTATAAAGTAAAATATAGGATGGCATTTTATTTGTTGGCTATGACGTGTGCATACAGTAGCTAGGCTAAGTTATTTTTATAAGGTAGTTAGTCTGTTTCGGGAGATTACGTCACGTGTTCAGTGGGAAGCTCGCTTTCGTCCTAGTGAACAGGATTTATATGCGCTACTTAACATTTACTACTAAAGCTGAAAAATAAAAAATTATGTTTTTTTTACAGGTAAGTGTGGATCCGATACTGCTATGATATCAAATACTTTTTTCTTACACACATGTATGCTTGATCTGTTTCATGTCGAAAGAAAACTAAGGAAGAATCAAAGTCGATGGGGATTTTGTTAAATCTAGGAAATATCGCAAAAAATATAGTGAATCTGTCCATATCCAAGTAAGGTGGCAAAAGGTTATTACAAATATACTTTGTCTTCATGTTGGATGTTTTTAGCTAAGGAAATCATATGTAAAAATACCGTTTTCTTGTTTTTTATTTGTATTTATTTGCGTATGTGTAAATATGATTGTGTATTTACCTACGGTCGACATCTATATTTTGTTTACTGTCAAATAAAAATTACCTGCTTCTTAATGTTAATATTCAAATGGTTACTACTTTCAACCTACTTAAATAACCAAGGTGTTTCAATTAAGTTCTTCGAAAAACTAGAGCTGCGATTTATTTGTTTAATGAAGCTGTTTTACAGATCCTTTGAGTGTTAATATATAACTTTTATACACACAAATATATATAGTATATATATATGTATGTATTTATATATATATACATATATATCAGTGTGTATGTATGTGTAAGTCTGTGTCTGTACTTAGTATATATATGTATGCATTATACAAGTATGGATGTATGTATTTCTCTATGTACATATGCATATTTAAGTACACATACAGACACTATGTTCCGTTAGAGACAAACCTTAGAAATCTCAATATGAAGATACAGAATGTGTTCATTTGGCTATAGGAGATCTCATAAAAGGTATTTTACCTGTTATTGCATTTCTGTTTATGTCTGTTGTTCAAGAAGAGCCACAGAGCTTCCGTGCTTCGAATATTTTAGTGTTTTTTTAACTGTAAAAAGGAGCACCGATACATCACACGAGCTTACCTGTGTTTACCGGAGCTGTTCCGTATTATTAAAGTCAAAATAGAGTCCCACGTCGACTGTCACGGGATCAGTTTTTTTCATTCTTTATTCCACTGTCCACAGGATATGTGAGAGGTATCCGCTTAAGAAATGATCGTATTTTTGTGTTTCTGTGTCAATTCATTGCTAAATACGACACATTTGATGTTTTTGGTAGGTTCCTGATGAATCGAGCATTTTGGCTGTTAAGTGCTGTTAAGACTGTAGCCTGAAACCAAAAGAGAAATATTGCTGTTGATGTCATGCTGTCACAATGCTGTTAATATTGCTACCATAATGCTCTCAATCCATTATCATAACTTGGGTGTATTTTAGAATCAGCTCAGTGAACTTCTTAATTAAGAAGGGAATTCGAAATAAGAAGAAGAAGATGATTTCTGTTTGTTTCCTGGAGCTGTTCGATCTGTTTCCTGTCCCTTGTGGCCTTCTCTGTAAATACTGAAATAAAAGATGCTAATTACTAAGAGGATGTCTTCATATCCAGGTGTAGAAAGCAGTACTATGCACAAATGAAGGATTAAAAATCATTATTCTGTCTACTTATCGACTTGAAGTACAAAAACCACTTTCGATGCAAGTAATGAAGAAAATAGCTCAGCTTTATAGATAGTTTCTGGTAATATACCAAACAAATCATTTACAATAAATATATGACAAAAATGAACAAAAGGTCCACAAATATTACGTAAAGGTTCTTTGTATCTCCCTCTTTGGCACCGCGATACAAAAGCTTATTTAGTTACTGAATTCAACAACTGACACTCATGTGACTTCACCAATTCCATTTATATTAAACCACACAGGAATCTCTCTCTATATCTTTTGAACATTTTATCACTGTATTTCAATGTCCGCAAATTTTGTACAAATACTCCGATGAAGATTACATGGAATTCATGGTTATGAAATTATCGCTTCGATAAACATATGGGATATGGGATATGAGAAAGAAAATAAAAAGGAAATATAAGCCCTCAAAATTTATCTTATGGCTTCCTAGTAACACACACACACACACACACACACACACACACACACACACACACATATATATATATATATATATATATATATAATATATATATATATATATATATATTCTATTATCGCTTTATAAATTCCCCCTCGGTTAAACATATATGACATTCCGAGGTAGAGCGAATTAGATATTAAAGGAGATTTGTAGCCCGATATATATATATATTATATATATATATATATATATATATATAATATATATATATATGTATATATATATATACATACATGTGTGTGTCTGTGTATCTCACAAATAGGGCAGCTTCGGTGTATGTTCGTAAGGTGTAGTCAAGAGCAGGAATACACCTATGATTCACACTTCCTTTATTGCTTCCTAAGTTTCGTGATTCATAATCAGATCATCTGGGAATTCTACGGAAAACCGAATAAATTTAAAAGAACTGAATGGCTAAAATTGAACTACGTTAGAGCACACTTGAGTACATATTACACAAATGCATAAAATCACGTCGTATACTGCATATATGATTACACAAGAGCACATAAAATCACAAAGCATTTCAAGTAAATTACGTCAACAAAATTGTTAAAAAAATGCAAAGAATGGAGAAACAATCTAAGAGAGTAAAGTACTTATACAAAAGGCAGGAGACATATATATATATATATATAATATATATATATATATATATATATATATATATATATATATATATGTATATATATATATATATATATATATATATATATATATATATATATATATATATATATATATATATATATATATATATACATATATATATGTATATATATACATATATATATATATATATATATATATATATATATATATATATATATATATATATATATACATATACATATATATATATATATATATATATGTATATATATATATACATATATATATATATATATATATATATATATATATATATATATATATATCGAGCTACAATGTCCTTTAATATCTAATTCGCTCTACCTCGGAATTAATATATTTTCATATATGCTTAACCGAAGGGGAATTTTTTTCTCGATAATAGACTTGCCTGGACCAGGGCGCGAACCCATGATCCTTACAAATCCAGGAACGTCAGTGAAGCTTCACTGACGTTCCTGGATTTGTAAGGATCATGGTTCGCGCCCTGGTCCAGGCAAGTCTATTATCGAGAAAAAATTCCCTTTCGGTACATATATGAAAATATATTAATTCCGAGGTAGAGCGAATTAGATATTAAAGGACATTTGCAGCTCGATATGTATATGAATCACGGTAATGTGATAGACTATATATATATATATATATATATATATATATATTATATATATATATATATATATGTGTGTGTGTGTGTGGTGTATATATATATATATATATATATATATATATATATATATATATATATATATATGTGTGTGTGTGTATATATATATATATATATATATATATATATATATATATATATATATATATATATATATATATATATATAAGCGATCAGAGGTATATATACCAATGAGCTATGACAGGAAGAATGGAACAGAGGCAGTTTGAGCGTTGAATAAGGGGACCCGTAGTTTGATATTGAAAAACTCAAGTATCTGAAGGTATTGTTGGTTCTGTGCTTGGCCAATAACTTTAAAATCGTCGTAATTTATATAAGTTTTGCACTTAGTGGCAAGATTTCTTATACTGGATAGCTCTGGATTGGACAGTCATCATCCAGTTCTATAACTTATGAGGTTGGAGGGGGGCAGCTCTGACCCTGAAAAGCCGCTTGGTAGATCCGACACAGTTCCCAGACTACATCTGGGACAAGCATATTTATAAACAACACAAGGCGACATCAAACGGCAAAGCCGATTTTTAAACCTGATTGTTTTTGAATTTTCTGAGATGAGCTTATTCGTGCTTTGGATTTTATTGATTTTTGTTATCTGCATATGTAACATCCTTCTTGAAATTCATTTTTCTCTAGCCATTTTTTTCTCTGTACATATACTTCCTACAACCTTTATTAAAAAAGTTAATTCAGAATGGTCTCCCATTTATTACTCTCTAACAGAGTCTCCGGTCACCCATCTCTCGCTGACATTTCAGCTTTGCATGAGACAACTCTTGTCAGATTTTCCATTTAATCCTTTAATTGCTCTGTTTGTGAAGTAGAATGCTTCATTCTTTAATATTTCGCTTAATTCGGTGAATAAAATAAACTCACGCCCACGCATTCACGTACACGCATCAGTGGGCGGTTGTTCAACATTAAAAATTATCTTAGCACTCACGCAAACCTTTTTGCTTACATCGTAAAACGCTTTTTATCCTTATAATATGAAATGTTTCGACAACGTAAAATTCTAGATCGCCGTTCTGATCTGCAATAATGGATAGAATAATGGGTTACTAAATACACTATATATGTATATATATATATATATATATATATATATATATATATATATATATATATATATATATATATATATTTGTTTGTATGTGTGCCTATTTATGTATGTATTTATATTATCTAACTTTATAATATCAAATATGACTATTAAAAAAACCATCATTCTACATCGGGACACAAATTACTCCCTGGGATGACTGGGACTTATATGCCTATGAACGTAAAGATCTAGTGTGGCAGTCCTCTTATTCACTCTTATTCAGATCAATGTGAAACTTGCTTTTGCAGAAAATATTATATTCTATACTATCTTTTAGGTGATTTTGACATTCGTAACCTCATCATAAAATAAGCCAAATATATCTGAGCACTCTAAGGTGAGATCAAAACAACGAAGAATTATTGGCATTTGTGTACAGGAAAAGAAATAGAAACCTGAAAAAGATATAATGTTTCAACAAAATAGTGAATGAGGATCTATCAAGCTTCGATTAGTGTAAATTCTGAAACCAGCTGACTCTAACCTTTTTGTAATTGAAGCTTGCTCAGATTCCTTCTCCCTGAAGAATATTTGTAGCCATGACTCGTAACCAATGAAAAGAAACGAAGCCGAATCTAGAAGATATTTTGGACAATGAGAGATATCATATTCAGTCTGAAATTTATACAGGGAGGTATGGAATATATGGTTCCACAACTTTTATCTGTGAAACCTAGAAAACTATACTGAGAAAGAGAGTGCATTTGTATTGTAACTGGAATATTATACAATTTAGTGAGATGTTGTTTAGTATTTTATGAAGTTAAGTTACTCAAACTCTTAGTTACAGAAAACACCAATAATTTGTTGATTTCGAATAACGACATTCAGAAGAAAAAGATGTTGATCTGATGGGATTTTGGCTTCTAGCTATTAGATTGACTCTTTCGTTGTATTTCGAGTTTTCTTTAATTTACCATCAGGTATTTAATTAATTCGACGAAGAACAGCAATAAATGAAGTTTTCCAATGAAAATATCCAAGAAAAAAATAGTTGAGGTATAAATTCACAACAAACAGCTATCATTATTTTTTTCAGTAACTTATTCACATGGAACAAGCACACGGGGCCATTGACTTGAAATTCAAGCTTCCAAAAAATGTTGATTGTAACCTCTCATTGTAGACCCCACCCTGCAGCAGTAACTGATAATGTTACAAAGCCAGTGATTTTTCATCGCCCTGGGGGAGATGCGAACCCGCGAAGGTTGAGCGGCATACCACGACACTAACCACTAGACCTGCGAGCCAGTTATGAATTATGAACAAGTATTTGGTAATGGACTCCGCTCCTCTACCTCACTCGCTTTACCTGCGCTTAGAAATTTGGGATTTCCGTCGTTCGTCAGACAGCAAAGGTTCCAGCTTTTAATGTAGATATAATGGCAGTCTGCCACATTTCAAATAAAATAACGCGCGTGAATATGCATGCTCATTTTCTTTTAATGTCAGTGCATATCAAATGGAAGTCATACAAAAAACATACGCGCAATTTTGTCATCACGATGCAATGCTCGTGTCAGTGAGGTTTGCCTTTCATTTGCATACGTGACGTTATTGATGTGTTTGTGAACGACTTTTTTTTTTTTTTTTAAACTTTGAGATAATGTTTATTCTGTGCTCTTTTCCTGTTTCTTGCGTGTTACAAAAGTTAATTGGTATATTGTTCATGCCAAGGTAATATACCTTGGTTCATGCATTACTTCACTCTCACGTTTCGAAATGTTGGATCATGGCAAGATTAGCGAACCCGTTTTTTTTTTCAAGATAATGTTATACCACTTTGGTTTATATGTATATATTTATATATACATACATGCATGCATACATATATACATATGAAAATATATATATGTAATATATAACGATATATATATATGAGATATATTTTTATATATATATATATATATATATATATAATATAAATACCATATATATATATAAAATCAAAGTGGGTATTAACTATTGTCTTGAAAAATAGTGGGTTCGCTAATCTTGATATAATCCGAAATGTTTCTTCATATTATTGTGTACTCGTGAAGCTGAACGTTTTTCTAACATGAAGGAAGTAGCCGTGACATGTAAATAAAAAGATGGACAGACA
>NC_061107.1:135797041-135849541 GCF_015104395.2 Macrobrachium nipponense | reverse complement strand
AAGGTATGTCAGGCGACGTCATGCCCATTACGCAGTTAGACCAAGCTTCCATGCATGAAAACGCTCTCTCTGTTCATTCAGATGGTTCCTGTTTTTATGGAGGCTTTGTGTTTGGGTTCTTGTACTATGTTTTGTTGCTGAATTATAGACGTTATATTACAATTCTGAGCATTAGGAGTGAATAGACACTGATTTGGAAGAGGCCGAAATGGCCTCAATATAAATTACAAAATAAGGTTCCACATACTAGAAGTGAGAGAAGGAGAAAAGCAATAGAGATAAAACAACAAACAATGAACGTAAAACTGCTAAAAACTACATTGCGGTCATAGAAATTTTATGGCAGCCCATGAGAGAAATGACCTCACTTTGTGGTTTCCTTAATACCCTGAAATACCTGGAAATTTGTTACAGCATTTTTTTCTGGAGAGAAGTTAAGTTTAGCTGGATGACAGCACCGACCAATTTGGGCGAGATCCGAACAAAAATCTAGGTGAATGCCTGACCTAGAAAGAAAATAAAAAAGGCCAAAAAATGATTCTTTTATCATTTATGGATAATTTTCGAGTATCAACAGCGCCTATGAACGAAGGTTGGAAAATTACTTGGGAGATCTGGCTGGTAGTAACCAAGCAATGCTGGACAATAATACAGCAATTCAAGTAACTCTCGGATTTACGGTAACATGAAACATTGTATACCTGCGCACGCTCGTATCACAACTGGATTTTAATGGCTGATTAATCTCATTCATTTTCTGACAGCTCTGTACTGGATTTACTGGTCGAATGCCAAGGTCTAGGGAACTTGAGAAAACGCTAAATATATATATATATATATATATATATATATATTATATATATATATATATACTATAGATATATATATATATATATATATAGATATATCTATATATATATATATATATATATATACATGTATACATACTAAGTCCCGAGATGGAGGATCTGTTAACTATGTTGCATACTTGAAGGTGAAGTTACTTTAAATCCCGAGGAGTTTTGAAGTAACAGAATGTTTATTATTTATCTATTTATTTATTTATTTATTTATTTATTTATTCAGGTAATCATCAATACTTCATTCTTACTACTAAGATACTATATTTGAAACATATAATGGATGCAAGTATGAATGGTGAATTTTTTAATTGAGATTATCTATCTATCTATCTATCTATCTATCTATCTATCTATATATATATATATATATATATAATATATATATATATATATATATATATATATATATATATATATATATGCACATATTCTTATACGTAGTATTTGCAGGATTTTTGTCTGTTTATGTATTTCCATATGTATGTTTTCATATACATAATACACACGCACAAAAACACACACACACACACATATATATACTACATATATATATATATATATATATATATATATATATATATATATATATATATATATATATACATACTTATCTCATATGGAGGATATACAAAATGATATATCCAGATTATTACCATTGACACTGATAACCTTTGACTACATGGCGTTCAGTTAATTGACCAATTAGCCGTTCCACAAACTAATTAAATAACGAAAAACTGCAAATTCGGAATATCACTGAGGCTAACAATAAAACGGGGAAAACTTTTCAGAAATCTCGTTTTTGAGGGCGGCACCCACCGTGGGTGGCAGTGGTAAACACGTAGGAGACAATAGGCCCATTCGTAAGTGTCAAAGGACTCGAGACACTCGGTAGATGGCAGCAATTTCCTGACATGTACACACCTGTACCTACATGAGCAAATAAATGTCTGGGCACGACGCCATTTGTCATAGAGTAGGTTTGGTACAAAAATTCTTCGTCTCATGTAAAAACTTTCCTGCATTTTGAATAAGAGTGTTTGAAGTATATTTCCTCTTCTGTTATATAGCTGTCGATGCAAAGACAAGTGTTGCTGATATTTATTAATTTGGGTTTTCCAAAGACGTTACACAATGCAACGGAATAAAAGAGAAAATTCTTACCCGGTCTCTCTCTCTCTCTCTCTCTCTCTCTCTCTCTCTCTCTCTCTCTCACTTTACCTTAACAAAAACCATCAGATGAAAACAGAAGTCAGGGCAGCTATTGCCTCCATAGCGTTACATTCTTATAATGATATTATTACATTCTCGGCTTTTAATTTTTTTTTTGTAATTCCTTTCCGTTTCATAATTGATTTGGTTTTCTCTTTTCGTAATTCGTGATGTATCACATTTCATCCTTTCCAAAATTTGAAGCCCTGTTCGAACGCTGGCATACGATGTGTTACATGGGCCTATTAAACATTCACGGTTCTCACCCATTTCGGCCATTCCAATTCTTATCGTTCTCTTTCTGAGAGTTGCCGGGTTGTATTTCTTGACACCATTAAATTTCCTCTTCATGGCATTATATGTTTTCAGGCAGCGTTGCGCTTGCTATTTTTTTTGTCACACATGATGAATATTATAGACAATTATTAATTAACAACCAAAATGAATTACAGGGACATTTCACGAATACAAAATTACTCAAACACACTATGTAAATGATGAACACATGATGAACGATTTTTTTTTTTTTTTGGTTATCATCATTATTCAGATTAAGGTACAGACTGAAGTCAATCAAAGAAAGACGACGCAAAACGGCTAAAAAACGATCAATTCTTGATGATTAACGGGCGACTGAGAACTTTTCATGCGGCGAGTGTAGTACCTGGGAAACGCTGAATGGCCTGTCAGGCACGTGACAGGCATCTTTATATTGGTCTTTTGAGGATAACCCTTGCTTCAACCTTTCCTTTTTCGATGGAAAGAGAGAGAGAGAGAGAGAGAGAGAGTGAGGAGAGAGAGAGAGAGAGAATTCCTGTTACTGAGAAAGAAGTGAGCGATGGGAAAAAAGTAATAACCATCGGAACTGGCCAAAAAGTAGGCAAATGGCGGGAAAGAGAAACGCCGAGCTTCCAACTAATCCACTTCAAGAAGATCACGCGGAGTAAAGATAAATTGGAACGGTAACAGAATTGACACCAGAAAAAGCTGTATTTACAGGAGCAGCACAGAGGCGAATTCTTTGTTTAATAAAACATTAAAACGCATCATCTTTGATGCGCCTCGTCAGTGTCCCAATTACTGTCCTATTTTCATTTCAAGAAAGAGGCCGGAGACTAGGAAAATCGCTAACTTGATGGAACTAGTCGCCGTATACGTTATGAGAGCAGTTTGAGCACATCCCGGAAAAATTCTTATAAAAATGTTTTGTACCTCTCTAAATTGAAGATACAAAAATGTCCACGAGAAACGTCTTAGCCTTGTGACTGGAGAGATACAATTCAGAAATGAGAGAGAGAGAGAGAGAGAGAGAGAGAGAGAGAGAGAGAGAGAGAGAGAGAGAGAATTATTCTCTATAAATAAGTCATTATTTAGTTTCTGTAGAAGATATTTTTCGTTCATAATTAACGTGTGGCGTTTCTTAATAAAAACCATAAACAAGATATCTCTCCAAAGTCTTTTCACAGCCGCCTTCAGCCCTTATTTTCTGTTAAGAAGAAGGTGTAAGAGATAATACAAGCTTTCCTTTTGCTGACGTCATTTAAGAGCTATTATCGACCCATTAAAATTTGGGGAACTGTCCACCCGCCTGTGGTGTTTGCATATGGTAACACTGCGTCCCGGGCTTTAGATAGTTACGCTATGTGTAAGTTTTAGGTAAATAAAAGGATGTCTGAGCGTACATTTGCAACTGAAAAGTGTTTTAATCATTTTCTGTATGCGAATTACACCGTTAATATTCGAAATAGGGTTATTATTATTGTTGAATGTAAGCTGAATATAACTATCTAAAGCCCGCGACGCAGTGTTACCATACGCAAACACCACACGCTTGTGGACAGATGGAAAAAAACCGAGTATAATTAACTTTGCGCTTAATGTAGAAAGTTCCAGTAATGTATATCTCCGTTGCCACTGTCACATGATCTATCTGTTCTCCTTCGGAAGTAACTTTTATATTTTCTACATTTTCTACATTAAGCGGTATAAAATTGATTACATTTACCTATACTCAGCTTCAACTCATCCGTCAACGAAAAATTAACAACCATTGAGAGTGAGTCATGGCAACACTGCAGGATTTGGAAAAATGCTGGAGGAAGGACACGGGAGATAAACAACAAATGCTTTTAAGAAAGAGAAGAGATAAACAAACAAACAAGCGAATGTAAAGAGAGAGAGAGAGAGAGAGAGAGAGAGAGAGAGAGAGAGAGAGAGAGAAATAACGATAATCCCAATGTCTTAAGCCATCATAAAATGAAACAAGGCCCCGACCATTTTTTATGCAATTAATGAGTGATAAAATTCAGTACTTTTCATATAA
Organism: Macrobrachium nipponense; assembly: GCF_015104395.2. NCBI lineage: Eukaryota > Metazoa > Arthropoda > Malacostraca > Decapoda > Palaemonidae > Macrobrachium > Macrobrachium nipponense. The sequence continues at coordinate 135,845,143 of NC_061107.1, read as the reverse complement.
ATATTGTAAAATTAAATAACATACCCTACTTCTCTTTTATAAGTTACTGCTCATCTAAAAGTGAGTAAGATTTTCAGTTATTTCCCTTATTTGGATTTACAAATGTTTTTCAGTTATGTGTTTTTTATTTTATCTCACAAAAGTCTTACCACTACATAATATGTGACCTCGAGCGTCCATATTGAAAGTCTAGCTTCAGCTTAGAGACAAAAGACAGTTTGAATTATTATAGGAATATCTTATTTCATTACACGAGTAGTTAATCATTAATGTACAATATATTTCGAAATATCAATGTTCTGAGGTGTGTCGTTTTATTTTAACACACAAAATTGTGTGCCTATATGTTTTGCATATACCGCATTAAAAACAAAACAATTTATATATTATATATTTAGTTTATTTATCATATTAATCAAAATAAAAAAAAATGTAGAATAAATGTTTGGCTAGGCCCAAAGGTCCTTGCCTGGTCTGTGAAAGGCAGAGAATCCAATAATATACGGTATGATTTTGTTTATAAGTATTAGTGTGGTATTCGATTTTTATAACCAATAATGTGTCTTTTACAGCTGTTATGCCAAATATATAACTGATCATTTCAGTGTTGAATGGCCTAATTATGAAACCGTAAGGCTGAGGACTGAATTAGTCACCCCTTGAAAGGAAAATGTTTATACTCTTGTTTTTTTCCATCTGTCCATCCGCCTGTGGTGGTCGCGCATGGCAACACTGCGTCCCGTGCTTAAATAGTTACGTTATGTCTAAATTTTAGGTAAATAAAAGGATATCTGGGTGTACATTTGCAACTGGAAAGTGCTTTAATAATTTACTGTATGCGAATTACACCGTTAATATTCGAAATAGGATATTACATAAAGCCCGGGACGCAGTGTTGCCATGCGCAAACACCATAGGCTGATGGAGAGATGGAAAAAAACAGAGTATAGTCTCCATAAAGAGGTAAAACAGATAAACAAAAATGTATTTCCATTATTTCCATATATTATTAATATTCGTAATGGGTGGTAGATAATATTGATAGTGAGCAAGAGGTCGAAACTTAACATTAAAAAATTTCATTCAACAAAAAAAATATAAACTAATAAAAGTTCAATAAATGCTTTAGAAGTTTCCATCATTCTAGGTCAGTGTGACAACAAGCATTAAACCATTTATTTATATATCAAAAACAATATTCCGATTTCCTTCTCTGGTATGTATGAATTCTCCGTCAAATATATAAGAAATTTTCTGTCAATCTGAAGTTTTTTTTTTATGATATTAAGGAAAAAAAAAAAAAATTAGCATTTGTAAGATTTATAAGTTATCGAGCATCAACACCAGTCTCCTCAAAAGTCGGTGTACCAGCGTGCCAACGAAACAGCACACTTCAAATGCATTTCACCACCCTTCGGTCAAGCGAAATTTATTAATATTAATTCAAGGAAGTTATAAGGTATATAATATTTTTGTTATTATATTTCATATATTACCTTGAAATAAGGATTTTTCTTTTTATTTGCATTAGATATCAATCAATCCTTATACAGATGATGATTCTGTTGACACGGTTGGTAGGCCTATTTAAACATAATGAAATATTTCATAATGATTTAGATAAAATGCTTAAAAACCTGCGTAAAACAAGGCTTTTCCATGCAGTTTTGTCTTTTACTTGTGCTAATAGATTACAATTTTAATATAAGAAAAATTCTTAGCCTAATTATTGTAAGGAAAATGAAAAAGAAAAACGATCTGAACGGTATATTTCGTAATGTAATGTAATATTCTGTAGCGTAATTGTACCGCTACCAGTGGTGAGACGGTAACACTGTCATGATTATATAAAATTAATTTCGTTTTCTTCATGCGTGCAATTATTCCAGCCCTGCGTCAGTATATTGAGAAAACAAATCTACATTTTGGTTATTCAAATCAACCCTCCCATTTTCTTTAAACATGTTATGCTGTTAAAATTTAGAAGTAAACATATTTGTAGATCAGAATTTTATTTATTTACTTATTTTACTAAATTGAATGATGTTACCCTCATACCTCCATGGTCGTTGTCTCCCTGTTCTTTACAACCACATCAGCTACGACCCACTTAAGTCGACTGACTACCGTATTATTTATTATTATTCTCTTCCAACGTCGACAGAGGCACAAAAGGTGTTGAGGAAATGAAGGACTCCTTTGTCAGTGGCTAGAAATTAGAGCTTCCCTGGCACAGGGGACATGGCGTCCTGGGATTTCATACCTGATGGCACAAAGACGAAACCTTCTTTTATGACTTTTTCTTCTCATCACTTTTTAATTTCCATCTGTTCAACGACTCGTGCAGTGTCACATTAATTAAATAGCAATTAAAACTTATCAAATGTCAATTAAAAAATTAACGATAATTTTCTAATACATATGCAGGATTTAACATAAAAAAGAGTTTCTATATACGGAGAACTCAATCAAATGAACATGGCTGATTGTAGTCTCCAAACAGAAATACTCTAAATGAAACCAAAGCTCTCTTAATATTTTTGAGATAGTTATCTCTAAAGACCTGGTGGGTAAACAGTAAACATTTTATAGCTATTACATGGGAAGTTGGGAGTTCTGATGTACACTCGACAAGAAAACTGAAGATACAGTTTTCATTAGCTTTCGTTCATCCAATTTCCCATTTGTTTTTACTGGAAAGACATAATATCGCTAAATTTACTCTGGAATATGAAAATATACTGCAAATTATATCATATAAGTTAAAACTGCAAAACAAAACTGTTCAGATACTTAAAAACACGATATATGTCCGAAGTACTTGGAATTTCTCAGATGGATTCGTTCATAGAGATCTGGTAGATAGAATGTGAATTTCTGATTTTAGTACTATGTATCACGACGACAATATTTACTCGTTTTGCTTCATGAACGGGGATATATTGCGTCATCGTAAGTGGTGAATGCAATTATTTTAGTTTGTACAAACTTATGTTTGTGTTCCAAAGCGATTAAAGTTAGCTGACGTCAATGGCAGTCAATGTTGCGACAGCTAAGGTAGGTTGAACAAATCTAGTTGCATCCGCAAGAGCGTTTTCTATGATGTGAGGAGGAGCCCTAGAACCTCGAGCGGGAAAGCGCGAGTCACTGGATACTGACTAATGTAACAGATTCACACTTTGATTACTTTGACGTTGACATGGATCGAATGCTAGTTGCTGTTTACAAAGCTACTGTCTTTAAAAATAAATCTTAATCAAGGTTAAAGTAACATGTCAGCTCAGATTTTCTGGCTATATGCTCCCATTACAAAGGCAGTTCTTAGTAGCCTAACAACAGCCTACACGACTGCATTTCTTTGCCGCTAGGCTGAAAGATCTCCCACGATATAAAACTTTAATTGCCTGTGCAATACATATTGAGTTATTTGTGGTAATAAATATTTTTACTTAACACAGCTTTTTTCGTGAATGATTTGTGGATGAAACTCGATTTTCATAAGTAAAGACTATATCAAAAGAGCAAGAATGACCGCACCTTGTGTCTAAAAATTTCCACGTTTTTTTACAATCTTTGAATGCTACGGCAACTGCCGAATGTAATCAAGATTAGGGTATGAATTTCTTAGAGAATTAACTTGAATATTATGATCCTTCAAATTTTATCTAGCTGCAGCACGATCATATCCTATCGCGCAAGCATAGACCTATCGATAGAGATACTTAATTCATTATATTTTCTTCTGCCTTTCCCTCGTACTATAATTCTCTCCTCTCCTTTTTCTCTTCTCTTCTCTTCTCTCTCTCTCTCTCTCTCGTCTCCTTCCTTCTTTCCTCCTCTCCTCTCCTCTTCTCTCTCTCTCCACTTCTAAAACATACTTTAAAAATATATATGTTGCCACTCAATCTCCCCAAAAGAAAATATAATGTATTAACAAACCTCTTACGCCGGAGGGCCCCTAAAAAATCAAAACCTCTCCCGTATGCCGGGCCTGGTTTGGAGTGGGAGCGCGAAGTGGAAAAAAATAAATTTTTCAAAAAATTACAGCGCGCGGTACTTTTGAAGATTTAAGAGTTTCCATTTTTGGCTCCTTTTTTTGTCATTGCCTGAAGTTTAGAATGCAACCATCAGAAAATGAAAAATAATATCATTATCATATGTAAATAATGCGATATATGGTAGCGAAAAAAAAAAATTCATACATAATTGTATTCAAATCACGCTGTGCAGAAACGGTCAAAGCTAACCAGGTTTTTTTTTTTTTTTTTTTTTTTTTTTTTTTTTTTTTTGTTACTTTTTTTTGTTTTTTTTGCGTTTTGTATTGTACACTAAATTGCGATCAAATTTGAAAAAATATTATCACTCAATCTCTCAAAGTAAATATAATGAATTAAGTATCTCTACAGATAGACCTATGCTTGCGCTCTCTCTCTCTCTCTCTCTCTCTCTCTCTCTCTCTCTCTCTCTCTCTCTCTCTTCCTCTCTTGCAAGTTTCTTTCCCTATCTCTCTCTCTCTCTCTCTCTCTCTCTCTCTCCACTTTTGAAACATTTGAAAAAATATCACTTAATCTCTCAAAGTAAATATAATGAATTAAGTATCTTTATATCGATAGGCCTATGCTTGCGCGCTCTCTCTCCATCGTCAGAATATTTAATTCTTTACTGTATTGTTCCTCACGATTTCCACAAGTACTGGCCAAATTTTAAAACCCTTTCTCTCATTGTTTATGATCCGTCTTTAATTACGTATGAATTTTACGTCAGTTTAGTGTCAAAGTTTACTTATGAATAAGGTTTCACAGTAGGTTTTAAAAAAAGATGATCGATATTCTACCCTGAACTGACGATACCAAACCAACATTAATGAATAATACAGAGCCTGTTTCTACGTTCAAGTATAAATGATTATCGGACCTCAACAGAATCTTTATGGGTAAAGTTGATGGAAATCTAGAAAGCAACAAACGCTATGATTTTGAGGCTCCGCCCTTTTCAAGAGTTGCCAGGTGTGTCATTTTTGAACAATATACTATGTCCGAAGATTTAAAAAAACTGCATCTTAAGTTTCCTTGCCGAGTGTACACTCGGCAGAATAATTGACAATACTTTGTACTTTGATTATTGCTCACAAGTGGAAAGAATTATTTTTTATCTTTATAAAGCTATTGTAATTATAAGAGCAAACATATATTACATATCTATTATAAAATCTGACAAAAATCCTACCTGCTAACAACTTTAAAAATTTGGCTATTTTACCATGAAATAAAACGAAACATTCTGAAATGTGAACGATAGAATCAAGGCTGGTAACAGCACGCAATCTCCCGACAATAACAGCAAGAGGAAATTCGCATCCCTGACCCAGACTCAGAAAGGTTGGCATACCAGTATAGCCGAGAAAACAGTGCTGCAGCTTGTCAGGACATGCATACAGGACGCTCAGTCTACTTAGTCTACTTTTCTGTGACCCGATGTTGCGATGATGGAACGTCTTGGGCAACATCAAATATAATCTAGAGCCGAAAGACAGAAAGTCTCATTACCTGTACGAAGGGCCGCAATAGAAATAATATCCTTCCCATAGAAACTATTTGTGAATTAAATATGAGTTGGACAACAGCATTCGGTGGATCAAACGTTTTAACGAAGAGGAGAACCTCAAGAATCGGGCTACAAAAGGACGACCCTGATGCACTACACGAGAGTAGGATAACCAGATCATTGCTAAAGTCGCCTCACCGCCTATTTATAGCAACTGCTGTGAAAGTGAAAAGAGAACTGGGTCTTCGAATCTCTAATGCTGCGGTGAGAAGGAGGTTGAACAACCAACGAATTCATCACTGAAGAAGTCCGGCTATCAAACCATCCCTGTCTCAAAATCACCAACAGCGAGTAGCTTTCGCTCTTCAGTATCTACCGTTTGAATCAGAAATCTGGAATAAAGTTATGCGGTGTGATTAGAAGACTTTTGCTAGCGACGATTATGGTATATATATACTCCACAGCTGGCGACCCAGTTAGACAAGGTAAGTAATTGTTAGCACTAGTTTTCATGTAGGCTAAGGCCTATGTGTAACGTGAACTTCCTTTACTACACTGATACCTACAAGCTTGTTAAAATATAGCATTTAATTTTTCTTTCAAGAATAACAATTTAGGCCTATTTGAATTCCAACGAATCAACTATTGATAGTGAGAAAACAGTTTTCATATCAATTTAAAATTGTTGATGCTGAATTTTATGAATATTAGTGATATTCAGCGCATCTCAATAAAAAAAATATTCAAGGTCGCGGCGAAGTGGAAGAATTTCAGCATGATCATGGAGATGAATGGCGCCAGTGGCCCAGGGATCTGATTCCCAGCGACGAACGTTTAATTAACCGGACAGCAACAAAATACGTAGAAATTCTCGAAGAAGTCCCGATCCCATCAGTGAGGAAACTTCTACCACTGGATCGTTTGCAAGTCTACCTTGTAATGGACAACTGTTTTGTCCATAACTCAAAAGTGGTCAGTGAATTGTTTGCTGAACAGAACATTGTTATATAGCTCAACCTGATTGGAAATCTTTGGGAACAAATGATAAGAGACTGTGGAGAGAATAATACAATAAAAGCCAAACCTGCCCTGATCAATCACTGCCTAATTTGGGGGGGGGGATCGTAAAGACCGGAAAGAGGGATGAATGATTATTGTCAGACGCTAGGAGAGTCAGTGCCAAATAGGCTGAACTGTGATCATACTAAATATTAGACTTATTTGTTCTTATTCATATTTATATTATAGCATGGCCAGATTAAGAACCTTCGAGGCCTTAAGCACTTAAATAGTTTTTGGTGGTCCCCTTAAGTATGTCATCCAAAATATAAAGTAAAATAAACCATAATTTGAAATTTCATTCATCGAAATTAAGAAAAACCTACAGTAAGATGGAAAATGTTTGTTTTCACATAGCTCCACTTTATTTGTATTTGAAAAGTTTTCTCCTAAATTTTAGTTTTCGGTAAAAGAAAACTGTTACGATGGTTTTGTTTATCCATCTGCACTTTTTCAGTCCGCTCCTCAGATCTGCTGAACAAGGCGTGATCCGACCTCCTCCATCTTCCAGGGGTGGGGGTTGGGTGGGAGGGTGTATACTAAAATATTCGGTCAAGTAGCGTATCGTTTCAGGAAAATTAAAATAAATACGCTATAATTCAGTAAAAAAAATATTCTGTACAGTTTAACATGCACGTTATTTATTTATTTTTACATCTTCATTTTAATAAATAAATAATAAATATTCTACCCTAAATTTCCTAAATCTTTAACTCCATGCAAAACACCTTTTCCAGACCTTTTTAGGCTTTTCGGAACAGCAACAAAAATAACAACAACAGAGTATAGTTGGCTTACTCCCCGAGTAAGCGGAATGGGGGATGGATGAGAAGACGATGGATTTGCTAGTATAGAATGGCATAGAAACAGACGGGAGTGGAAGGACATATATATATAAATGTGTGTATATATATATATATATATATATATATATATAATATATATATATATATATATATATACTCGTATATTATCTTTATCAGTGACACAATTAATTCTGGCACATTAATGCAATTACTAAGAGAACGTCATTCAAACTGAATGATGCTAGATATCATCCAGCTTGAGTTACTGTTAGTAAATATATATATATATATATATATATATATATATATATTCTATATATATATATATGAGATAAATATGTATGTATGTATAAATACATATATATTTCAATATATATATATATAATATATACATAATATATATACATAAATATATATATAAAACAATAGATTGTACTATACATACATGATGTAAAATGAAAATTTAAGGGCGTTAAATCATTGGTGATCAAAATACAATAATATTTAATTGACACCTACGAGAATGAATTAAATTGGAGAGTTGCCAAACAACTACAGGAACAAGATTTAAAAAAAATTCTAAGTAAAGGAAGAAGTACGGGAGTAATACAAAAGGAATCATGCCAAAACCTAAATATACCAGTATTTCTCTTTTATTTACAGTTATCTGTTCCCGCTCCCACACCCGACAAGGTCGGAAAATTGATCTAGGCAATTCTGTGACCACCATAGAGGAGCATCCTTGGTGATGGAGGAGACACATCAATAAAGACAGGTCTCAAGTCCCTGGTCAGTCACAGGAACATCAAAGGTGTTGGGAAGTAGAATGGGACATCGAGATCCTAAACTGTCTGTTGGAAGATGACTTGAGCAAAATTGATGCTGTCATAGTGAAGCCCGACATGACCATATTGCGTGAAAGGAATAGCCTGAGTTCCAAGTGAAAGAGAAGTCTTGTACCATCCATAAATCGCTAGTTGATAAAAAGGTGAAGCTCATTGACATCAAGAGAGAGAAGAGAGAGAGAGAGAGAGAGAGAGAGAGTCATTTGGTTCTTCACTTTCATTCAGTGCATTTGTAGGTTTTGTTTTAGGTTACAATTGTCGAAAAGAGCTAAATGCACAAATATATATATTTTCTATTTCATAAAGATGAGGCAGAAATTGCACGCAAACATAGCCATGCTAGTTCAGTTGATCTGTAAGCCTTCATAGAAACCTTTCCAATCAGTAAGACTAAATGAATAATTCTAGACCTAATTTTCTTTTACAGAGGATTCTGTAGACAATAGTTATGGGTCTAAATAGGCTAAAACTGCTTGTGAGTGCTGTTCTTTTTTTTTATTCGATCTACTGTCACAAGTGGGTGTGGCTGGAGTATCTGGAAGTTTACATCAGACCTCTTAACACCTAGAACAACGCTACTACACTTAACTTTAGGCAACGCCTGTGATGGCAGATGACCGGCTTAATCAAGCTAACTAGACGACTGGGTATACCATAAGGCTCACACACACACACGTATATATATATATATTATATATATATATATATATATATATATGTATATCCGAATTAGAGGATGAAAGGCATTTCAAAGAATGATTTAGAATGACTTACTAGAATGAATGGCTAAACGCTTCAAAAATAGCGTCATCCTCTCAAGCGAAAAGGGTAACAATATAAAATGGACATAAGTATTAGCTTCTATATCTATATATATATATATATATATATATATATAATATATATATATATCATATATATATATAATGCTTATATTACGTAAGATTCAAAAGGGAACAACATCAAGGAAGGAGACAGAAATAAAACCAGTCCAGCAGGACCCAGAATTTTAAAATCGTTCTACTGGATATTGTATTTATGTTTTTTGCACGGTCTAAGTATTATTAAATTTGAATCAAGTGCGATAAATAACGCCCCTTATCACAATCAGGTCGTACCTTCTACAGCCTCAGTGTCGATCCCCTAAGTTCCCTGATAACCCTGGACAGGTATCGCTATTTCGCTACCCCGTTGAAAGTAATGTGGGTCAACCTCGACCCGAGCGTCTAGAAAAATTTGCCTCCAAAAATCAGTAACTTCATTTTTTGCGTACATTATAGTTTCTAAAATTAGTTTAAAGATAATACTATACTACTGAAGAGATAATAATACCCAATTTCTACAAATTTGATATTTATTACAAAAATATTTTAAAAAAATAAGTATATAAACAAAAAAAGAATTTACAAAAAATTAATTTTAGTAAAAAAAATACAAAATTAAACCTATATAAGAAAATAAATTGAGGAATCCTTCCTAAAACTACAATTTACCAAGTTCTCCACTAGCCAGAAAAAGGGGTTCGGACCCATCAGAGGTCAAACAAAATCTGAAAATAGAAAAAAAAGGTAAATTTTTTTTGCCTCCAAAACTGGCAAATTTTCACGAATTTTTTTTTTTTGTACCTAAATGAATTAGGAAGTGGCTGAATTTTATACAGAATAAAGTCATATTATCCTAAAAAGTAATTATGTAAAAATATTTGGACAAAGATGATATTAGCTGTTATATCAGGGGCCAAATCTAAAGTTCACTTTTTACCTGCTATTTTCACCATGAAAAATTTAAAATTATAAAAATGGCTGTAACTACTATAAAGATATGGTATTTATGCATGAAAATCTACCAGAATATCACAAATTCTATAGAGAACAAGAATAATATAGCGTATGCAACTTACCTAATTGATATATACAGTAAAATGGGCCCCACCCACGACAAGTGCGACGGCCAAATTTGCTACCTGAAATGGAGGAATGGAATGTAATTTTCAATGTGTTATCTAGTTACCTAATTATGTGTAGATTTGCATAAGACTATTATGGTAGATTGCTGGACGTTTCAACATTATTTTGCAATCATCAAAAAAATAATCTGACCCATAAAACTTACTCTAATGTAAAGGTCATTTGTTGACCTCCTTGTTTTACCATGAAAATTTCTTATAAAAATGGCTGTAACTACTATAAGATATGATATTTATGCATGAAAATCTACCAGAATATCACAAATTCTATAGAGAACAGAATATATAGCGGTATGCAAACTTACCCTAATGGATATGTACAGTAAATAGGGCCCCACCCACGACAAGTGCGACGGCCAATTTGCTACCTGAAATGGAGGAATGGGGTGAAATTTTCAATGTGTTACTTAGCTATATAATTATGCATTGATTTGCATAAAACTATTATGGTGGCTTGCTAGATGTTTGAAAATTATTTTGCAGTCATCAAAAAGAAATATTTCGTAAAGGGAATATTTTAGAATATTTGGAAATATCGAAAAAAGTGAAAATAAACTATGCAGTATTTTTAGGTAAAAAAATGGATGATATATATTTTGTAAATATTAAATTATAGCATTTATGCAAACAAGTTGTAAAAAAGTTTCATGATGTAACTACCTACGTACGAGGCACACACTTCGGACACAAGACAGTTTGATGCTGTAGGCAGACGGGCCCGTTGCATCGCAAACATGCTGTGTTCGTCTTGTGGTCGTCTCTAGATGGGCACTTCGGCAGCGAACACGCTTGCGCAGCACTCGAAAAAAAAAAAAAAATTAGAAATGAGCACTCGAAAAAAAAAAAAATTAGAAATGAGCACTCAAACGGGCACGTACGCGATACAACTCACCACCCTCCAACATATTCCAGTAATAAAACAAAACTATACTAGCATGAACCCTGTTCTCTTCGCAATGTTTACCATATAAGAACTTTGCTTCAGAACACACACACACACACACACAGAAAGGGGCATTCGAAAGGAAATGGATCAAATGTCAATATATGGGATCCCAGCCACTTCCAAGGTCGGTCACGCAGGTGTTTACGCACAACAAAAGAGAGAGATAGAGAGAGATGTTTACGCACAACAAAAGAGAGAGAGAGAGATTTTTACGCACAACAGAGAGAAGAGAGAGAGAGAGAGAACTTTACTTACTACAGCTTTCAGAGATGAATGGAATTTTTAATATCGCGAGAGAGAGAAGAGAGAGAGAGAGAGAGAGCGGCTTTTTTAACTTACTATAGCTTTCAAAGATGAGATAGATTCTTTTTAGAGAGAGAGAGAGATAGAGAGAGAGAGAGAGAGAGAGAGAGCGCTTTACTTACTATAGCTTTCAAAGATGATAGATTCATTTTTAGAGAGAGAGAGAGAGAGAGAGAGAGAGAGAGAGAGAGAGAGAGAAATGTGCGAAACACTAAAACAAAGGATGAGAGAGAGAGAGAGACCCACAAATACGAAACATAAACATAAAGGATCAAAGAGGCATTAGAGAGGGAGAGAGAGAGTGAGCGAGAGAGAGACCCAGAAATATGCGAAAACACTAAAACAAAGGATGAGAGAGAGAGAGAGATGAAAGAGAGACCCAGAAATATGTGAAACACTAAAACAAAGGGCAAGAGAGAGAGAGACCCACGAATATACGAAACACTAATCAAAAAGGATCAAAGAGGAATGAAAGAGAGAGAGAGAGAGAGAGAGAGAGATGAGAGAGAGAGAGAGAGAGATAGGCAAAACATTAGAAATGAGCACTCGGAAAAGAAGGTAAACAGAATCTTCGCATACAATGGCCCAGAGTACGTACGCGATAAAACAACGCGCCAATCTCCAACATATTCCACTATAAACATTTTATACTAGCATGAACAAAACTATACGACAGAACAACACTACGCTGAACATGTTCAATTTCAATATGCTATGTTTACCTAATAATTTTGCTTTTTTCATAAAAAAAAAAAGGGCATTCAAAGACGCATGGATTATTGGCAATATGGCACCTCAGCCACTACCAAGGTCGCGCACACGTTTGCTACAAACAGCATACGAAGTAAAACGTCTCCCGTACATGATTGCGCACATAGTAAAACATTTCCCAATATAAAAAAAACTATACTATTAGCTATTATGCCACAGTCATACCACGTATTGGCTACGTAATAACTTTGCTCTTGCGCAAAAAAAACACAGAAATTAGCACTTGAATGTCACGTGACCATAAGGGCATATGTAAGTCGTAGGTAAGTGGCAGGCATTCACAAAGGGATTCATTTTATAGAAACATCATCCTCCGACATATTCCAACAGTACAAAATACGATTGAAATGAACAATACTCAGTATCCGACATTTATCTAAAAACTTTGCTTATGGAAAACTTCAAAAAATGACACTCGAAAGAAATTAGACAATATTTCTGCTATGTGACATCTCTGCCGCTCCCAGAGCTGCTCACGTGACCCATAAACATCTCGAAACAATTTACAATATAAAAAAATACACTAATTAGCTATTATGCACACAGTCCGACATGAATTGGCTACATAATAACTTTGCTATTCGTAAAAAATCACAGAAATTGGCACTACAAGGTCACGTGACCTTGAGCGCATTTACGACGTGATAATGCATTCACAAAGGCATTCATTTTATAGAAACATCATCCTCCGACATATTCCAACAGTACATAACACGATTAGAATGAATAATACTCAATATCTGATGTTTATCTAAAAACTTTGCTTTATGCAAAAAATGCAAAAAGTGGCACTCAAAGCAAATTGGACAATATGGCGGTATGTAGCATCTCTGCCACTCGGTTTGTGGTGTGTAACTTAGATATAGGCCCCAGCTAGACTTTCCAACACAACAAAGTCACGTGACTATATAGAGTGTTCATTGAGAAACTGTTATGTAATAACTTTGATTTTCGATCACTAACCTTTCTACTAAGATGTGGGTCGTCCTTGACCCTAGTGGTACCTCAGAAAATAGGGATGCACTGAAGAGAGGGGCTGGCACGTCTGCTCACCATCAAACCTGACAGTATACTAGACGTCTGCAGGTCGATTACACCCGCATTGGACATGGGAGGGTGATTAATTTTATGGGAAAAAACACAGTTTTTTGACAAACCATCCTTGGGTTCGTGCAGGACCCACGACCACTGTTCCCAGGGTTTTTAAACACCTGACCTGGGCCAATCACAATTACATATGAAACCTGTGGTCAACAAGGGACTAAGTCTGCCTTTAAATTAGGAAAGACTTCTAACTGCAGGAATTTCATTGAATTTAATGCCGGAGGCATAGTGAGAAATAAGATATGGTAATTCTTAACAAAAGGACTCACCGTGAATTAATGGAAGGCTAGCAAAGAAGGGCAGTTTAGGAACCGTCTGCATAATACTCTGGAGAAAAAATATCTATTAAGAAATTTAGAAACTTGCCTGAGGAAAAAAGATGTAAAAGAACTATTATCGCGCAAAATCAAATGAGTACCAGCAAGAAGCCACCGGGAATGCACGGTGTATTCCTGTTTTTTTAATTTTTTGCAATCTGATTATTATATATATATATATATAATATATATATATATATATATATATATATATATATATATATATATAATATTACCCATGAAGGGCGTCGCCCCCCCGGTATTTAATATTTGGTATGCGTTTAGCCATTGCGTTAAGGCGAACTGGTTACACTCAATCTCTCTCCCCTCCCCTCTCTCTCAACCTCAAGGTGATCACTGGCATAGCCTTCTCTCTCTCTCTCGCTCTCTCTCTCTCTCTCTCTCTCTCTCTCTCTCTCTCTCTCTCCATTCCATCAGGTCATTAAATCAGAGTCGAAGTTACAAAAAATATAACATTTTATTTAAAGTAAATTACTAATTGAATAACTCAAGTTCTTACAGGATCAACAATGGAAAGATAATAGTTCAAGTCTCACAGACAACTAACTCAGATAACCCCCCGGTATTTAAATGTCTTAATTAGTAATTAGTCACACCAATTATCTCTTCTCCAAAATACAGTCGCCTCACTAGGACACTCGGTCCCCTAGGACACTCGGTCCCCTAGGACACTCGGTCCCATCACTAGGACACTCTGTCCCCTCACTAGAAACACTTGTTTAAAAGACACGAGAACACACTAGTGAGCACACACAATCATAAAGGCAAAGTCAAAAGATCAAATAAAATGGAACATCTTTACAAGATATCAAAACAAGCCATCCCTTTGGCTAAATTATAATAACTCACCCATTGCAGCCTGGAACTTCACGCACTTTAATAAATAGACTTACGCAGAGCTATCCCAGCATTCTGCCTTTTCTTCCATAGCTGTCCCCCTAGTTTTCGGCTAAACCAAATCATTATCAACGGACATAGTTAGTACACGTACACACGAATTCACACTCATTGGTAACTGGTCGCAGCCAGTTTTCAAAGGCACCTTGAACAAGCCCTCATGAACTCACATATCCACAGAACGAACATTGACCTTCTTAAATAAGCATCTTCGTATCACACCATCCCAGAAAGAGATGTCAGCTTTCTCAGGTCGTCGCTTCAGACTCTGTCTCTATGAGAAGTTAAATATGATGAATCTGTAAATTCCTAGAAAGGTCACAACGAACATATCAGTCTTTATTTATGACAGTAGCTCGGCCACTACCCTGGCTAGCCTCTGCCTAGCCATAGGTCACACAAAACAGCTCATATATATAAAACACACATTGGCCGGCTCAAAAAAAAAAAAATATAAGTAACTGCATGTCTCTGGCATTATAAAGTAATGTCTATCACGCTTCATCTCCCATAACACTTGGGGTATAAATTTTCTCATTTTGGATTTCTTGAATATCCCTCTTTATCTGCAACTTCCTGCACAGACATAGCAAGCTGTAGGAAGGCGGAATGCCTCCCTGTGGAAACATCTAACGGCTTCTGTAGACCCAAAAGCGATGTAGAACTCTGTAGACTCGTTGAAACCCTCGTAAGTACCCTGGACAAATGACAGCAACATCTCTGCACGGGTGGTGGGCGTCTTGCTAGCGTCGGGGAATGACGATTATGGTGTGTATAAGTATGTCAGTCAAGTCATCGGTCAATCAAAAAAGAAAAATTAACCCGAGACATACTACTTCTATCAAATAATGACCTAAAAAATTCAGAAATACTAACTGAATGTCTCTCAATTAACTCCATCTAATATGACCACTAAATCATAAGTCATTATCACAAATCGCAAGGAAAAAAAAAAATTAACTTCTCTAACTCAATTCTCCATACTCATACACCAGCACACACAATCAAAAACTCACAATAACTCCACGGACTTCTGCACTCACATTTCAAACTCGAAAGTTCTCACAAGTAAAAAAAAAGAAAAAAGGCAATGAGCCCAAGAAAAAAAAAATTATGTAACAAGCCCAGACCCAAAAATAAAAAATGTTCTCTCAAGCTCTGATATTACAGCAACCCACAAAATCAGTAAAAATTCTCCAATGTTTAACAGGAAAAACCCTTTACTGCTCACATAATTAACTACAATGAGACTTAATGTCAAACGCCCATTTCATGCAACTCACGAAGCCCAACAAATTACATCTCCCATCCAAAAGAAATGCTATTTAAAGCTCAATCCCAATTACATCTCTCATAAGAAAAGGAAGAAAAATAAAAAAAGGATAATCACAAGTAAACTTTCCCCATCACAAAGCACATAATATATGCATGATATACATAACTCCGCGTTTTCCCAAGAAAGGCAATATGCATAGTTACGGAATTTTCGACATCGCAACTATTCATCGACCGGACATGGCCAGAAAGCAACCCATTACACATGCACTTTCATGAAATGCTATGGTCAACATATGCAGATATTGCAAAAAGTCTGAGCAATCACCACCAGAGGAAGAGTCAACACACCGGACTCATCACAGCATTTTCAGCAAAAAAATCCACCTGCGGACACGTGTGCTCGAACAGCAGCATAAAAATTGTCTAGTCAGACTCACAAGTTCAGAAACTCATGATTCTCAAAAAAAGGTTCTATACTGACATGAAGTAAGCACATTTCACAAAATTATCTCCAGGATATGACTAAGCTGCTCAAAGATTGTCTCGAAGACATATCTCTCACATGACACTGCCCAATTATAAAAAATTATCACCTATTCGGGATAAAAAAAAAACTACAATAAACTCGTAATTCAGCAATTATATGCCTCCAAAAATAACATCTTCATAGGACCACAATGCAGTAATGCCACTCGCCTCCAATTAGTCACAAAACCAAAAAGAAAGTACCACAGAAATCTTCTCTTGGCTTGAAAAAACTCCAGGAATTCAACTCAAAAAATCCTAACCACAAAAAAGGTCACCCCCAAAGATTAATGCCAATGCCATATATATATAATATATATATATATATATATATATATATATAGAAATAGATATATATATATATATATAATAATATATATATATAAATATATATATATATATATATATAAATATATAAATCACCAACTTAATAATAATACCACTCCAGTGATGAAAATATTTCCTCCATTTAATTAATATCCACACCACACCATATTCCTTCTTATTTCCCCAATAACCACGTGTTAATAAAACCACAACTCCAGCAATAAAAAATGTTCACCTCTGTTTCGGCAAATAAAAAATACATACCTCTATTTCACCAATAACTCCATATGGAATAAAACGGGTCTCCAAAAAAAAAAAAAAAATATTAAATCTCCAAGCAGGATAATAAAAATGTAACTCCATCTCCAAATAAAATGCACTCAAAGCATCGAGCTGACACACTCTTAAATATTGCCCATATATCTCTTCAAAAGTGTCTCCATTTGCAACAAAGATGGCTGCAAAATAATTGAACTAAACATAGCTCTCACCCCCTTTGGCAAATATCAATTAGCCAAAAATATATCTCCAATATATTATATCTCAAATTATATCTCCAAAATAATATACCTCCAATTCTCCAGGAAAATAACTCAATGTTATAGTCAAAAACTATAAACTCTCTGTTTAGCATAACTGCTGAAAAAGGGCAAAAACTTGGTAAGTAAAATTGTCCAGGAAATTCTAGAAAAAATCACCAATGTGCCACATAACTCATTATAACAAAACTCCAAATTCAAAGTGTCCAAGCAAAGACTTCTCCATATGCACTACGACATAGGCGACTAGAAAACTTAACCAAGTTTCCTATCTCTGGCAAAGTTGTCACAAATACAACAAAAGTATTGGGCAAGAAAACCACAACTTCTAGAATACAAATATCCAGAGGAAAAAAAATGTAGTGTCATTACATATGCATTCAAAAAAAGGCAAAAATTCCCCCATAAATCTCTTTGTAGCATCAAATAGCTGAAAACTTAAATACGTTCCCGAACAGTGACTGCAAGTCACGAACTGAGATATTAAAAAATTCTCACAAACTGGAGAGAAAAAACAAATTCAAATTCACCCATGATAAAAACTTGTGTCAGTTATGGCTAACTTCCAAAACAGGAATAAAGAAAAATCAACGGCACTGTTAACTATCCCCGTGACTCACGTAGATGTCAAGCAATTCTCTGCTGAACTCATAAAAAGAGAAAAACAAAAAAAATGTGTTGTTGGTTCCTCCCAAATTAAAAAAAAACAACACCACCACCCTTGATAGCATTACAGCACCCACGTATTAGTATAATATATATATATATATTATATATATATATATATATATATATATATATATATAGATATATATATAAATCACCAGTATTAGAAGTATCATTATCAGCAGTATCACCAAAATTGCTATCATCAAAATCACCAGTATTAGTATAAAAACATCACCAATGTTAATGCTTGCCCATTCACCAAAAATTCAGCACAAAATTCACCACAAGTTCAGCAAAATTCGGCACAGATTCATCAAGATTCAGCCAGATTCATCACTCATGAACGATTGACATATTCTCCAAAGTTATAAAAACTATAAATAATCAACCACAAAACTTCTCCCATAATTCATTGTAATAATTCTCCATATATAATTATCTGTAATAATTATAATAAATCTCCCATGAAATATCCCAAATCTCTCTTAAAATATGTCTAATATTGCAATCTGTATATATATATATTATATAGATTAATATAATATTAAGAATATAGATGTATATATAGATATATATAGATATTATAATATTCTATACATCTTATCTTTACAAATATACATATATATATATGATATATATATTAATAGTATAGGATATAATATATAAAATAATATATATATATAATATAAAATATATATATATATATATATATATATATATATATATATATACATAATATTAATATATATAATATATATAGTATATATATATATATATATATACTATACAGTATGTATTTAAATATACACACACATATATTAATGATATATATATAGTAGTAATATTATATAATATATATAGTAGTATATTATGACCCATTAAAACACTCCAGTTTAAAGCTATGGACTATATTTTGGTGGACTGACTTCCACCCTAATCAAGAACTACTTGATAAGGGTGGAAGTTAGACCACCGAAATATAGTCCTTAGATTTAAACCAGAGTGTTTTATAGTGTCATATATATATATATATATCTATTATATATATATATATATATATATCTATATATATATATTATATATATATATATATATATATATATATATATATATATATATATATATATATATATATATATATATATATTATATATATATATTATATATATACACACACACACACACACACACATATATATATATATATATATATATATATATATATATATAAATATATATATATATATATATATATATATATATATATATATATGTATTATATATTAAATTTTGATGTGAATGATATATACACATATATATGATATGTGTATATTGCATCATGTGTTAGAGGCACCTTCCTTCATTTCGTCAAGTATTTATAGAAAACCCTCACGGACCGTTCTTGTTGAAGTGTTTGGATAAACCAGTCTAGGCCTATCTAGCACGATGTTCCTTAGGGAAATGTCGTGTGGTCTTATTTATTAGCCTCCAGTGTCGAGTGAGGTTTGGTATGGAGTAGAAAATGAAGTAGTGCAGGTTGCAATTGAACTCCAAAACGAAGTTGCCGTCAACTGTTTCTGAAATCTGTGACGGATTAGTAAGTGATACAGCCAGCGGGCACTGTCTTTCATGATTCTGAATATTATTTTGCAAAGGCAGGCCATATCTTGAGTACAAAGATCATTTTGCAGCCTTGAATTATACACCATCTAATACAGTGGCTCTTAACTTTTTTTTTTTTTTTACCACGCCCCTTCTAAGAGTTGGTCCTTACCTCGTCGCTCTCCCCACAAACCGCCCCTCCTTGTATCTATGAGAAAATTCCGGTCCAGATTTAAAGAGAGAGAGAGAGAGTAGAGAGAGAGAGAGAGAGAGAGATGAGAGCGAGAGAGAGAGAGAGAGAGAAGGGGTTTCGAGGGATAGGGAGGGAGGTCAACAATTACAAAATACGGGAAGCTCAAGGAGTCTAACTAGAGTATAGTAGACTATGGGAAACTGACGTTATGAGGCGAAAACTTTGTAATTTTTCATAAACTTCTGAATATTAGCTCCTGACTCTTGTTATGAGAAAAATTAATGTAGTCGGAGTATTTCTAATTTTTCCCTAGGACCCGCACCTCCTGATTGATTCCCCTACCGGTGGCCTCCCATATGGGGGAGCGCCCCAGGTTGAGAAACATTGATCTAATGATAACAGAAAACGATGTATTGATTGTAGGACGGCATATATATTGCAAACATCAGATTCTTTGTTTTATCATATAGCTTTCTTTTCAGGAAATATGTAGCCTTTTTATCATTTCAGCAGGATTACACCGTATTAAGTACAGTATTACGTAAGACTTGCGCCATGGTATGAACATATCCTGTTTGGCCTTCTTCCTTAGGCTGTTGCACATCCATTAGGGAATTTAATTTCCATACCCCATGAAACAGTTCGTGGTAGTACTGAGGTACACGATATCACACTTACCATTACCAGAGGTCTTCCTGATATTACTATTGATATCTGTGGTTATTGGTTTAAGAAGAACTGTGCTTTTTCAAGGTGTTATTTTAATTTTTTATGTCAATGTTCCTTCCTGTGGTAACTGACTCTTCTTATTTGTTTATTTTATTTGACTTCTCTGTTTTCATATATGAACATTCTTCGCAGTGTAAGTGCACACATGTTTATAATTTTAAAAACATCTAATGAATAATAATAATAATAATAATAATAATAATAATAATAATAATAATAATAATAATAATAATAACATCTCACCCTTATGCGCGCGCACACACCCACACACACAAATAAAAAAGGGATAATTCAGGAGCAAGAAACACCTGCTAGCCTGCAGCAATAAGTGGTATGAACTCCAGCGTGCGGGAGTGATAGAAAACGATCAGGAAAAGATCTTCTGGGACTATGGTATCAGAGCAGATAGGGTGATACGTGCAAAGAGACATTGATTGACAAAATCAAGAAGAAAGTATCTCTCACTGATGTCGCAGTACCATGGGACACCAGAATAGACGAGAAAGAAAGAGAAAAAACTGATAAGTATCAAGACCTGAAAACAAAAATATGAAGTATGTGGGATATGCAAGGGAAAAAATAATAAGTATATCTTAGTTTTACCAGACCACTGAGCTGGCCCGAAGGATTAGATATTTTTACGTGGCTAGGAACCAACTGGTCACCTAACAACGGGACCTACAGCTTATTGTGGGATCCGAACCACACTATATCGAGAAAGGAATTTCTATCACTAGAAATAAATTCCTCTTATTCCGCGTTGGCACAGCCGGGATTTGAACCTCAAACCACCGGATTGGCAGCCGAGCGCGAAAACCACTCGTCTAGCGTGGAACTTATGCAAGGGGAAATTGTACCCATAATCACAGAACAATAGGCACTATCCCAAGTTCCCTGAAACGGAACCTAGAAAAATTAGATACCGAAGTAGCTCCAGGACTCATACAAAAGTGTGCTATTAGAAACACCGCACCGGAACCTCAAACACCACCCAGTCGAATAGGATGTCAGAGATAGACCATAATAATAATAATAATAATAATAATAATAATAATAATAATAATAATTAAGTAATACTTATATATGTAACTATCCTTGAAAATGAGAAAACTTTATAATGCTAGAGAATATTCCTACAATCTAAAAGATCACTCCCTTTGAATAAAATAACAGTTCGAAATGAAATCAGTAGTAAAAAACCCCATGAAATTCGGCCTTCAAATTAATCCCACTTTTTAAAATATTTATTTCAGTAGAAGAAACCTATTCACATGGAACAAGCACACAGGGGCCACTGACTTGACATTGAAGCTTCCCAAGAATGTTGGTTGCAACCTCCAACCGCAGACCCCACACTGCACAACAGTAACTGATCAGGATACATGAGCCAGCGATTTTTCATCGCCCTGCGGGAGAACGCGAACCTGTGACTTCTGAGGGGGCATACACGACACTAACCACCAATACCAGCCGACCACCAAGTCTTTAAATCTTATTAACTCAGACCAGCTGCGGACAACATCGTCACCTCCGGTCTAATCGTTATTCAGAACAGGCAAGAATTAGAAATTCACCGGGGAGAGGTAATCCGGCATTCAGGCGGATATGTTCCGGGGATTTGAGGTGACATACGATTGGAAATTGACGGGCGAGGGAAATGCTATAAAAAGCTTTTTGAAGTTATTATATTCGGAGAGACATCCTATCCCACGTTTTGTTACGTTTGGTACATGAAAAGATAGAAAAGATATCTTTCATAAGGATTTAAGTTCTCCCTACGTGTAACTTCCAGTTTTTTTATGTAAAAGTAATCGCAACCAACGTGGTTATCATAATTGAGTTTTTAATGCATGAACTCTTGGTAATTACTGTCAATGAAAACAGGAGCGCGTGCGATTAAGTTTTGTTTATGATGCTTGGAATTAATACGGAAACATGTTTGGATAACTTGTTGGGTTGAAAACTTCATTTGTCACAAGCGAAATATAATTAGGAAATTGAACTTTTTCACTTTTATAGTATAGTGTCGCCATTTCATGTGTATCAACTAATGGGTAGCTATACGTATATATATCTATACAAGACACCCTTTTTGTGTTAACCTAAAATGAGGTATATTTTTCCCATTAGCAACATGGTAGGCTGTAGACAACCTTGTCGCTTCTATAAAGATTGCTGAGGAATTGTGCAAGATTCGCGTTTCCTACTTTGATAAGAAGAGCTTGGCATTTCACGTAAATCGTCGACTTAAATGGGTGAAGGGTTCACCGTCTAGTTTGTTTGTATGGTGTTTTTACGTTGCGTGGAACCAGTGGTTATTCAGCAACGGGACCAACGGCTTTACGTGACTTCCGAACCACGTCGAGAGTGAACTTCTATCACCAGAAATACACATCTCTCACTCCTCAATGGAATTGCCGAGAATCGAACCTGCGACCACCGAGGTGGGATGCAAATACGATACCAACCACGCCACCGAAGCGCTTGCTCACCGTCTAGTGACGTGAAGTCAGAGCAGAAGAGTATAAAACGCTGAAACTATGCGTCTAAAAAGTACAAGGAAGTTTGGATGAACATTGCACATAAATGGAAAAGTATTTTATATTTGTTGAAAATAAACGATAACGGTATGTTTTACAGTAAAAGCATGAATGACTTACCTTCTGCATACTCCGGAAAGGTTTTAACAGCAATGAATATAAAGCGCTGCGTGGCAAATTAAAATTCGAGTGTATATTATTTTTCTGGAATAACTTTTGTTACGTCACAAATTCTCCTCTTTGAGTAACAGGTGTCCGGGTTTCGCCTCAATTATTTGTCTTTTCCAACATCATTGTTTAAAATGTACTTGATGTTTCTGTTCGTTGTAACCCCATGAGGAAGAGATATCCTAAAAATAATTGGCTTAGGACTGCTTTGTGTCTGAATATAAGAGAGAGAGAGAGAGAGAGAGAGAGAGAGAGAGAGAGAGAGAGAGAGAGAGAGAGGCAACAGTAGACAAAACCACATTGTGGTATTCATGCTAAATTAAGACTTTTAATTTTTACAGATATTTTTTTCTCACGGACTGGCTTTAAAAGAAGTTGGTAAAAATTTCTGCCACAGTTAGGAGTTAAAAAATAAAGTTTCGTGCTATTGACGATTTCTTTATTTTCCAAACAAAATTATTTTTAAAATTTCGTTCGTGATTAAGAAACTTTGATTGAATGGTGAGGCTCCTCTGCTTTCTCCTTTCTGTCCTAATAAAAAAGGAAACCTTCCATTCTGCAATCTTTGTAGCTTTGCTATATTTTATTTTCATTTCATGAATATGTTTTTGATTTTTGTACAACACAAACAACAATTACCATCATTATCATTACTGCCTCCAGCACCGTATGACGAATATGGCGTCTGTCAAACTCCTTTAACCAAGTCTTTCCTGTGCTTCATCTTCCATAAATCTCCACTCATTTCCAGCCTCCCTTCACATTCTCACCGTTCTAAGCAGAGTACTAGACCTTCCAGCTTTAATGGGGCCAACGGGAGCCAGCAAATAATAATAATAATAATAAAATGACCTATACGTTGTATGGGTTTCTTCTAAATGGGTTGCTCGTCAGTTTCAAAGTCGAAACAAATGAAGATACGTTTAGCGAAGAATTTAACATCAAGAGATCCAGCAACGTCGTTTCATTCAAGGTCGTTAACTCCATCTCCTTTAAAACTCTCGATTTGTCTCTACTTGTCATTATTCCCCTTTACTCGTTTTCCATCCTCCCACTCATGACGAAAAGCATCAGAGTCATGGCAACCATTTCGTCACAGAAGTTGCATCAAATAAGGAGGATAGGTCAATTTCATTCAGTAGGAACCTTCAGCTCCTCATGCAGTGTTATCCATTGTTGCTGAAAAGTCAGGAGGAAATGAAGTTAGTATATGTCTTTAGGAGTAAATCTAGAGGTCTTATCGAATATATGTTTGCTGTGGACACTTCACAGTTGAATTCCGCTCACAAACACACACACATATATGCATGTATATATTTATATATATACATATAGTATATATATATATATATATATATATATATATATATATATATATATATATGCAGTTTCGCTAAAAGGAGAATAAAATGAAAATCAAATTACCGAGCACTTTTGTTGAAAAGTGCTATACAATTTTAAGGTACATCGACCAAAGTATGAGAACTTCTGTACATAAGAAAACTTTACATAAGGAAAAGAAATTAATTTAAAAGCAAAACGCAGTTAGAATAAGTAAAGGCAAAACAATCCTACAAGTCCATTTTTACTACAAACAAGGCAAGTCTCCAACACCTCAAAGTCTGACAACAAAATTGGTAGTTAAAAACAGATGGCCAAACTGATCCTTCTAATTACGGTAAAAGTATAAGCTCCATAATTTAAAGCGAAAATTAGACAAGTGTTGAAAAAAAAAATAGATACAAACAAACGACTTTTTATAGTTAAAAAACAAATAACCAAATACACGACTAAGGTCGGACAGTTATTCACGAAATATTTGTACACAATTGCTTAACAATTTCACAATTTCTTCAATAAATAAAACCATCTAACCTAAAAAGACCAGACTAGCGTTCTTTATGTCCCAGTGATAAAATTTGATAAGAGCAGACTCTGGGATGGGTTACGTTTTATGTAATCAGTACAAACAATTATCGATCTGCACTTCTGCCAGTCAATATGATGAACAAAATGCGTTTTACGTAAAATATAGCATTGAAAGGTTGTTTTGCTGTTACTTATTCTTACTTCTATTTTGCTGTTAAGTGATTTTCTTCTTTTTCTTATGTAAACTTTTATTTTTGCATAAATTTTCTCTTATCTTGATCATTGTACCTTGAAAATGAGTAGAAATTACACGAAGTACTCGGTACCTAGTTTTCCTATATATATATAATATATATATATATATATATATATATATATATATATATATATATATATATATATATACATATATATATCTAACCAACCTTTTATTAAAACTACACGAATTGGAAATCCTAACCTGTTGTCAATGGTGCCCTCTGTCTGCAAACATGTCATTAAGTTATTAAGATCACGTAAGTACAAAAATATACTATGTATTACCCAAAGCAGATGAATATGGAATAGAACAAAATGATTAATAAGTCATAGTGATGAAAACTCAAGTCTGCCCACAAAGAAAACTAGTAAGTTATCATTCTACCCTCCTGGCTAAGAATTCACTCCCAGACCCAGAATGTCAATTGGTTCATTGTATTAGTCAGGTTAGAGAATCCCATCTCTAATACCATGGAATAGAACCCATCTGTTATAAAGATAATAATGGATAAAAGCTACACTTCACACATCACTCTTTTCAAAATAATCTTAAGTAAAAGAATGTATTTCACACTTCTCTCTCTTTTCAAAAGTAATCTTAAGTAAAAGAATGTATTTCACACTTCTCTCTCTTTTCAAAGGTAACGGTTTTCTAAGTACTACAAAATATGTGCCATACCTTTAAGATGGGGTTTTTTCTCCCGACACCTGGCGTGTACCAAAACGACCTATTTCTTCTCCAAAAGGAATGTGGCTCTCGCAAATGCCCTGGTCGATTAGACCTGTAACATCCGTACAAACGAATGTACATACTTGACACACCCCAAGCTGCCTTGACGACAGGACGAGCAGTCTCCGTTTAAAATGCTTACGTACCAAATTCCTTCATTCGAGAAAGCTGCCCCTACAGCTCAGTCTGTCTCCAAGCAAGACATGATATGTAATTCACTGACATTACACACTTGTAAGATATATATATATATATATATATATATATATATATATATATATATATATATATATATATATATATATATATATATATATATATATATATATATATATATATATACATACATATATATATATATATATAATATGTATATATATATATATATACATATATATATATATATATATATATATATATATATATATATATATATATATATATATATATGTATTATTGTATGTATGTATGTCTGTATACTGAGATATGTATTGTACAAAAGCTCATATATAAATTTCTCCTAGAAACTAACGCAGAAATGTAATTATTCAACATTTTTACCTGTAACTGTAAATGATGCACAAATTATGTAAAAAATTAGGTCTAATATTAATCTCAGACTTCAGCAAAAATGAATCACAACTAATTACCCTTATGATTCGACATGCCAGTGATCATTGCATTAGACAAAGATATTGCTCTCGTTAAAACAATCTCTAATGTCAGGAGATTTACCTTCTCTTTAACATTAAGATCGACGGAAGCAAGACGAACAACTTTCCTCCGCTGAAGGACTGAAACACTGCATAATCCATCCCCTTACCCATGAAACATGAACCCGTGGATCACAAATTTAGGTTCGCGAGAGAAACAAAATGCATTACACCTTTACTGTTTATAAAAAGCTACAACGTTAATTCCACTGCTTTGGTTCATAAAAACAGTAGCTCCCCTTTTGCTGATAAATATTCTGGAGCGGGGATAATGAGATATGATTATTCATAGCTGAGGTTCTATCTGCTTATTTTCTCATTTGAATGCCGGCTGCCTCTCTTCGCCAGAGTGCAAAATTGAGTTATATTCCGCTTGCGTAACTGAAAACAACCAAATGAGTGGGGAATGTTTTTCATAAATTATCGTGTTTATGAGTTTTAAAATTAACTAATGCTAGGTGAATAAATGCGCGACAACTCAGGGTGATATATTTATAAACTATATTATATATACTATATAGACTACTATATAGACATACAGGTATACATACATACATACACACACACACACACACACACACACACACATATATATAATATAATTATAAAAATATATATATAATAATATATATATATAGTATTATATATATAATATATATATATCTATATATATATATATATATTATTTATATATATGTATATATGAATATATATATATATATATATCATCATATATATATATAGATAGATATATATATATATATAATATATATATATATATACGTATATATATACTACGCATTCGCAATGTCATGCACATTGAATACATAACAAGGTCTCAATACTTCAAAAGGATAAAGATACTTTACCTTGCAATTAATCCTGTTCTGGGAACTCTTCAACCGTCAATTATAACCTATAAAATGCAATATTGCTCAAAGATATTCACTAAATTAGGCGATTATATTATATCTCAGGGCACCAGATACTCAAGTATGCATGTATAAACAGAGCTTTTTTCTTATAAAGAAATATCCATATGCATTTCCTTTTAATAGGTTTCACTGATGAAGCCTGGCACTTGTACCCTCTTGGCTCGTGGAATTTTAACCAGACGATCCATGTCTCTGAGTCAAGTAGTCTCTGTTTTTTTCCATCTGTCCATCCGCTTGTGGTGTTTCCGTATGGTAACACTGCGCTCCGGGCTTTACATAGTTACATTGCTTACATTCAACAATAATAATAATATCCTATTTCGAATATTAACGGTGTAATTCGCATAGTGTAATTTATTAAAACACTTTTCAGTTGGAAATGTACACCCAGATATCCTTTTATTTACCTAAAATTTAGCCATAACGTAACTATTTAAAGACCGGGACGCAATGTTACCATGCGAAAACACCACAGGCGGGTGGACATATGGAAAAAAAACAGAGTATAGTCTCTTTACTCGGCCTTAAGAACTGTACTTTCAACTCTAATTTTCGAGACCACACAGTGCAATACTCGGCTGACAATTATGTTTACCGGAGGAGTCTCGACTACGATTAATCTCTTAGCTAGTGGTTCAACGTCTTCAGTTCTAAAAAAAAATATAAAGAAATATTAAAAAAAAAAGATTATAAGCTCTGAACTGGGACCCATGAGAATTCTAAAATTTCATGCAGAAGCTCATTTATTATGAAGTTCCCCTCCTGCTTAGGTTTATTAATATAGTAGACCTCAAAGGACTTTTCTGGAATTAAAACTATCAGGGGATTGAAAGCCATTGGCAACTACTGGTCCACTAAAAATACATAAGGTCTTTTGGACACTTGTTAAAGGCTTTACTGTATATTTGATAATTTATTTCAGTTGTACATACCTTTTATGCAAACATGAACATTTTTTTAAGTAATCAGGAATTTTACACTTGATTCTAGTCTTTGCTATTTATATGTGAGAGCAACTAAGATAATCATTTAAAGGAGGAGAGAGAGAGAGAGAGAGAGAGAGAGAGAGAGAGAGAGAGAGAGAGAGAGAGAGAGAGAGAGAGAGAGAGAGAGAGAGAAATAATTTTGAGCTAAACACTAGGTAAAAGTATGCAGGCTCAAATACCCTAATAGGGGCAAAAACTTCTTGTTCATTAGTAAGCATCTCTATTTTGCTTACAAAAGAAGTTGACAGATTTTGAAATAGGCTGACCCCATAAAAATTTTCCTAGGTAACAAAAGTTGACACATAATTAACTCCTCGTGAAAAATAATGTATTTTAGAGCAGACAAATTTCTGTGACATTCAAGCAATTTCGTTTATACGATATTTCCAGCACTTACAGAATTGATTCCGCAACATTTTTCTTTATTTCATTCTTTCCTTCCCCTTTTACTGATTAAATTTTGGCATTCCGTGACATCGCCAGGGAGGAATTCGGAATCACAAAGATTTCCTTTTTTTTTTTGATTATGCATTCCTGGAGAAATTTACTGATGTTCTTCCAGACCATTCCAGAAGTTTTCCAGACGAAGAAAAGAATGCAAGTCCTGTAAAATTGAATTCCGTGTATTTCTGCTTTCTACATTGGCTAACTTTTCACGTGGCCTTAAGTGACCTTCCTCTGATAGAGAGAGAGAGAGAGAGAGAGAGAGAGAGAGAGAGAGAGAGAGAGAGAGAGAGTGGTGGGTATAGTCAGCGTTTAACATAGTAGTTTATAAAGATTTTTTAAAATAATTTTTTCTCTCTCTCTCTCTCTCTTTCTCTCTCTCTCTCTCTAAGTGTAAAGTGTCACAAATAGAAACAAACAACCCTCATGCCAGCTACATGCTGCTTGGGAATGACATGAATAGTGTAGAACAAGAGGAGGACCTTAGAGTCATTATTACGAAGGACTTAAATACAGTTCAAATACAAAAACAAGGAAACGGTGCTGCAGCTTTAGACATCAATAGTTAGACCTCATCTTGAATATGCAGTACAGTTTTGGTCACCAACACTAAGAAAGGACATAAATAGATTAGAAGGGGTACAAGCAAGAACCACAAAGTTAATTCCATCCATCAGGCAAATAGGTTACCAAAGACGACAAGAGAGCCTGAACATGTAAGGCTTAGAAACACGACGATTTCGAGGTCAACTAATAGAAACATTTAGAATACTGAAAAGCTTAACAAAAGTAGAGAGTAACCTATTTACGTTAAACGAAAACCAGACAAGAAATAATGGATGGAAACTAGAGCTGAAGAGATACAACACATCCCATTGTGGGAACGTTTTGCATCCAAGATATATGACACGTGGAATAAACTGCCACCAGAAGTTGTAAACAGCAACAGTGTGGAAGATTTTAAAAGAAAGTTAGACAAAATCATTAGGACACTGTGAATGAACACAGAAAAACCTACTCTTAAAGATAAGTGAGCACACGATGTCTCCTCGGATGGACTGATGAGTCTTTGAGACATCCTAATCCTTGTAACTCTCTCTCTCTCTCTCTCTCTCTCTCTCTCTCTCTCTCTCTTTCTCTCTAAAGCATTGCTATAGTAATTGATAACAATACTACCATCCTGTTTGTATAAAAGGACGATTAATGAAGAGTAAGGACTATATTGTTCAACAAGTAAAGAAACAAAGATTTTGAATAATCTCTCTTCTTTAATAACAGAAAAATGCATGAGCAGTAAATGAAATTCCATTTCATATACGGAATTACCTTAGTGATAATCTCTAAACATTTCCATGAAACAGATCAGATTCGGCTTTCGAAGAGACGAAATTCTCTGACGACCAATTCATCGACCTGGCCTCTTTCCAATAAAGTGAATGAACAAACATTTACTACTCGCATATTTGTTTCCCAGTCGCGTGTTTATTCCTTGTAATCGTAAGTTTCATTCCAAGAACATTTCCATGCCGTTCCCGGAATATTGCGATATGGAACTGTGCCACATTGATATTCGTAAAAAAACAGAATTATATTATGTGGATTTAGCACTTATCTGCTTGCATGCTGCTTCACTGGCAGTTCCTCTTAAAGTTGATTCACGAGTGTTTCCCAATAAACACTTTTGCACGAATAGAGTTGAGGATCACAGTTCTTTAGAGAGAGAGAGAGAGAGAGAGAGAGAGAGAGAGAGAGAGAGAGAGAGAATAAAATATTCTTTTATGCTTTGCACTAAGCATAGTTATAAGAGTTAATGCAAATGTAACAAATTATAGTAAAAGGATCTTCGGACTATTTTTTTAAAAGATAATGTTAGTCCAAATCTTATTGGCGTAAAAATACTTATTTTATGTCTGAAAGGGTACCGATGCAACAGCAGCAATCTGTTTGGATATCTTTAATATTTACCTCTAACTGTCAGCTATGTACACGGTAGGACTATTTCTCAATAAAAAGACACATTTCTGATTTTTACGCCATTGATGTGTAAGACTCTTAAACGTTTCACATAGTGTTGCAGTCAAGTACTATATAACTTAGCTCTTTTAACACCTTATCAATAATGGCGTCATTTGAGGGTCTTCAGAAGATTTAAAGAGAGACAAACTAGGTTTGATTACTTTGGATTTGCACCAGAACAAATGATAACACAATGTTAAGTAAATTTTCTTTCCTGCTTTGCATTCAACCTCGTAGAGTAGCCTTGATTGCCATGAACTTAATCTTGGCTGAACTTTACATTAATCAACTCCTCTGAGATGAATTGCTGCTTTATCACATGACTTCACAAATCACAAGTGGAATTATAAAGGTATTTGCATCTTGCGCCAAGCTGTCTCAAACACAATTTGCACAACACGGTTTAATGCACCTCTGATTCTTTTGAAAAAACGCTTTACTTTACCTAAAGATTTTGTAGTTTTGCATGTGCTGTCTTTTCCCGTCTGACATTACCAAACATTTGGTGTTGAAATCAATTTATTTGCAACGACTGACTTTTGATCTTCATGCTTCTAAATCATAAGAGGCTTGAATCATTTATATGTTTACACGTTCCTATTTAAGCTTACTGGAGAAGCTCTCTTTTCCAAACACCTAGGTTACACACACTCACACACACACACACACATATATATATATATATATATGTGTGTGTGTGTGTGTGTATGTGCGTGTATCTGTGCGTGTGTGTGTATGTGTGTCTAATAGGTAAGCCAACAAGTCGTAAGAATACTGCTTATTGTAGGATATTTCAGTGACACAAATTATAAACGTACCATTCCTTATAAATAATGAGCTTCAACTAGATGGTTTTAGGCCCGTTACGAAAGGATATGTGGGTAAGCTTCATTCAAGTTGCGTCTTGTAATGGCTGCCATTTTATATTCGTTGAAGGAAGCTTATGAAAACTAAATGGTTTAATGATGCTCATGCTTTAAAGTAGGGACATTCTGAAAACACTAAAAGGTGCATTTCAGGGCCGTGTCTAATTGATTTTCATCGATAAAATCTTACCAAAGCATCAGATATAGATGGTTTTTGGAAATAGCTATTTGAAACCACGGCCTAATGGGCAAAAACATGTAGCGTTGTCTAATGTTGATAATTAAGGCACTTATCAAAGTATATCAAAGAAATTTAAAAGGAAATTTAACTAAATTTAGTGAGCACCCAGAGACTAGTTGTGACGTAAACCATGACATCAGACGTAATAGCAAGGTTCCTAGTAGTATGATAATGATCGCAGAAACGTATATATTTGAACCTCTTGTTCAATAAGTATTAAAGGAAAGTCGAGGCAAATCATAGTTGAGAATGACGTTAATAATCCACTGAAAATACCACGGGCAATGAATAAGAATTTGGTATATATAACGTACATATGACAATTTTATAGCGAAGGAGATTCGTAAATATACATATGGCAATATTACTATGTTCATTGTATAATTTTATGTTTACTATTGGAACACTTAACAATTATAACGCAATTTTTATTTACCCTTTGACTATCAGTTATACAAAACCTTTGTAATTGGTGAAAGACACAAATTGAAATGAAAATACGATCATTTAGAGGTATTTGGGAAGATATTTTGTCCCGATATAACTGGTAACCTTGCATAATAGTAAACACCGCCGACGACAGGGTGAGGGCAGGCTATACATAACTACTGCTCACTCACCTAGGGCAAGCCTAGCAAATTGTCCTCGTAGCTGCAAGACTACTTTTGTGTTGTGTGTTTTTGCAGTATGCAACAAAGAAAAAACTGATATGCTTCATATGCTAAATATTAACAGGTAAGGGGTTAATACATAAGCACCGAACGTTTAGACAAGAGGACAAAGGTGACCTTTATAGGAATACTTGAATGGCAAGTATGAGAAAGAGGTCTACAAATATTTTGTTTATATCATGCCTCTCTAAATTTTGAGACTAATAACAAACAATGGCTGAGTTTACTTTACTGATAAACTGTCTCACTGACTAGCTCCACCAATTTTAACAACATATCTATATTCTACACACACACACATACACACGCGCGCACACACATATTTTATATAAATGTATATGTGTATATATATATATATATATATATATATATATATATATATAATTTCATTTGTGTATTATGTGTATGTGTATTGATGTATGTACCATATCTGTCAATATATGTGTACGTATACGGCATATGTATTTATGCATATTCTATCATCCTCTTCCCTGATGTTGAAGTATGACTAATGACAATAATGATGATTGTAATAATAATAACAAGAATAATGATGATAACTGTAATGAATATTAATGTGATTATTCTCATTATAACTAATAATATCATCAATACTTTATATATATTATTATTTGTTGGCAAAATACTGGTCTTTACCTATACAGGCCCTATGACCCTGTGGCAAAACTCTAGGGTAACAAAGATTTTCCCAGAGAGTGTATAAGGCTTAGTGCATATTTCAAATTACATGAAACGTGAATTGAGCCATAGAACTGTATTACACAATTGATATTCTCATTTGATGCCCACTCATTTAGCGACGACTTTTGGCGCTTCCTGCATGTCAATGTCATCCTTCCACTCACTGGACAATTCATCGTTGTTTAAGTTTGAGGATTTGACGATCTTAGGTAAAAACTCACTTATTCACATCTATAGCTGGTTCACTTAAGGTAGATTCTTGGGTGAGCCCTGTGCCTACATGACTTTTCTTTGGAGGGCGCTGATTGGCTGGGAGCTGCCTACCTCCCGGTACCAGCCAATCAGCGGTCGCCAAACAAACGTCTCGTAAGCATACGGCTCATCCAAGAATCTACCTTAAGTGAACCAGCTAGTTTTTGAATGGTTACAGTTGATACCCATCCAATTCTGATGAGTCTACTGCCGCCATTTCCTTTAACTCAGATCCTCTCCGCTGCATTCTACATGAAGACAGGGATATTGGGTTTTAAAGCTGTGTGGCCATGTATTCTCATTGTGCTCTAAAGTCTAAAGGACTGGGGTGAACGTTTTCTTGTAATTAAGGCTAGTATTTATTATTCCACCCTAAGTTTGTTGTTGTACGCTCAAGTATCGTTCACTTTATGTTTAAGCTGCAATAGTAGTTTCTTATTTTCTTTAAACATTCATTTGTTTAAAGGCATTCATAGATATATCTTATTATACCTATGGAAAAAACAGAGGTTTGTAGACAATATCTTTAAGCAACTGAATTACGGTAAACCTGCACATAATTATTACTAAGTTAAGTCTATCGTAAAGTCTACCCTCAATTACAGTCTTATATTCCTTCTATGAGATCGGTATTGAAAGTTGCCAGCTATATTTTTGTCTAATTTCCGGAACATTATTTGGAAATAATTTTTAAAAATAAGGTAGGTCTTTATAAAATATTCAAAAACATTTACAGATGAAACGCGGAGGCTACACTCTAACAAAATAAAGTACACTGTAAATGACATTTACAGCCTCTACTGACATGACACAGCCAGCAAATGATAAGAGAGAGAGAGAGAGAGAGAGAGAGAGAGAGAGAGAGAGAGTGAGAGAGAGAGAGAACTCAGTGTATGTATATGAAAAGCTAAGCAATATTTGACATTTATCAAGGAGTGGTGTTCTCCTTTATTCTTCTGAGCCAATCAGAGAGCGAATGTAAGGATCAGAAGGAAGAAGTTACGAAAATGCGATTTTTGTGTTTGTTCCTCGCTCTATTTTATGCCTGAGAAGGACAGCTTATAACTGTTTTATGGAATTCGTGCTGTCAAGCCTAGCACTGGGGAGCTTTCAGCCATTCAGCGCTGAAGACATTGACAAGAGGGAGTTGGGTGGTCGACAAGCAAGGTGGAGATCCAGAAAATAAAGGAGATGAAGTAAAAGGTGAAGCAGGAATGGAGATCAGATAAAAGGCCATAGTGGGTGGTGCTAATGGTCGAAAGGAAGCTACACCCTTTTTAGCAATGTCTGTTGTGTACCACGTGAGAAGCTACTTGCGCGGAATGCAATAGAGCAGCAATCAACCTCAACCTTACTTCGTTTAGATACTGCCATCTTGTCCTTGAGATAAACAGCCGAACATTTCAGAGGGATTAAAGTATTGATTTCATATAAAACAAGAAATTAACTGACCTTCCGGATTAGTGGAGATATAGTATTTGTCTGTGAATTAGATCATGTGTTATATTCCTCTAATCTCTTAGAGCAGAAATTTTCGGTCCATTAATGCTCCTTTAGTGTTCAAAGTAAAGTGGATGTCAGTAGAAATGATAAAATTCATGTTTATCTTTCGATCGATTGAGAGCATCTGGTTAAAGTTACCAAAGATAAAAATAAGTACAAAATTTATAAATACTGTAGTTTTCTTCATACATATCAAAAACTTGCTTAGCAGAGAACTTGGTTGGTCTAGAAAATGAGTATGATGGTTTCTGTTTCTCGATAATGTTAGTAAACATAATGTATGCTAAAAATAAAACAACCACGTTTAGTATTCTTAGGATTTGCGAACTGTTATACCTTTGCGCATGTTTGCTCGTCCACCTTCACGGAATGTCATTAATTTACAAAAATTTTACCTCACTGAAGTTGCTTCAGGCCATATACATAAAAGCACAAAAATGATCAGTAACCCGATTCCAAAGTCAATATTAATTATTCTTTCGAGAATGATAAATTAATAATGCATGAGCAACTGAACATGGGAGCAAACACTCTGGTCAAAAAAGAACAAGCTTTTTGCTTGCAAGTTATTTTCAAAATCCCATTCACATGTGTGCATGAATGACGTATATGGCATTGCACAAACGCTTACATAGCCTTAATATCTAATTCTGTTTGCGACGATTTATAGATCACAGGATTTGTTTTGTTTTGTTACACGGGCATTTACAAGGTGTGTTGAAGGCGTGCATTCGAAGGACCCAACTAATATACGTATAAGTATATATATATATATATATATATATATATATATATATATATATATATATATATATATATATATATATATATATATATAGGTAATACCACGGAGGAAAATAAAAAATGAAAACTGGCAGTTCTCGTATTTCATTTTCCTCCGTGGCATTACCTTTATTTATACATAGTATAACCTTTTATATATTTATATATTTTTCATATATATGCATACACGCATTAAGCTACAAATGTCCTTTGATATCTAATTCGCTCTACCTCATAGTATATATTAACCGAAGGGGAATTTTCAGTCGACAATAAATTCGTCGGCTCATGGGCGTGAACCTCGGCACCAAGAATTCAGGACTTACAAAGCACTCTAAACCACACGGCTATCACGGCTATCTCGTGAAGGCCGTGTGGTTTAGAGCGCTTCACTGTACGTCCTGAATTTTTGGTTCCGTGGTTCGCGCCCATGAGCTGACGAATTTATTGTCGACTAAAAAATTCCCATTCGGTTAACATATATGAATATATATTGATTCTGAAGTAGTAGTCCAGCCGTTTTCGGTAAAACTCGTTCAAATTTGGTTAAAAGCACCAAATTTTGCACAAAGTTAGCTTGAGATGTACCTTTTGAAATGTGATAGAGACCCATTTGATATCTTTCCAATAGAGCCGCTTTTTTCAAGATGGCCGCCAAAATTCAGGAAAATGCTGCTATTCGAAGGATTTTCATTGTGAAGTCACAATTTTGGAGTCTAAACCTATATTTTCAAGGATGTTCTAAACATTGAAGGCAAATGTAAGCACATCGGACAAATATTTAAGGAGAAAATGGCCTTTTTGTTACAGAAATTGCCCTAAAATATAAAACCGGCTGTAATCATATTTTTTCTGTAATTTAACGCAACGTAAAGTATGTATTTGAATGTCAAACATAAGTACAATGTTTTATTAACTCAATATGAAGAGTGTTTTATTAACTTAATACAACAATAGATCTCATCCTTGTGATCATCAATTGCTAGTACAGTACTGTAATGACTAATTTATGTACACAGTCTAATCACACACAGTCACCATACCCCCCGGATTTTCACAGAGCCGTACATGCTAGTTGTGCTTTCACACACTTGCATCTTCCTCTGCAGCCTTTGACTCATCCACATTCCAGGAATTCCTCACAGGAAACTGATGCTTGAGGCAGATCTGACCAATAGGGTTCCTGTGCATTCCCAGGCCCTTTTATCCAACCCCATTCGACAGGTGAAGGTAACACAGCATTGGGGAGAAGTGACTGGCCCTAAACATGACCCGCTTGATAAAATGCTCTTCTGACATGCTGGTAGAGAGCAGCAGAAGTTGGTGGCATGAGATCAATGGACCTGCCTTTCCTGGTGAAGAGATCTTTTCTCGCTTCATCAGCTGATGTGGCAGTGGTTGTTTTTTCATAAATCAGAACAACAAATCGCTGAAGGTTTGCCATGTGCTGGTCAATTCTATCCAGTGTTGGTACATTCCCAAGGTCTGCAAACACCTCAGTTACACTT
This sequence comes from Macrobrachium nipponense, assembly GCF_015104395.2. Classification (NCBI taxonomy): domain Eukaryota; kingdom Metazoa; phylum Arthropoda; class Malacostraca; order Decapoda; family Palaemonidae; genus Macrobrachium; species Macrobrachium nipponense. The sequence goes on along the minus strand of NC_061107.1, from coordinate 135,807,517 downwards.
GCACACATTTGCCAAGTCTCCCAAGATGATTTCTTCCCTTTACCAGCAAAGGTGGATGTGTTGTCACACCCGCTGAAGACATGAAACATAGGCAGAGCCTGACACTTTGGACCTATGGTGTGTACATGGATTTTATCTGAAGTTGTCCCCAACCCCAAAACTGATCCCCCTCTCGGGGGTGCAAAGGACCAATTCTCTTTTGTGGACATAATTTGCTTGATCTGAAACAGGGATATACCTGTACCATGCAGGGAGCCCTGGGCAGTGGATGGGGAAGGATTATAGTCAATATTATCTACAGCGCTTGTCAATACTTGGTGCCGTAACTTTGACGGGCAAACAACCCCATCCATCATGAAGCATGCACATGCCTTGTTGCCTAGTTCAGTGGACAGAGAGAGAGAACACGGTCATAGGATACTGATAGGTGAAGGTCATGCATTTTTTCTATGAGACACTTTTTCCTGGTTTCAGCATGCAGAAGCAGCCCGATATAGATAGGAAGTGGCGGCTCTCGTTCTGTTGAGTGGCTTCTCTTTTTGGCCCTGTCAGAAATACAGTTGAACAGAAGCAACTGGGCGATGCTTGCAGACCACTGACTCTCAAAGGAACATGTGCTGCTACTTATGTTTGGTCCTCCCAGGATCATCTGAATCTTGCTGACAACTAGTGTCAGTTGCCAGGAAATGCTTTCACAATAGTGCCTTTCAAAATGTCTCTGCGGATGATGTTTGCTGCTTGCTTTAGAATCATGGCTTCATTGTCAAAGTCTTGAACCAAAACATTTTTGAGAGCCACTGCAAGATCATTGTCAATGGCCAGAATAACATTTCTGCCATCTTTGAAAGTCTGCATGTCTGGAAAATGAGACAGGATGAGATTCTTCAAATGTGTAGAGTTTACATGTCCCTCTATTTGAACACCTAGTTGCTCAACCCGGGCACTGTACAACTTGCAGAGATCTGCAAGTTTAAAGTTTGATAATGTGCCACTTTGGATGCTGCTCTCTTCACTATATGAAATTAGTTCAGCAAGTGCAATGCCTTCTAATTGAGCAAATCTTCTTGATTCTGGATCAGTACTGCCTTCCATAAGTTTTGTCGTTTTCTTGTACAAATCGGCCAGGCACTTTGCATGATATGCAGCTTCCTGAGAAAAGAGATCTCCAACTCAAGTTTGGCAACAACACTATCTTGGATTTACATAGTACATTCTCTTATTCGTTTGTCTGTTTCAAAAGTTGACACATTATGAAGTGGGCCTACATTTGTAGATTCAGGGCATAGAAAACATGTATTCTGAGATTGTTTAGTAGCTCCACCACAACTTTTCCGTGTTACCTTATTGTCACTAGTGTCATTATTCTCTGGATCTGGAGCTTTTCTTTTCTCTGCTCTTTGGACATTCTTGTTGTTGAAAAGATTGTTGCAATTTTTATGACAACCAGCACCATTTTCTTCCATCAGGTTTAGCACTGTGATTGTTTCTCCCAGCAGAAGTGGATGAATATCCATAGGCAATGAGTTGAGTTCATGTAACCTCTGAATATTCTGTGATAGGGTGAGGTAACCAACACCTGAATCATGTGTTTAGCCACAGGTAGGGCGCTAAATGGGATCCTTTTTTACCAGTTGACATAGAATGCACCTGTCACAGTAAAACTGTGGTTCTGCCATTGTTAGAATTTGTACTTCACAAAGCTCTGTTTACTAGTATTAGCATGCACATAGAAAGAGTTTAAGCCATCACCAATAAAGCAAGCTAATTAGCACTATGGTCTCTACACAGTTCTGTACAAAGGCGTAGTAATGAACATTGCTGTCTCTTCAAGCAGTAGAACAGCAACCTGTGGGAAAGTTAAAAAACAATCACTCTAAATCTATGCATGAATGAACAACAGTTAGTAAGAACATATTTAAAAAAATATTCATATGGTACCTGTTCCCAAAAGCAACATTGAATTTTAATTTATCAAAATATCAGCCATGTGTTCAGTAACATATAGCTCCCCTGGTGAATGGCAACAAATATAAACAAATCACCTGGTGAGTAAAGAGTGAACTAAAACAGTAGGGAAGTTAATGAAACACTGCCTACATTATGACAACATAATGATAAATTTTCTTGTGGTTGATGATTTCATTTATAAAAGACTAATGTAGTATCAGGTTACAATGACTGAGCAGATTGTATATGGAGCTTTAGAACCATTTGAGACACTAAGATAACAACATTTTGAGCAATTTTTCAATATGTATGCCTTATTTCAGAGTTTAAATGGGCATTTGCTGTTTAAATATTGTTCTGCTGCGCTTATTTTTATTCTCATTATTTAGAACATCCTTGGAAATATAGGTATAGACTCCAAAATTGTGAATATAAAATGAAAAACTTTCGAATACCAGCATTTTCCTGAATTTTGGTGGCCATCTTGAAAAAAAGTGGCCATATCGGAAAGATATCAAATGGGTCTCTATCACATTTGAAAAAGTACACCTCAAGCTAACTATGCGCAAAATTTGGTGCTTTTAACCAAATTTGAACGATTCCTCCATATTTTTACCGAAAACGGCTGGACTTTAGAGCGAATAAGATATTAAAGGACATTTGTAGTTTAATGCGTAGATATATATGAATTATGGTAGTGTGATAAGACTCATATATATATATATATATATATATATATATACTATATATATATATATATATATATATATATATATATAACGTCCCATTAAAATCGGTACATAGACATACATGTCTACTGTTTTATGAGGCTCATTTTTCAAAACGAGCAAATTTATTGGATTTAAATAATTTAGATAAGCTTGTGTTCGCAAACGTCCGACCTCCCTTTCGTTAAATGAAGAATCGACACCTACAAACACTTCGGAAAAACATTTTGTCGGGAGGATCCTTTGACGAATTCTCTCATTAGCATATTGATGCAATTATCTGAATCCTTTTCAGGTTGCATCGGATCCTAATTGTTTCTGAGAGTTTATGAACAATGCGGTACTTGCTTCTGCATCCTTTATGAATCTGGAGAAGAACAGATTTGTTATGTCAAAATTAAGTGGTATATATATATATATATATATATATATATATATATATATATATATATATATATATATATATAATATATTGATGATCTACTGCTAAAACTTGCGATATTTTATGAAAGGAGTTAACCTAACACTACCGTGCGACCCTGAGATGTGCAAATATATATATATATATATATATATATATATATATATTATTATATATATATATATATATATATATATATATATATATATATATGCATATATTGTGACGAGCTTCCTTCTGCCACTTGTTAAATCTTTTTTTCTCCTTTTGAAAGATAAGGGCATTTCGAAAACTTAAGAGAAAAAAAAAATTGGGAAAATAGGGGAATTGATTCTTGTAGAACACAGAGTAAAGTAAAATGTTGTTTTTATGATGTTGTTGTGACCCGTGTGGCATTTTGGCCCATCTTTTGTCTCTATTGTTCTTTAATGACGTCCTAAGGACAAAAACATGAAAATGTCATTTTAATGCTTTGTTACACTTGATTTGTTAGCTGTCATATCTTTGTCACAGATATCACCGTCCCTAATCTAATTATGGTACCGGACTTAAGCCGATAACGATGTGAGATTTGAGGAAGGTAAAAGACTTAAGGGACCATCGTCCCTTTTCGTTAACTGTGCTCAGTCCACAGTCTAATTTCATGAGATTCATTGGAAGGGATCAGGCCTTGAGTGTCCTTAAAATTCACACCCTCACATATGTGGTCCATATGACCTGACCTCTCAGACTGTATCCTTTCCTCTATGCCCTTCTCAGCCGGTGTTTCAATGACCATTTCAGGTACTTGCTAGGATTAGCAGCAAAGATGAAAGGACTGATGGAGATCGCTGTAGTTTTGACAGATGTCAGACAGGACATTTCTGATGACTCACAAAACCGTGTATGAATATAGACTGGTATGTCCCATTTATGCACATTTCGCCCTAGCTAGTTAAAGCGGCAGTACGCCCAACGAAGCGATATCATGCCTGAGTCTGATGATGCATTACCCGCTCCAGTATTTTGAAGTCTTGGTGATGATCTATGACTAGTTCCCCTTCTACTTCACCATCTGGAATCCCTGATTCTGCCTTGACATCCAACCCTGACGTCCAACTTGGAGCTGTCACCCTTGAAGCACCTGAGCATTGCCTGATGAGGAGCGATCTTCTATTTGTTCCCTGGTGAAGAACTGCAAGTGATGAAGTCCTTCTCGTCCACGGACAAAGGTCATTGTATTGGAAGTTGATTTGACGGCCTTCACCTACTATTCCTTGCACTCAATCCTTATTCGAAACTGTTTTCCTATTCTCATGATCCTAGTATCCCGTCTCTTTCAGAAACATTGGATTTTGACTGTGCAATTTATTTGTGAATTCACTGTAGAAGTGTAAATAGACGTGTGTTGGTCATGCCAAAAGTAATTTCGTTGTATCAACTTTTCATTTAATATTTGATATATCTCGTGTTTTGCATAGTTTTCTTTTAGCACTGATCAGTCACGTAACTTTATCCACTGTTAGTTGCCTGCTTTGCAGATTCGTGTAGACTTCCTCTGTTGGATGCCATCTTCTGTAGTTCAATAGTGTCACTCAATTACTGCCAGTACCATTCTTGGGATAGTATTCCTGAGATTCCAATGGGAGCAAACCTTGCTTACAATGCTCCACTTATTGTGTTTTGTATACTATTATTATTAAGAGTTCGATTCATGCATCCTCCACCATGTTGAATCACTTGATTTAGTGTTTTTTGCTTCCAACCCAGGGGCTGATGACCTTTTAGAATTATACTTGTAAGTAGACATATTAGATTTACCTTTAATCCTTTTTTTTTTTTTTGGAGATTCTTTTAAGGTACTTTTCATTTTCTGATCACTAGTGTCGGGCCACCTTTAGTCAGTTGTCGTTTCCAAAAAGGCATTCTTAGAGTAGAGCCGATTCCCCTCAGATTTTCTCAAAGTAAAATCATACCTCCGGCCTGCCTTGTGATATATATCTATCTATCTATCTATCTATCTATCTATATATATATATATATATATATATATATATATATATATAAAATGCATACATATATATATATATATATATATATATATATATATATATATATATATGTATATATATACATATATTTATAAATATAAGTATATATATATACTATATGTGTGTGTATATATATATATATATATATATATATGTATATATATATATATATATATATATATATATATATATATATATATATATATATATATATATATATATAGTATATATATATATATATATATATATATATATATATATATATATATATATCAAATACTTAATTTCAACATGACATAGATTAATGAAGACAATGTCTTTAATGCAAGATTTCCGACACTGAACCAAACGCGTTCCTCTCCCGATACAAAAAGGATCAAGTACTGCATTATTCATAAACTCTCAGGAGCTATTAGGACCTGATGTACTCTCAAAAGGAATTAGATAATTGCATCAATATGTTAATGAGAGCATTCGTCAAAGGATCCTCGCGACAAATTGTTTTTCGTCTTTGTTTATAAGTGAGTATTATAAACTATACTGTTTTTTTCCATCAGTCCACCCGCCTGTGGTGTTTTCGCATGGTAACACTGCGTCCCGGGCTTTAAATAGTTACGCTCTGTGCAAGTTTTGGTAAATAAAAGGATATCTGGGTGTCCATTTGCAACTGAAAAGTGTTTTAATAAATTACTGTATGCTAATTACACCGTTAATATTCGAAATAGGATATTATTATTATTGTTGAATGTAAGCTGAATGTAACTATGTAAAGCCCGGGACGCAGTGTTACCATACGCAAACACCACAGCCGGATGAACAGATGGAAAAAAACAGACTATAATGAATGCGAGGTCGGATGCTGAATACAGTCCTGCTTTATGTGCATTCTTCTATGGCAAACTAAACACACACGTAAATGCCAAAATACGTAGATAAAGAGTGAGAAACAAACGTAAAAAAAGGCTAATGATGCGGAGATCGCTCTAATATATTGAGAGTTCCGTGGCAGTTAACTACCTATATATCTTGTAAGCCAAACAGTTACTGAATCATTTTAAATTTTGGTAATTACTCATACGAGTAATTTCTGATAAAGTTATTATTCTATACCCTTGAAATGAGATCAAGTTTTCTCAGAGCGAGAATGACATGCATTTAAATATGCACTGATATTTACATTCTTCATACAAAATTAGTTTGACTAACTTATAATATACAATTGTATTACTTTTCCACGAAAAAGTAATGCAATTGTTGCTAACTGTGATGGTTGAGTGGAGTAGCCTAGGCCTCCTCCTCCCCTCCCCTCCCCCTACAGTAAAAAGTGTTTCATGGCCCCTGTTTCATGTAGTAATGCAAACCGGCATGAATAACCTTGTGTTAACCCTAGAAAAGGGAGGTTAGGTCCCGCTGGTCATTTTAATTACCTGATAAAAAGGGTGGTATTTTGTCCATGTCAGATTGGTGTATGATAAAAGGTGAGGAATATGTAAGTAGCTTCGTCAGAGATGTGCTTATAGGTGAGGTGTACATGTCCAGAAGCCTTCCGGATCATGTCACAAGAGGAAACCCTATGGAAAGGTATTCAGAATTCTGTATGTTGGTTTATGAAACCTCAGGTAAGCAGTGGCGGTGGTAATCACCTAGCTCTTAATGTTGTAACGATACGGTGTCATTATATTTTGAAATGATCAAAGTAATTATATGTTCGATGTGCACAGACCAGCGCCGGTAAATTATCTACAGCCCCCATTAGAAAAAAAGAGAAGGCTGACTGGGAAATGGAATTTATATTATCCATCCTAATATTCTATTTTGTCATAACTGGCAACTTCATCTTAAAATCTCTAACGGCACTGAGGTGTGATGAAGGTGCTATTTTTCTTGAGACATGGCGAGTGTGAAGTCTTACTTCAGTATCTACTACTAGGTTTTACTTTCATTTTTGTAGTTAGGTATTCTCTTTTTGTAGTTTAGTTATTTGTTTTCTTTTTTGTCGGGTTACGTAACTTTTATCGTTGAATTTAATTATATTTTGGGATTACATCATTAAATATTGAAATGTTAGAGTGAGAAACCGATTAGATTGTAAGATCATATTATCTATATTCATTCATCCTCCAAGGCTGAATCAAATGTCCAACCAAAAATGATATTATGTACACGAATTGATGGATGCATTAAAAGATGTCATAAGGTCTAATTGGAAAAGAAATAAGTAACTATTAGACGCCCAAAAAGCAGTGAAGAATAGAGCAAAAATAATTCTGCCTGAAGTATCGGGCGATTCAATTGTTTTTAAATAATTCTGAATGACGAAAGGCAGATATCAAATCCCTGACGTTTTGAATCAGAGACTAGTATTAAGACAACTCACATCTCAATGGTCGATTCTTGAATAATGAAGAAGCTCTTTCTTGCTGCGATGTAACAGCTTTTATTTTTTACTCGCCTCTTTCCTCCACTATATCCATCCAGTACTCCTTCTGTCCCTTTTGGGGGGTTGGCGCCATAATGATACAGCCTTCCTGTTTCTCTGTAAGCCTTAAGTTTGAAGGTTGAGATAGATAACCCCAGTGATCGGTGACATCCCTCCAACGTTGGGAGATTGGGTTGCCACGTCCTTACGCCTACACACACACTCCATCATATATAAATATATATTATATATAAATTATAATATATATATATATAGTATATATATATATATATATATATAATATATGTATATATTTAATAGATATATAAATAATTGATATTTATATATATATATATATATATATATATATATAATATATATATATCTATATATATACTATATATATATATATATATATATATATATATATATATAGTTATGTGTTTATATTCAATGTACGAGCTATCTATAACAAGCAGTCGTACGGCCACAATAATCGAGAAGTTTCAAAGAAAAATGATCAAGTAGTAGGCTGTACAAAGTCTTCGTCTCATAATATACGATGCAGGCCTCCAACAATACTTGGATCTGAAGGTTAAAAATACCTGCCCATAGCAACTGGAATTGGCGGAGGTATGTTCTGAGAACGATTTCTAGTTAGTATGAAATTGGCAGTAATTCCTAGATGAATGTTGCTAGTGCCAAGTATGCTATATCACTAATCAGAATTTATTGTTCTGGGAATGAAGCTCTGTTATATACTGGGAAGAGAGAGTAAAAGAAAGTGCTACGGAGTTCATGGTACCTCCGCTAATTTGCTGTTTATTGAAATAAATAACGCACAAAGGCCTAAATGAGCAAACGCGAATGCAATCTTTAAATGTTGATTTAAAGACATACAATTATTTTCATTACATTTTTATTTTTTAAGAAAGCTAAATACCAAGTGCCTTTGCGACACCAAATAGTAAAAAGCCGGTATATGAAAAGAATTAATATCATGCACGTTCAGTCCTTTGTTTGATGTATGTACAGCTTTGTGCCTGTTTTGAAAATGTTTGCCATCGGCCTATAGGCACCCTTTTTCTCCTGACACCTACAAATGGCCCTATTGTTCTGCGCGTCGCTCGCTACCACCCGTGTTGCCGCCACGAAATAGGAGGTTTCAGAAAATTCTTTGATTAAATGGTGGTTCGCGACAAAATTCATTAAAGGCATTCTTCTCCTCTGTGGACATCTCCCGCGCTTTATCTCTTTTTCTTATCACACCGCTTTTTCCTCTTTTGGCCACTATTTGTACTATTCTTTCTTTTCTATTTAACTTGTACTTTCTTGTAATTAACCGTGCAATGTTCTGTCTGTCTGTCTCTTATCTATACTCTGTGGTGTTTTTGTATGGTAACACTGCGTCCCGGGCTTTAAATAGTTACGGTATGTGTAAGTTTTAGGTAAATAAAAGGATATCTGGGTGTACATTTGCAACTGAAAAGTGTTTTAATAATTTACTGTATGCGAAGTACACCTTTAATATTCGAAATAGGATATTATTATTATTGTTGAATGTAAGCTGAATGTAACTATCTAAAGCCCGGGACACAGTGTTACCATACGGAAACACCACAGGCGGATGGACATCTGGAAAAAAACAGAGTATAGTCATACATTGGGGTTCATGGTACCCTTGGTGTGCGAGTAGCCACACCCTAGAAGATCTCTGTGTGATATTAACCAAAGGCCTTCTATTGTTTCTCTGCCCAGAGAGTGTAATATAACAGTTGCGGATAAGCCGCTTAAGTGTTTCCTGGACGTCTCATAGATCACACACAACACACACACACACGCACACACACACACACACAGAGAGAGAGAGAGAGAGAGAGAGAGAGAGAGAGAGAGAGAGACTGTTATATGAGTTCAAACAATAAAGACGGGATAATTTGTCTTTTATGTTTTCTGTTCGGAATAGCACAACGTGAATGAACGTGAATAAAGTAACACTTTCATCAATAATCATTTCCCAGATAAACTTCCCGGACTTATCCAGGTAGACCGTTATTAAACACATACATGGGAATTTTACATGACTGAATTAATTTCGTTAAATATACTTCATATCGTAAAAAAACAAAAGAAAATCCTTCCTGAAGCATCAAGAGCATTTCAGCATCATAGACGTAAACTCGAACCTTGATAACAAAGTGAGGTTCACGTATTTTACGTAGTACGATGAACCCTGATATGCCTCGAGATTGCATAGAAAATGAAGGTGCATATGCGCTCAACAGATGTGGAATAGTTCTTTCGCTTCTGTGTTATGAGACAGAATGTCATTTGTTTTTCTTAATATTTAATGGACAGCTAGCGGAGAATACCATGCAGGACAGTTCTGCCACATGTCGGAAGGAAATGAAAAATCGGGACTTAGCGAGAATGGTGACGTGGCAAGATATGGAGGTAAGCATCGTTGGAGCGTCTTTTCATTATCTTTGGTAACAGCAACCAACTTACTTTACGACAGAAAAAGGCAGTTTTTGAGCCTTGTATTATTTGATTGTTTGATGCTCTCCTCATTCAGCTCTTATTTATCTCACGAGGATAAGTCATTACTTGTTAAGCAAATACCAGTCTCAAACTACTGAACGTATTAGAAAGCCTAAATCTGTTTATATATTATACACCTGTATCAGTTCCAGAGGTGTCTACATTCGAACTGTAATGATATGAAAAAGGAGTTCGAATCTACATTTTAATTGTTTCTTTTTAAACACTGTCTAATTCTGTCTTTATGTTTTTTAGTTGTTGCTTATTGTTTACTCCATTCTTTTTTTTTTTAGATTTAAAAAGTTTTTAAGAATTTTTGGCTACATAATCTTGATGACAAAGGAGACGTGCTTAATTATTCATATATATGGATTTATCGAGGTCTGGTAA